>NC_134700.1:259948923-260309862 GCF_043290135.1 Rhipicephalus microplus | reverse complement strand
GACGAACGAACGCACGGACGGACGGACAGACGGATGAACGCGCGGACGCACGGAAAGACTGATGAACGCTTCGCCTCCCTAAGCATCATTCATTTCGTGGATATGCTGTGACACCGTTTTTATTGACATGCAATGCAATGCAACTGGCTACTGCGACGACAGGGGACATACGACCCATGGCGTGAGGGGCTTCGCCTCTAAAAAGAAGGAACGCTGGGCCCACTTTGCGTCAAACGCCACTGCGTGGCAGACGACGCGGGGGGTTCTGCGTCGTCATCAGACAAGAGTGTCCGGTTCTACCACGGCCGGGCTAGAGGAGCGGCTAGCGCGCACTCTGCGCGCGTGCAGCACATCTAGCCCGGCCGTTATTAGTTCGCGCCTGTGCTGTGTATACGTTTGCGTTGGTTTCAATCACGCTTCTGTGTGCTTTAGCGGCACGCTGCAAGTTTCGTGGTGCATGTCATTCTTCCCGTGACATTCTGATTTTTCGCTGTCACACTGATTTGCCCTGCGTTGAAACCGGACTTTTCCAATTGTTTGAAGCATGACTTCTAGCGCGCACTATAGTACTTGGGTTAGTTATATTTCCCTGTTTCGAAGCTTCCCCATGGATGAGGCTGCCAGGTTCACATCAGGCAGGTAATTGCAGACTTAATTTCCTAGTCATCCTTTTCACGAATTCGCAAATAAATTCAATTCGTTTCGATTAAAATGACTGTTTTCATATACTAATTAATAATATTGTTAATTATTACTAGTATTGCTAATGACTAAATTACTGATTTCATTACTAACATTGTCAGTGAGACTCATCGTACTCACAGAGGCTTCTACTCGTATAAGCGAGAGCCGGTGTGCATACATTACAAGAATTCTGCAGCTGTTGTATGGACCTTTTTTAGGAAGAGGGGGATTTCCTCCTTTCTGGGATGTTGCACGAGAGTACGAAAGCCAATGTCACAGCCTCGGCAGTGCATTTCTTGGAGGGTCAAGCGCGCTAACAACAGCCCAGAGAGGACTGTGGCGGCGCCCAGAACGCCTTGGGTAAAAAGGTCTATTCGCCGCTGGCTCGCTACAGTCTTGAACTACACTCTCCGAAGAATGAAGTGCACAAGCAAAGCTAACGAAGGCGTGTCCGAACCTCTGCACTGCTTGTTCGCCACAAAAACAAAACGAAAACAAAAAAAACATCAGATATGCAAAGGACTGGGAAAGCTGTTCTGCGCGGCTCATCGGAAACTCTTAGCGCGAAAGCACAAGCTTCCGGCGAGCCGCAAAGGGACCGGCATTTGGTTTCGAAAGGGGCACTACATGGTCAAAGCAAAGAGGCCGGGATCCAAGCTCTCGGCGCGTACACAGACGAGGGCGACTCCCAATGGTAAAGTTGAGGTGTCGAGCGCAGCGGCGTAGATCAAAGCCGTTCGCAACGGCGTGTAGCTTGAGCGACGCACCTCTTCAATATTCCTTAGGAGGCGTGGGAGGGCGCAAACGGCCGACTCTTGCGCATCGATGTCTAACGAACAAAAGAGAAAGAAAATGAAGAAAAAAATCCCGAAAGATAAAGAGGGGCGAGTGGCTAAGGTTCACTGTTCTGCTGGCTGTATAACCGCGGCGCCCATCAAAAATGCGGGCTTCGGAGGAGGAACGGAGCAGGGAAGTTGAGAAAACCGAACTTTCCACTTCGACCTCGCTCTTCGACGCGGCCCAGGAGGTCTTGTTGACGCCCTTCGGCGCGTAGGGGGCTGGTTGCACCGCTTCAGCATCGAATATGACTTGGAGAAAACGCCGCCGGAATCCGAAACAGAAACTTGTGCCCCTCGAGCTCTGTCTATGTGCGGGCGGAAGGAGAGGGAGGAGAAAGAAGAGAGGAACCCGCATATCTGCTTCTTCCTTTCGTTGCTGACGGCTAAGAAGTCGCAGCCTGACCGCAAAGTGTCTGCGCTTCTCCGAAAAAAAGAAAGAAAAGAAAGAGACAAAAAGATCTCTACACACTCTCTCTGTCTCTTTCTTGTTTCTCTCTCCCCGCGCTTCCTACGTCTTTGCGGAACCACTGTCTCAACCTCTGCGCGCAGTGTCTTTGGAGATTTAGGATTTTTAACAAAGTATACAGAAAAAAAAAGGACAGTTCGCCCCCTACGTATCCTCTCTTCACCAACTCTACTTTCAATTTTTTGTGCGAAGCCATGTTTTATTTTGGTTCTTTTCATGTTTGCGTCGGGAAGCGAGGGGGTAACAGCTCTTGTCTGCGGTGGCAACTAACGCCCGGCGCTACGCAGACGACTGATCGTGACTTGGTATTTAAAAATGTTTCCCTTTCCGAGGGAATCTAGACACGGAGATATGTATCCTGCTATTGTAACTTCGAAGTCTTAGCGGTTTGTGAAGTGCTTGTCAATTCTTCATTACTTTCTTTTTACGTGACTTGCAGGAGGAAAAAAAAAGAAATAAGAAGAAGGAAAGACGGAAGAAAATGGAAAGAAAGGAGGAAGAAGGCGGGTGTGAGGTGCGAAGTTATCGATCTAGAAAGATGAATGGGAAGCTGCCTTTACATAGTTCATCGCTCATTCAAGACATGGTGGTCCGGTTTGTTTTTGTTTTGGACCGTGCTGCGGTGCTGCGCGATATAATTTGAGTTTGACGGCGTGCAGCTTTACGGCGCGCAGACGAAATTGCTCGTGCCGCGACCGCGCTTGGATAACGCGATTGCAGTAGCGGTGTGTTGGTGTTTGAAAAGGGGCAGTGTTTCAAGTTTCAAACTTGTTTAGACCATCTGAGCAATATTGCATAAAAGGCTCAGTAATGGTCCGGATTAGAGTGATGTGAAGGATCGGGTGAGGAAAATATTCGCTTATTTTCGAGGTTAGGCTGTTGCTTGCGAGGCCTGTTCAAGTCGAAGTAATCTACTTATGCAGATAGGCGAGCCTAAAATGAGATCTCGACAGCATCGTGGAAAGAAACCTTGTTTTAGATTAAAAAAGCATCAGGCATCAAAACAACGTGAAAGAGCTTTTCTTCGGAGAGCCAGGTTCTCTACCGTCGCTTTGGTTACGCAGAGAAATGGCCCAAGTACATTTGGGTGCACTCTTGCGGCGTGGGGATTGCGTCTTCCGACTCTCTTAAATGACGTAGGAGGCCACGACTGTAAACTGCGTGGCAAATAACCTCAGAATTACTAGCACCTCCACTTGTCATTCGTATTGTTGAAGTTATATGGAAATATTGGTGACTATATAGCATGTAAAGTGACAAGAGTCATAAGCGATTTCCTGTTTCTTTACTGTTTTTACTGTGGCTTGTTCATTGTGTTTTAGGCTGCAGCCAACCGAAGATACGTTCTTTCATCAATTAGCGATACTTGCGTTGCACTGTGGCTGCTTTTCACAGTTCGCGATGGTAAACTATAACATAAGTGAGAAAAAAAAAGAGGTGTAAAGACAGCTTTATTGTCAGCGTTATTGCGCAATAATGTAATAACAGCTGATTCTTGGGTGGCTTTAGGAATAAAGTTCCGACAACAGACATTCTAGGGCTGTTCTAAAATACGCGTTGACAAATAATATCCAAAGCTTTTTAATTGTATGCCTGCGCGAGCAGGACCATGTCAGGGGGCTAACCACCTCCTTTTGTCCTGACCGCGGGCAATGCTTTTTGTACTGTCCGAAAAATGAATAAAAAAATAATAAAAAAATAGTGGCAAATGGCTCGATCTGGTGAGCCGGACAATACTTCAGATGCCACAGCCATGTGCACTGTGCTACAAAGTGCTTCAACAAATGCTAATTGTATAACACAACAGATAATAACAGAGTAGTCTGTGCAGCTTTTTAACTTGCGCTTTCCTTGTTTTATTTTCAACTGCATAGCTACAGCTGAGATACGCAGCCCGCCTATTCCAATTGCGCAGTTGTATATAAATATCTGGCATAGCGTACACCTATTTCAACTTTTATCAGTCATTATGAAAGGCATAGGGCTGTGTAACTAAACGTACTGCATCGTTGTGTGGTAGTTTTCATTAGAAAGTAATTTTTACGTTTTCAAGTTTGAGTGACGGTAATGTATCATCCTTTCAGAAGCAGTTCCTTTGTTGGCTTTGGCGCAGCGTGGGTAATTTCCCGCAAACCCTAAAAAAATTGTTTTTGCAGTAAAACTGGGCTTCTCATTCCACATTTGTTATTTTCGGTGACTTTTGCGCCTGTTTTCAACGAATTTTCGGGTGGTGTCCAAGGACACTCAGAAGTACATAATATGAGAGAGAAAAATACAATAACTCGGTCATAAGCACAATAGACAAAATCAGAGGTCAGAGGCAAATAATGAGACAAAGAAAGAGAACTAGGATAGCAAACGGCTTTCGTGTTAGTGATGTGAAAAGCTTTCTTTGGAAGGCCTTGGCACTCCACAGCACTGTATAAATAGAGAGCTTTAACCACGTTTAGTCCCCTGTTTTGGTCTCCGCATAACTGCACTAGGAGGTATCGTCAGTTCTGCTTAACCAAACCAACTAGTGTTCTAGACGAAATCCCAGTAATATACTGTTTGTTTGCTTTACTGAATTTCAATAATGGCAGGCTGTTTCGTTAGATGCATCTAACGTAACCACGGCTTCTGTGAGTGCGCTGAATGTTTGCTAGTTTGGGCAGGCTTTTATACGAAATGGTGTGCCGTACTGAGGCTTTATAGTCTGCTTAAATTAACTAACCTGCAGCTTCTAGATTATTCGATACATATCACTTGTCGAGAAGGGTTGTCAGCTTTGAACAAGTTGGATATTTCATTGCACTGCCCAGAACACATCATGAGGACAAAAAAAATTACTTAAGGCATCGTTTCGTTAGGCTTGTTGGTGTGGGAAATGACATATCTGAGCTTTACGCCGCCTTCTACATCCTACTTCTCAGGACAGGCTTCGAAGCAACGCTGGGAAAGCGTAAGGTTGGCCTTCGTGATGTAAACGTATAGAGGGGCGAACGAAAAAAGAAAACCAGGAATAATAATCTAAGCTTCTAGCGATACGAATGGAGCGAGAGGGAGGCCCTCAAGACAGCGATTTGGAAAATGACCCCTGGAAGCCCGCGGCTCTGCCCGATCCAGTTTCACTCCAAGGGTAACACGAGAGCCCTATCGTTCTGGTATGAGGAGGCCATTACCATCGGCCATTAGTTGTCTCAGTGTTCATCCAACGTCCTATTGGCGTCGATCCGCCTTCTTGGATGGCCGTGCGTCGCCGTCCGGGCTTTGCCTTGCCCTCCCGCTCGTCCATCGATCCCTGCGTTGCCCACGAGAGTCCAGTGTGTGGGCCTCCCTATGATCCCCCGTATGCTTCTCAATATTCTGAGCGGACCCCAGCTTTCGTTCTCAGATTGGAAGCGAGTATTGCTCGAGAACCTTTGTTGAACGGGCGCCACCCGTTAATGAGAAACAGGCTCGGCGCGGCGCAGTTGCCTGCTGCGGTTTGGGACCGCGTAGGAGAGCGAGATTGAGAGAAGGAGGAGGAAATGACTGCTTCTTCGATATCCCTCTCTTTTCTCTCCATCGCTTTGCCGAGTCTACAACGCCCCGCTCACTACTCCCTTGAACCTTCTTTGCTTGCAGTGTTCTCCCTTTTGTTCGATTCGCTCACCCGCTTGTCTCGAGGTCTTAAATGTGTTGTGTGCTCCTGCAGTTGTTCGGGGAGGGGTCACAGCAGGTCTGAAAACAAAGGAAGCCGACGCGCTCGAAAGGAAGGCTGCTTCCGTCTGTGCCTCGGTGGTCCCTTTGGTGCCGCTGTTGACCGGCATTGTTGGGCGATGGCTTCTATTTGGTGACGCTGGCGTGACGGGCCGCCGCAAGAACTGCTTCCTGGTTTGCGAAGCGTTGCCAATGCGATCGCGATCGAGTGGTCTGCGAGAATCAAGGTTTGGTCGAATGAGCTAAAATGGCCGATGCAACTTAAAGAAAGGATGTGCACTCTATTGGGCAGACCGAAACATATAAAATGAGTAATTTATGTGAGGCTTTATTTGGTGCTCAACCAGGAACCTAAGTACGCTGTCGCCATTATTTGGTGCATTTTGCGTTATGGACAGAAGAAGTTATAACGCACAGGCTCCTCCTACTGCTCCGATGTTCATTACAGCGAGTCCTCTGGGTCGTACATGCAATGACAGTAACAACAACAATAAAGATGCACTCTTGTTTACAAGACTAACTTTTCATACTGGTTCAGTTAACAGGATGCTTCACAGGTGAATAAAGATGTTGGGTTTCACGCCGTGGTGGCTCGATGCTTCACAACGCTTCGGGAACTTTTAAAATTATGTAATTAAGCCAACATTATTGGCATAGCTGTGGTTATACGTCAGCAACAAAAATGAAAACGGAACAGAGGCTACAATCTAAGAACATGTGCAGCGACTACCTAAACTATATGCTATTGGCAAGGCCCTGATGAAGTTCAGGAACCTCCCTTATTTGTTTGTCACCATGTGTTTTAGAACTCACTAGTATGTGCTTACTCCCCGTTGAATTCACTTAGCCTTTTGCTACTTCTTCGATAACTGCATGGTTTATGTCGAACGACAACATTTCACTGGGGCCAGATGTCGTTTTGTGAAGATTCGTACTCATACCACCACCATGTGTGGCTTGTGCAGCGCTTTTGACTATCGCACTCAACGTATCCTAACGGGTGCCAGGCAGTGACGTCTTCGAGATCCCATAGTAGCGCCAAAACACACAGCCTAGTGAGTAGACGCAGCACAATTGGGCCCGCCAATGCGTATATCTTTGTTTGGGGGGGGGGGGGGGGGGTAAGGACAGTGAGGCTAGCTTGTTCTCAGACTGGCTGGGTATACCCTGTGCTGGGGGAGGGGGTAAGGGGAATAAAAGATGAGAGCAAATAGACGCTGAAGAAGAAAAAAAAAAGGAGAAGGACGACAGTACGATTCACGACGCTGCTTACAGCCTGTCTCTAAGACCACTTGCCCGCAAGAAGCGCAACAACTCTTTCAATGCCTTGCGTGCCAAGGACTGTCTCGGCCAGTGTCCCAATACCCTTTCTTCCGACGATTGGCGATTGTATAGTCTATCTAAAACTTTCGGCCGTTCTTTTCTTGGCGCACTGAAGCGAGGACACTCGCAGAAAAAATGGGAGAATGTCTCCACGCAGCCACAGTTCTCGCATGTCGGGCTGCTGGCCATTCCGATTCGAAACGAATGAGCATTCGTAAAGGCAATCCCAATACACAGATCGCACAAAAGTATCTCCTCAGCTCTCGTTATTCCTGATGGAAGGCAGAGCTGCAGGTATGGGTCCAATTTACGAAGGCCGGTGAATTCCACTGAGCGAGTGTCAGTTCTGGGTTCAGGCGTACATACAACACTTATGAAGTGATTATGGACGCACCTTGGAAGCGTTCGCCAAAACAAAAAAGGCGTTCAAAAGGGAGACACTTCAGCACATCTATGTGTTCAGTGAGCATTTCGTTTTCTTCGTATCCCTGGCGGCCGATATCGTCAACGCTGAGGCGGCAGATGAGAGCTCCATCATGCCTTCTGGTTAGTGACTTCCTGTTTCTAGTAACGCAATATGAAGATGTCGTCCGACTTTAAGCTGGACGGTTGACGGAGAGCTCACCGACAAAAAAAAATTAAGTACCGGGTAATGGTATCGTGGCAATGGGACCACCTTTTGTTGAGCGGTTAACTATGATTTGTGTGCGTGCACATCATTTGGTTGTCCTAATTTCTCCAAATATTCTGATTTTTTTTGCTCCCATGTCTTCCCCATTCAGGGGCTTTTGGAGTAGCATAGTAAAACTTGCAAAAACCTCTCATTTTGCAATATTCCATGATTTGCACTCTACATCTGGTATTTTAGAGTTCTGTTTTTCGGATCAGTGGAGAATTTATTATTGACGGAAGATACGAGGACAAAGAAACATCCTCAGACAATAAAAAGCTTGCAGATATTTCACACGCTGCGTTACAGGTATGCTTTAAGCAAATGCGGATAAGACATAACATGAAGGAGAATGTGTTGTGGCGCAATACGATTATGGAGTGTACACAGTGACAGGGATGTGAATGTGTGAGCAGTTGACAGTATACAGTAACAGGAGCTTTGCAGGACTGAAATGCAGGCATTCAAATACAACGGAACCTACGTGGAACAGGTGTAGCAGTAAATGCCATAAGAGAGGTTTTTCCTGCAGCGTGGCTTAAAATGTATGTACACTGTTCATTATTCTTCAAGCATAACCTCCTCACTTTTTTATTTACTAGAGCATGAAAAAAGTAAGCGTCTGCCGGATCGCACTGCTATAGTTCAGAGCACATAACAACTAGAGCGTTTCTGACGTGCAATTTTAAACTCTCGCGCCATTCTTCTCTCGCCGTCTTTCTGTTACTACACAGTAATAACCCGACAGCAGAGGGCAAAGTGCATCCCTGGAGTGCACGGGAAATGCGTGGGCAAGCTCACGCGAGCGATCCATTTGCAAGTGCAGGCAGGCTGCGTCGTGATCGTGACCGCGATTGTGGCGCAGCTGTCACCCATCGGCGAAGGGGACCTGCCGAGCCCCCGCCGACGTGTGGTTTGTGCTAATTTAGCTGTCACTACGCGGCACGAGGCGTTATGCAAAAGCGAACTTCATCTGCATGGCTGCTGAGTGCATGCACCCACGCATCTTGCCCGTTCGTGTCAGAGCGGAAGATTTCTCGAGGTGCTTAACAAATGTAATATGCCCCTTTATGAGTAGAAAGGTATTTGATCATTCTGAACTACACTGGTGTTTAATACTGGTTCGTTACGTAGTTTCTGAATAGAAAACGCCAGTTTCTATTAAGGGGTGCTAAAAAGCACACAGAATTCACTTCCACATCGTAAGAATAGTTAATGCGAATTAGTGATAATTACCTATTATGGGTTTCAAAGCGAGGTTGATAGGAATAGAAGCTGTTGGTTTTCTACCCCACTTCATTAAAAAAAGCAGAAGGGAACATGGAAAAAAAAGCTTAGATAAAAAGGTAGACTTGAGTATAATGAAATGAAGAGAAGAATGGCACAAATATAGTTTCTGTAATAGGAAACTACCCTTGAAGCATTTCAATAATGCCCTGACTGGTTACCGTTGCGATGACTGTTTTATCATGCCTCAGATTCACCGGGGTGCCTCGGTTCAGGGTTTAGGAGAAGTGATGCAAGGAAAGACTGTAAACTGCGCCAGAAAATCAAACGAGGTGAAATTGCGGTGATCTGAATTACCACAAATTGATTAGAATAAATAGTCAATGATTTAGAGTACTGAGTACTGTGTGTGTAGAAAGAGTTGTTAACGATTTAGAGTACGATGTACTCTACTATGGGAGAGCAGTGAGCCATCCCGATATGATACATTAATAGGTTGTCGGACCAACCGAGAAGTATCTCACCTGAGTACTGCCCTATGAATATTTTTAAGTAATAAAGGCTGACTGAGAAGTGATTGCCTGAAGATACACATAAGGACAAACGTCCTTGCAAAAAGCACAACTAATTAGTACGTTTTCAAGCCACATTTTGAGAGGATGTTCCCATTTTCTTCTATAGAACAGTAGATGGGTGCGGATAACGTCTTTTAGTATTTCTATTTTTAAAGCTTTCAAAATATTTGAGGTGAGGTGGCAAACAGATTTGCACAAAACGCAAAAATTTTCCAGCTATGATACACTGCTGCTGTCTCAGCGACACAAACCTAAGTGAGTGAGGGAATGAATGAATGAGTGAGTGAGTGAGTGAGTGAGTGAGTGAGTGAGTGAGTGAGTGAGTGAGTGAGTGAACAGCTTAATGAAACCAGTGGATTGACGCCGGGGCTAGGGGTGTAGCCAGAAATTGTTTTCGGTGGCGGGGGGGGACCTTCTTTATTTCGGGAAGGGTACCCTCTTACAATGATCATTTTTTTTTTTTGCTTTGTATACCATGGAGAAATCAAATTTCTGGAAAGGGGGGAGCATGGGTCTGGTGTGCCACCCCCTGATTACGCCCCTGGCTTGGACATATGTAGGCCACGCCAGGGGTCGTGGAGAGACGTGGTTTTGCAGCTGTCTTCCGTGCTCCCTGGACGGCCCATATTTGGTTTTGCCGATCCCAGTCGATCAGCGCGGCTTTCCACCCCACCCCAAGCTTTTCTGCGCAGGCTGAATTCTCGTCCTGTATTTGTGCGCAATTCTATAAAATGTGTTCTAGGGTGACGTGTTTCATTTTAGATAGTTTACGCGAGTTATCTGGGTGTGCTGAGGGTAGATGCCATTTGACTCTACCGTGCTGCGAAACGTTCCGGTTGGAAGTCACCTCCAGCCGACCTGCTGAAATCTGTCCGATTTGAAGCTACGTGGTGCGATAATTTACGTTGTACAGAGCCTACATTCTTTTATGCGGCGTCCAAGCTCCTGTCTGTTAGACCAACACACGTCATTCTACATTGCTAAAAATTTAACGTTAGTTCGCAATATTCCTAGAAAATAGTGGTTACCTTAAATCTACGGTTATGTTCGACGGGCGTCGTGAAGTTTTTGAGTTTTTTCCTGCGTCAGTAATGTAGGACAGCTCAGAGACATGCTTGCTCGAAAAAAAGTAAACAAACAAACTGCATTGCATCTTGTGAAGACATTATTTGTTCGGCGCCTTGCGAAAAATACGACAACGCTATGCTATCACAGGCACTTCAATTTTCTTAGTGCGGGCTGGAACGCACCTGTAGCGCTAAATGGCCACAAGGAAGCTCTGATTCTTCTTTGCCGTGATACTTACGTCTGCCACAATTTAGGACAGTGTATATGCAGTGTAGTGTAACACGTTAAGTGTAGTGCAGTGCCTTCTTCACAATGGGCTAGAAAAAAGTGAAACACGAATGTGGTGGTGATAGGATCATTGTGGGGAACGTGTAAAAGAAAGAGCTGCTTCAGAAAAATAAAGTGATGAGTTCATTTACGAAATTATTGTACTCAAGTAAATAAGCCAAGCGGGTGGACAGTAACATAATATACTTCAGAACTGGCAACACTGGTTGTCCTGCTCCATTTCGGCTCTGAATCCTACGTGTCAGGAGCCTGTGTGATCTCCTTCCGCAGTCGGTTTCACTTTGAGGGGGTTGTGTGATAACGTCCACCCCGAGATCACCAGATGGCTCCACTGTTTTCCCCGCATCGCACCCCTCTCCTGCCTCCCCACAACATCCCTCCACGTTTTTTTTTTTGTGTGCGTGTTGTTCTTTCTATTCATCTAGCTTTCGCTACGGCATGTGCGCGCGACTTTCATAAAGCAGGCGAGAAATTTTCGATCCATCATTCCCCATTGGTGCGGCGCCCATTCGTGCATCTTCTCTTGTAGCTCTGTGCATTTTTATTCTCTTAATGCCTCTGGAGCCCTGCAATCTTTTTTCTGGGGGTGCCTAACTTCTTTATTTGTGTGTGTGTGTGTGTGTGTGTGTTCTTTCAGGCAAGTGTTTGAGTTACGCACGTACATGTCTGTGGCTAAGCCTATAGTGCTGGGTGTATAGTGCGAGCTTTCAATGTTATAAAGTTTGAATGACTGCAAGAGAGGCATACTTTTTAGATTGGAATAAGTACATCACTACACGTACGAACCCACGAACCAACCCCTGATCTGCCTTAATGTATTCTCGCTTGTGACGTTCTTCTTTATTTTTATCGCTAGGTGGATCGTGCCGCGAGGCTTTAGTTCGCACTCAGTTTGCGGCGCTTATAGATGCTTAACATGGCCAACGTTTTGTGCATCGTGGCAGTGTGGTAAAAAAAAAAAAAACATTGCGGAACACAGCCCGTACATCTATAGTTACCATAATATCTGCCTTTGTGCAGTCATGACAGGGTTATGCTTGATAAGCATTTCAGTAGAGGTCATTTTACGAATAAATTCACCAAACGTACAAGCCAGCGCGCAGCTGTGAGTTCTTGGTGTAGCTTAGTTCCGCGTAGCTGCCCTCCAGAGACAATGATAGTCTATCGCATCTGGACATATTCCCAAGGATCTCCGTGACTGACGAAATTAAGGAACAAACGGTGGTGTGTTGTGAAGAAAAAAAATTGTATACATAACTGGTCAAATATTTTATGAAAGCAGGATGAATCAGTGTTGATGCTCCGTTTCATTTTTCACTGACTTCCAGTTAACGTGCGGTATGCTGAAGGAAGTCATACAGCGGGCGAACAATTCGGTGCGCATTAGATCATTTGACGATGTTTTGTAGCGTGAGAGAAAAAAAAAATTAAGCTTCGTGAAAGCTTAGGAAACGGACCCAGCGTTCTCGCACGGTTCGTACGTGATCAGTTAAAGGTTAGGCAAATTTCTGGTTAGAAAGCACTTCTTTTAAAAGACAAAAACAAAAGATTTACATCTGAGAACGTACACCTACACGTGCATCCCGCAAGACTTTCGCCACTTACGAAGAGGATCGTTACGCACTAAACGCCTGGAATGGTACAGCGGGCTAGAGGTGATGGAGCAACCCTTCCCGACGCCGTCGAAGTGTTAGGCGGAAGAAATTAAGCACCGGTAGGGCCGGGGATGACATCAGCCAAGGCAACCTGTAATTTCGTTGCGCAACATCAGAGCACGATATCCCCACCAATCTGGTACTAGTCACTGACAGTACAAGGCTAAGCAGGAATAACAGTGAGTGCGCGATGCCGGGAGAAGGAGTCGGGCATCAGACGCAGCACGTGCCTCCCCTAATGGATCATTCGTGTAGAGTAGCTTTGTTGTTGTCCCACGTTTTCTACACAATGTAATGCAGGGCGGTAACCGCTGTCAGAGAGCCGTTGTACCGGCATCTGTTATTACCTTTTATTCTGACTTATGTTGTTGGAATAGAGTTTTTACTGCGTGCTTTATGTGCACAACTCATTGGAAGTATCAGAGGTGATTGTACTTCGCTTGAAAATAGCGCATGAACTGTCATGATTTGAAGGAGTTCTGTTTTGGAGACTGTGCTTGACGTCCTCTGCTAACTATGTGAAACAACGATTGTTTCCTACCATCATCTAGCTTTGGTGCTGTAATTGCTTAGAAAGATAAAGCTGTCCCATTTACGTAGGATGATTGCTACTGGCCTCGCGAATATGCCTAGTTACATATTTAAGGACGCCTTGTCTTCTTCATTTATGTAGCCTGAAGGAAGTGTGTATAGACGCTTGTCTATTAAGACCACTGTACCTTATTAACAAGGTCTGGTGTTATGAACCTACAGATTATGACTGCTAATGCCAGTAATTTGCCCAAAGCAGCTCGTTCGTTCACCAATAGACAACTGTAACTTTCAAGGTAACGAAATCCCGATGTAGCCCTGTGGTAGCTCAGTAGATACAGTGATTCACTGCTAAGGTCACTTGTTCGACTCCCAAAAGCCGCTGCTACATTCTGATTGTAGCGAAGTCTGATAATGATTGTGGGTTTAATTATTTAGTCCTACGATCTTTCTTGATGATGTCTAAGTTGTTAAACTTAATTATACACAGCATATGACTATTGGTCTGTCAACAGTCCACTAACTAACAATTGGTGGCGAAGGCATTGTCACTGCTGGTGCTAACTTAATGATCTTTCTGCAGAACTTCTATGCGTATTCTTGCCTGTTGTATAGTTCCGGAGTAGTAATATCTGTATTACTGGACACTGTGGTCAATTTAATGCGGCCTTGAGCGTATTAAGGTTGCACATGAAGATAACGCAACATATTGAGTTCCGATTTGCTATCCTGCGTTGTTTAATGGTAAGGACTAAGTGAAATGGAAGGAGAAAAGCATAAATGACGCGAATACTGAAGCACAGAATCCGATCTCGAGGTATGTTTGCAGGCCTAGAGATTGCAAGAATTTCAGCGGCGCACGTACAGTCTCTACCTCAAAATGTGTACGCTGTAACAGTTCCGAAGAACCTGAGTGCGGTGTTGAAAGACTACTTCGACGTAGAATACCTCAAGCGGAGGGTATACGTAGTTGTGGTCTCAGTTGTATGCATGTTTAGTATCATAAAGTTAGTGTAGTCGCTATACGGTTTCACTGTTTAGAAAGACATGCCTCGGGTAACATCCTATTTTGCCCACAAACGCATCCTCCTATAACATTGGCGCGGATGAAGAGCCTTGGTGAGCAGCCAGCAGATTTTCAACAACTTTTCCCCTGTATCTCATTTAATACTTCAAATGAGTATTTTTCTAAGCTCTATAAACAACAAAATGAAAGGTGTCGTTGAATTTTCAGCGTTTTTTTCTTATCGAAAAACATAAAAAAGTCTTCTTTTGCTTTTTTTTACAGTGAAGACGCACTTTGCACTTCGGCGTTTAGATACTGATGAATGACGTGAGCGGAAGTTTTTTTGGAGTAGAGTGGTTGCAGTTATTATCACATTCTCGAAACCATCATAACAGATAGCATAGATTACAAGTGACATCCAATAGCGTTCCGAAAGCGACAAGAAGATGACCGACCTTTGGACTGTGAAGGATGGCGTAAGCGAACGAAAAGAAAACGAGAGAAGAGAAAAAGGAAGCGTAGGGGTGAATGGAGAGGAGAGGCGATCCGCAAACACGGAAGCACAGAGGACCACAAAGAAGCCTTCATTCGTGCACGTGTTCGTAATGTCGGATGCAACTTTTGAGCAGATGAACGTGCGCCGGAAACCATTGATGTCGCCGCGTGTTTCGCGCGGAGCGCAACCCCCCTCCTCGACTCGGCTTCTAAAAGTGAGCGACGCTGCAGGCGGCACACTCGAAAGAAATCTCCCCGCCGGTCGCCAACGAATCTCCGGGGAGGAGCAGTGACTCAGAGCGTGTGTGGTGGCGATGGCGAACGAACGTTGATTAATCCGACGCGATGGCTGGATCGTGGGGTGGGACTTTCGGGGGTCGCCTGCCGAGCAAGAAGAGAGGCGGGAACAGAAAGATCGCGGGGGTGGAGCCCTCGACTCATATCTCAAGAATGGGCAGTATGAGCGAAAGAGAAAATTAAATGATGAGCGGGAAGCGCGGTCAGAAATGACAACAATGAGAAAAACAACCGTTCCTGGCACTTTCTCTTTGTGCCGCTGAACGTTGTGAATGCAGCACGAGAACAGAACAGGCTTTTGTGCATGGCGTCACGAGATGGCAAGAAATAGAGCGGACGAAAATGAAACTATATTATTTATTGCAGAAGATAACTTTCGAAGCACGTGATTTGTTTTTGAAATCAATAGTCTTTGCTGTTGCTGTTAGTATACGGCCAATTCAGTATTTATCTACTTATTTATTTCCTTTTCCCGTAACAATAAATAAATGTCTTTGTACCGCAGCCCAAAACTCACAGCTTTAATTAACTATTACATCCTATCATTTTTGATTTAACGTGTTACTAATATTGTGATCAGGAAACGGATAACAAGATGAGATGGTGGTATTGCCGATTGCAGAATGCAGGCGTTTCAGCGAGTGAGTGCTATGCGTCAAGATGGCATGAAGGCTACTACTTGTGCCAATAAGAATTTTCATACCTTTGTGACAGCAGAGCAGGAGTCATGAGCGGCATTACTACAGTATCTCGACTTCTTGGGCAGAAGTTGTATGACTGTTGTATTGTTCTTTCAAATATACAATAAACCATCAAAAATGACTGAGCGAGTTTTTCTAAAGCACGAATTTTAACTTGGAAAACTTTCCTGACACACCCCTGCTGAAACGCCTTTGTTGCAAGCAGTAAAAAAATGTATTTAGTTTCATACTGAAAAATGGCGCGTTTGAATTGAGATTTACGCCGAGTTGAGGCGACCACCGCATTCTCGACTCCCGCCTCCAGCCTGAGGATAAAGAGGAACTTAAATGCGAGAAATGGATTCGGCTCTCGGAGCAATAAACAGAAGCCGCGTGATGCTAGCCCTGGTATCTATTTCGCCTGACTCGCAGAGGGGTCTATTGAGCGAGCCCAATATTTGCCGTTGTTTCTTAATGACGGAAATAAAACGTGTTCAAATTGTTCCGTACGGAAGTACAAAGTGCTTCGAGCTGATGCAACTTTAAAAGGAGCTTCAGGAAGAGCAAACAAATACACAAGGAGTGGGGGCACTTCTTCGTCTGCCCGCTCGTCGGTTTTCCCTCTCTCAAGTGGCTATAAATTTTTTCGTGAACGGCCAAGCGCGACGCCCCATGCCGCTGTCTCCCCGCCGCGCTCTGCTCTTTGTGTCTCCCCATTTCCCTTAGGGCGCCCTCCGTGAAATCCCCTGCAGTTTGTATCGTGTTTCCTGTAACCCGAGTACACAGGGATTTGTCAACGCTCATCGTCGGGTACACCCTAATAGAACTTTGATTTTTTTTCTTTTTTATTTTCATTTATGAGCTCCGGATTCCAGGCCTGAATTAACGAAGCTCTAGGTTCTTATTTGCTTGCTATTGCTATTGCTCCAGTGCTATCTCTCTTTATTTTTGCCAATGCTTGACAGCCTTCGCTAATAATAAGTCCAGCATGAAGACTGTTTGAAACTTGCTGTTACACACTTTTGTCACATTATAACTTTCGGGAATACGGACCCTGCTCTTTTAGGGTGTCTACGAGGTTAAAAAAAAGGAAAGGGGGGAGGGCTGAAAGATGGACCAAAAGTTCTTGAACTGCAAGTATGGTATTCTTTTTTTTTTGCTATTTAGAGTTGAACACTGAATTTTGTACGAATTTGATGAAATTCACGGTACGATGAGGCACATAGAAAACAAAATGTAACATGGACAGTAAAAGTATGGACTTCTGAAGTTGCTATTTGAGCAAGCTAATTAGTTTCAATCAAGGGACAGTCCAATTATAGCCGATCTCCCGGGATAAATTTTACCAAACGTCTGACGAACAACAAAGTCAGTGGTCATCCGTGCTCCAAATTTTTCACTGAATTGTAAAATAAGAACGAGATATAGATACATCAGTACAGCTTCTTTACATAGGTGCACAATAAGCATGTAATGAGTGTGTGGCAACTGGTGAGCTTGTAGTCTGTACGAGGTTTGTTTTGTACGAGATACATCCAGATGAAATTGCACTCCCATAGTTGCTCACCCTACAGATGATACGTAGTTGAAGGAATGTTCGTTTGTTTGGCTTTTCTGTTACTTCTTTAATGTACACACTCCAGCAAAAGATTGTTCCTGTTGTGACTGTCAGTGTGCGTGGTGAACGCTGATATGTGTGCGCGCGTATCACTTCTTCTCTTTTTCTTTTTTTTTTCATTTTCTATTATTTTCGTTCTCTTTACCTCTTTCCGTGTAATGGAGCGAGTTAGCTACAATCCGGTCAACCTACCTGTCTTTTTTTTCTTGCCTCTTTCTCCTTCTCTCTACTGCAAAAAATTGCGGGACACAAAATTTTTTGGAAAGACATATTTTCGCGTTGTCTGTGGACATAGCCTCCTATGAAATGTTTTAGTCTGTAGTAGTTCTGGCTACCTATACAGTTACCCACTAGATTGCAAGCGTTACGCACTCACTGAACAGGTATTCGTATTTGTAGTGTAAACCACATTTTATAAATTTTCGCTGCCGAGTGTACAACCCTTTTTAAAGCATTGCAAAGTCACACAAGTCTCGAGAATCAGCCGACGAACGAGATGCCTTGGAGAATTAATAAATGTGAAGGAAGTACTCAAGACAGCCACCGCAAACAAGACACGAAGCACAAGAGTCATGAGTGTCTTCCATCTAGCCCAATTTGCTACATTGTGAAAGAAACGCGCTAACAGGTTCAAGAGGCGCTTAAAACGAGAGCCCTAGCTCATCGTTAAAAATGGTGCATCATTAAAAAAAAGTGGCGTGCAGACAAGGAAGCAGAAGACGAGAACGATAACCCACCAACGCCAACTATCAACTGAAAGGGCGCATTATATATGGCGATGCGTTGAGTCAAAAATTCAGTTTCAGCAGGCATAGGGCTCAGCTCGCCTCTGAATTTCGCGTTGTTGTGATTCGGTGGTAACTGTGGCGTAAACTGAAACTATGCGGAACGTTTTTGTAACTCAATAACGGCGCTCAGCTGTCACACGCCGATTTGACGTGCATTGTGTGCTAGACGTCAATCGTCAATCCAAATATAATGTGCATCCCGTGGAACCACACGCACTCGTCTAAGCGACAGCTGCGTCGTGAGCTGGGAGGCCAGCGAGAGTGAACTGCGTCGCACGACCGTCACGCATTGGCAATCAGGCTCCCAGTGAGAGAATGCGAAATGCGAGCTCGACGAAGGCCGACACGTGTCGGGTCACGTGCTTGCGACGCGAGAGGAGTTAATCGAAGCTGCAAGCTGCAGAGCGTGAGAAAACGGGGGGAGGCTTGGCCAGAGTTCCATGCCAGTCATGTAGCCATGCCTTTTCGACTTGCCTTCTCACGACGCGTAGCCTTTGCTCAATATGAAAACGATCGCAAAACAACAATTGAATCCCATTGCGTCAGGAGAGAGTTCGTGTGCATGCATTTTTACCATTAGTTCGCGTGTGTGTACTTAAATACAAGCGCCTTCTTTTATATCGAATTGCGTCCGAGGGAAGTGTAATTCGATTTATGCCCTTTTTCCTAAGAGCATTTGTATCAATGATGATGTATAGGCTCTGCAAATCTATTTGGTTAACGACGTATTACTGAGTTAACGTCGTCAGTAAAGTAAGCAGTGGTTCGGGCAAATAATATACTGATGCATGGTAGCGCGAAATTCAGTGAGCACGGTCCTACAGTTATTACGAAAAATGGAAGCAAAAATTGTGTGCTTAACAGCAGATCATTCTATGACCGATACATATTTCCAAAGAAGCTTGTGGTTTGTTACAACTGTGCGATCAGTGTAATATAAACGTAATTCAGACTGAGCGAGCGAGAGAGAGAAACGGAGACAAGTTGAATAAAACTAGCATATTGGTGGCGCGTCGGTTTATCGAAACGCGAGGAAGCCATCTCACCGAAAAGAGAACACGTCTCCGAACAGCGACCCACAGTCGGATACATCTAGCTTCAGTTGACATGACTGTAAATTTTTAGTGCACTGCGAATGTCTACTTCATAGCCGTCATTACAAAACTACCGCACATATAAAATATTATGCATTAGAAAGTTAACCAACCTACGTGCTCCTAATTTCACCGAAATTTTATTCAGTGTACCAGGCTTCTACCCATCTCAAATATTCATATGCGGTCTACCTGGTTTGCCTTGGCTTCGGTCGCAAAATGATCTAAAAAAAAAAACTTGTCTGTGTTTATACCCACTCGAGGTTTCCTTACTGATCATAAGGTGACAGCATTACCACTCGCAAAGTTTCTTCATTCCTGCCTGCCTACGCATCTGACGAAGTTATATGCGTTTTCGTCTCGTGCCACGTATTTTAATTTTTCTTTTTCACTTCCTTCACTCCTTCCTGGCAGTTAAGCTCGCAGGCTTTTTCGCGTTGCCTTGGGTGAAACCACCGAATAATTTATCGCGCGGATCCAAGAGCATGTCGCCCGACGGTGTTAAATATTAGAACAAGGAGGGCCTTAGCACCGGCACCTTGTGCGACGAGCCGCGCTTGTTTTGCGACCAGGGGACATCCGGGAAGACAGGAGCAGAATGACCACCCAACTCTACGCCACCGGCACGTCTTACCTTTTGACTTTCCGGCATGCTTTTTTCCGAAGCCGTAATGGAAGCTTGGCTCTTCCGTAGTGCAATGTACGTCCTCACTTGCGACGTTGAAAGCATGCGACTTAAAGCAGGGACCATAGTTCCCTAACTGTGTTGGCGAAACGCCTTGAATAATATGCGGACTATTTGCTATTTTTAGGTACTCCGCATACCTTTCTGCCGCTCATATTTGTAGCGGCAGAGTTAATGCATCAAGCACTGAATGATAGAATGAGCAAAGAGGGATTAATAATCGCATGTTGTACACAATTCACTGCACTACGAAGGAGATAAGCATGACTTTTCTGTTTAGGCTGGAGACAAACAAAACGAAACAAACAGAAGTGGCCTTCTCCAGAGTAAGGGGATCAAAGAATCACATATTATATGTCCGTACCGAAGAGCCGCACTCAGTGGTTGAAATTAGTTGTATTTTATGTTTTAATGCACGTACTTAGGTATTAAGCACGTATAATTTAAAAAGCACGATGATGACAGCACGTCTATTTCGTTGGCAGTACACGCGTAATTGCATCGGATCGAGTAAGTTTGTTCTCACTGCAACTTTTTTTTTTCTAATTTTTTTTAACTTTTCGGCACTGTATTGTGCCGATTATGCCAGTTAAGGATTGTGAAAGCCAGTTTAGATAAAAAAATCGACAGATCTCACAGGTTGTGAGAATCAATTTCATGCGATGCTGTCTACGAGTAATTATCTATGCTGCATATTTTTTTAAGGGCGAAGCTCCTCAAACCGTGTCGTTCCCCCCTCTGTAGTAGTAGTAGTAATAGTAGTAGTAGTAGTAGTAGTAGTAGTAGTAGTAGTAGTAGTAGTAGTAGTAATAGTAGTAGTCGTAGTCGTAGTAGTAGTGATGGTGGTAGTAGTAGTAGTAGTAGTAGTAGTAGTGGTAGTAGTAGTAGTAGTAGTAGTAGTAGTAGTAGTCATCTCTAGTTTATGAGCTATTCAATAGATGGCGTTGTGTGTATATGTCCTTCGGAATAATATAACAAGATGGCGTTAGTGGTTGTCCCAGCATATCCACGGAGTTAATAATGATGAGTGGGGCGAAGCGCTCGTGCATCCGTACACTTTCCCATCCGTCAATTCGTCCGGGCTTACATCCATCCGTCCGTCTGTCTGACCATGCTTTGGTACTCTGTGCATCTGTTCGTGTGTCCATCCGTCCTTGAGTGCATCCCTCCGTGCTTTTGTCCGTCCGTTCGTTCATCGCTGCGTCCACGCTTCTGTCTATTCGTCCGTGCGTCCATGCCTCTGTCCTTCTGTCCATCCGGACGCACGGGTGGACGCTTCGCCTCACTCATCATCATTCACTCTGTGGATATGCTGTGATTCTTATTTTGTTTTTTGCTTTGAGCCAAGCATAAAGAGGGGGATTGACTTGTACGTAGAGTAGTCGTGTGCACATCGTGGCCTACCTTAAAAATTGACTACACTGGCGTGTAAAGGGTAACAACTTATGGTCTGTCGTAACGCCAGCACCAACGTTAGAGCCCATACGTCAGTATTATTGAAATGAACTGCGCTTTACGGTTCGGTGACACGGTGCACTATGGTTTCTTAGCGCAGCTAGGATGGTTATTCGGGGAGGGGTACCCGCCGTATCTAGTCGCATCGGTGTGTGAGAGCCTTCTGCGGATGGTGAGAAACGGTGATAAATGTGCGTGTGTTTCTGCAGAATGCAATAAAGGAAACAAACGCGTGGCCGTCATTCCTTACACTCATAAAATGGCGCATGAAATGAAAAGTGCGGGGAACCGGTTTGGTGTGCACGTTGTTTTCTCTGCACCCAATAAATTGGGCCGTATATGCACCATGGTGCCTAAGAGGCCGCAGGGTGCGTCAAAAAGCAGAGGATGTTCGCAGAAACTTGCAAAACAGTTTAAGTGTTTTTAGGAGTGGTGTATAGCATACCGCTAACGTGTGGTCACATGTACATCGGCCAAACCGGGCGATGTTTGAATATACGCCTCAGGGAGCATTTGAGTTCATTGAAAGGTAGTAGATTTTTCATTTTAGCTTCACATTGCAATTCCTGCCGAGTCCAGCAATGTTCGAATATAGCTCGCCAAGTAATAGAAGTCTGAACGTAATTTACATGTATGATTCGTGTGATGCCTCCTGTAATGTACTCAATCACTCTCCAACAATATACAATACAACGACTGGAATGAATCTACAATTTTATACTATGAATTTGTTGCTTCAATAGTTTGTTAAGAAACCTTGCCTTAATAGGCAAGTAAGAACACAAAAGTAGTGTGGCTTACGCCACGCATTAGCAAGCAACATGCATTTGGTCTCGTTGGCAGATATTGCGTTGCCATGTTTTTAAGCAGTCGCTGTTGGCTGATGTCTGAGTAGCATACTGCAGTAGAGTTTTGTGGTAGCCCATTTAACATGGTCAAGTCATCGAAGAAAATATCTTGTTGGTAAAATATTCTGCTGTTACCCAACACGAACAAGGCCATATGTTCGATTCCATACAGCAAACGAGGGGAACACTAGGGATGCATCATTATTGATAGATCATCTCACTAAACACTTGCACGTTCTCGGTTTCAATACTAGCTAGACGTATCGTAAAATTACGCTGGCAAGGCTTGAGTCGAAATATTTTAATCATGTTGTTCTTATGCATGTGCATAATATTCCGTGCTTTATATCCCTCTATATACGCATATTTATCCCGCGGGCAAATTCTAAGCGAATTCAGGCCCATGCAACGCTCTTTGTGCAGAGAAAAAATTCAATGAAAACTAGAAACGGGAGTGGGTTTCGGGTTTCTTTGAGGAGATCTGCGGAAAAAAGAAATCATATTGGTGGACATCTACCGCAGATAAAAAAAAAGATCCTGAGAGTTCAGGTGAGAGTGGGCTACAAATAAGGCGCAACTGCAAAAATTAAAAAAAAAACATTATTATACTGTACCAAAATAAAGCTCGATGGTCGTGCTACAAAGAAACCTATCATTTACCATCACGTGTTTGCTTTCTTGTGCCATGTGACTCTTGCCTTTTTCAAATCTCTCTCTCTTCCTTCTTTTGTGTGCTTTAGTGAAGGTACGCATCTAGATCTGAGTGGCATGATTCAACTGTAACCGAGGAGCATAGTGAAATAGAAACTCGGCGATTTTCGCTACACCGTTCGAATTCCACGTTGTTTTTTTCTTCTTCTATTCTTCCGAGCTTTATCGCACAGTTCTTCAAACACACGCCCGTTTCGGTGACGGGGCAAACTGGTAGCGAAGAAGAGATCTGGTGCACTCGTCCAGGATGCCTGCGCACAAAAGACACCGCCGTCGCCGCCGGTCTTGAAGCAACGGTGGTGGCGGTCGGCGACCGAGTCTGCGATGCGTCCATATTAAAAGAACTCCAGCCTCCTCCTGTTATGAAGTTGGTCTCGAAGTGAGAGAGAGAGAGAGAATGCGAGTTACAAGCGTATAGCGTCACTCTTATTTGCACTTTTCTCCAACCACCAACATCGCAATGCAAGGCGCGCATTTTTTTTACCACTGAAAAACTAACATTGAAGCGTAAATGATGTGCTTAGTTTTTTTTATTTACTTTTTCCTTTTTCTTCGTTATTTTTATCAGAATACCCGCGCGTTTTCTTCTCTCATCTTTCTTTGTGGAATGCTTCGCCAGCAGGCCAGAAAGCGAGGGCTCCCCATAAGCATCGCGACTTCTCCACAGCAGCGCTGAATATGGGAGACGGCTGCAAAGACGAAATTGTGAGCGTCATAAAAATAAAAAAAAAGCAAGAATAAGAAAAAAAACTGCTTAAGCAACGCAAGTATGCAGGCGGACGCGTGCGTACCACCTAAGCCGAAGAAGAGGAGAGGCGCTCGTGGGAATAAAAGAATGCGGTGTGCTTTTCACGAATTTCCTTCTGTCTCTTTTTTATTCCGCAGTCCTTTGGATAAAGAAGCAGCGTTTTGGAGGTGAGAAAGGAAAACGGCCCACACCGAGTCGGCGAACACAATGCAAGTGGTTTCTACAGTTTGTGTTGTACAGATGGCGCGCACTTCTCACGAGAATTCAGCCCGAAAAAAAAAATTAATGCGTGGAACCGACTACAGCTAAACTTTTTGATCATTCGCTCAATACGGCGCATCTCTCCCGGCGATAGCTCTGTTCCTGGCGCTACAGTAGCAACACTAAGCTCTCACTTCTCACTCGGTGTTTGAGTTGCATCAATAAGATTCCGGGTGTGTTATTCGACTATGTGCAGTTATATCTGCTTTCCCCTCCCAGAATGTAAAAGTTGTTTATACCGGTAGATAAAAAGGGTTGGCGGGCCGTAGAAGAGAAGGAATATTTTTTAAAGCAAATATGCGGCACTTTTCAGTGCCCCCATTCATTACTGAAAGTTGCCTGGTTCACCCGGAAAATCAAATGTGCGGTGTAACGGTTTCTCTGAATGTATGAGTATTGATTGAATGGAAAATGTAGGCTCTAGTGACATTACGCGTTTAACAATTCCTCATGAAATCAAGCTTGCGCCTTCCCTGAACTTTTGTATCATGCCGGTTCATACGTTTACGGGCCACTCCGCATGCAAGGAGACCTGCATTTAGAAAGGCAATAGACTGATGTTGGATCTGTAACGTACCTATACTAGCATAAGTTTTGGTTTCTGATGAAAGAACAAAAAGAAAGGAATGATTCTGAAGAGCATGCTTACAAATATTTTTTTAATTCAGATATGAAGTGCAATGCCGGGAGGAGGTGGTTCTTGAGCAACTTATTCACTGCAAAGAGCCTGTAATAGTTTCAGAAAGAAATGTTGGTCCAGTTGGAAGACTCGAAGTTTATTGCAATAAATAGCGAGAAAGTTATTCGCTAGACGTTGGCGAGTAGCTCAGTTCAGAAGACTATTGTATAACGCCGCAGGTTGAGAAAGATCAATTTATTCTGGTGTTGAATAAAATCATTTTTTAAAGTGCATTTTAAATTATGGTTGAAAAACTGGAGTTGGACATATTGATACGTGTATGGAACTGTCGCCCCGACACAGCTGAACTGGCACCCAAATGAAGAAGACGACAACGTGGTTGTTGTGGGTTGGACTCTCGAGTTTCTCCCGTTGGCCTGCATGACTGTGCACTCTTTAAGCCGTTAGCAAGACAAGATCTCGGTGAATAAGTCTTCCCCGTAACAATATATCCTCATTTCTTGTGAGAAGCGCGGCGCAATTCGTTTTAATTTATTATTGTATTTGTACTCAACCAACGAGGCTCTCAACCACAACGTTTTTTTAGACTGTACTCGCTTGACCCTACGTTAAGTCTTCAAGTCGCGTCGAGGCTTTGCCGAGCAGACCAGACCCTTTTATGCAGGCTGTGGTTGGGCGTTGCGTTTACCAACGCCTACGCTTTCCGCATTGGGATGGCCGACACCGCAGTCTGTGACCACTGTGACAACGAAGAAACCATGAGACATATAACATGTGACTGCCTAGAGTATAGTATACAACGACTATGCCTTCTTGCAAGGAGCTTAGCAAATTAGATTATCAACCTCTGTTGGAGTAAAAAAAATTACAATATAGACAAGACACAACTTCGCAGAAGAAGGCCCTGAAAGCGCTACTGCACTTTTTGTGATGGACCGGCCTTTGTGAGCGGTTGTAGCCAGAACGCCATTCCTGTGTGCGTTTTTGATTTCTCATGAGTGCACGTGCGTTTTTCCCCCTCTCTATCTACCCCCTATTTTTCGCCCTTGTTTCCCCACTCCCAGTGCTGGGTAGCAAATCAGATGATAATATCTGGTTAACTTCCCGGCCTTCCTTTCTCTATCTCTCTCTTTCTATATAAAGAATCTTTATGACACAATTACTAGTGAACATTAAGCTTGGCTGCACCAAATATATTTCCCTTTTCAATGCTACTCAAAGAAGGACGACATCTTTACACTTGAGAGACAGGAAGAGAGGCTGTTATCTATCAGAAGATGTGCCATTATACCATACATTAGGTATACCCGATCTTAACACGTACAGGCTGGGACACTTTGCGCTGGTACATAGCGATGCGCTTCGGCAAAGGGTCCATACGCCTTGACGAAGATATGCAGGAGCTGGGCGTTCGTGTGGTTGATTCACAAATCACAATATGGGGATACGATATGTGAATATATAATAGCAGAAAGATAATTATTAATTTTTTTTGCACAGACTTGTGGGCATCCTCAAAGTTTTTATGTACTTTTTTCTGCACCCTCTGATTCTCTTTCTCTAGAGTAGAGTAGCAAATCAGACACTCTTGTGCCTCACCTTAGTGCTTTTTGTTCCTTGTTTCCGTCCTTACTTTTTTATGCACGATTCACTTCTTAAATATACACGGCAAGACTTTGCAGAAAGGAACAAACGTTTTCACATCATATATGTAGAAATATGGCAAAGCAATCAATGAAGAAACTAAGTTATTAGCAATAGGAAATTGATTTCAATTAATAAAGCACTACTTCCCTCCTGGTAACCTTAGTTTTATCGGAAAGTATTATCAGAAGAGCGTCTCATTATTTCAAACATTGGTAGCATTTCAGAAGCTAGCATGCCCTTGCGGGCAGTCGTGCGCGTTTCGTATTGATGCTTGTCTTGATTGATTTGTGGGGTTTAACGTCCCAAAACCACCATTTGATTATGAGAGACGCCGTAGTGGAGGACTCCGGAAATTTTGACCACCTGGGGTTCTTTAACGTGCACCCAAATCTGAGTACACGGGCCTACAACACTTCCGCCTCCATCGGAAATGCAGCCGCCGCAGCCGGGAATCGAACCCGCGACCTGCGGGTCAGCAGCCGAGTACCTTAGCCACTAGACCACCGCGGCGGGGCAATTGATGCTTGTCTGACAGGCTTCAATATCGTTTGACTTGAGCTCGGTGTAAAAACGCGCTGTTACAAACGAGGAGGGAGAACACACTACCGCGATGGGAAACGAATTTGCCCGCTTTCGTGCACGGGCGTATACAATCCCCATACTCGCGATGGCAGGGCCCGTCGAAAGCTCATAATTGCGTGATTCGAGCTCCCGTCTCAATCGTCGGTTCGCAAACACCGACTCGTGACAGACCTGCAGCGGGTTCGTTGTCGCGGAAAGAGCACCCCCGCTATCTTACTCCCCCATTTCTCTCCGCGCGCTTCACTCACGGACAACTTTGTGTCTCGCGGCATTGCGTTCTCATTGTCGAGAGCCAACGCATTCAATCAGCGTTCCTCGTGCCTCGAACGTTACCCCTTGGCCTGGCCACTCAGGAGCCCCCGCCGGTTTTATGTTCATACACCACAAACCAGATGGACGTGCCCCGCTGGTTGTTTGCCAAGAGAGAAAAAGAGAGAGACAGAGAGAGGGGTCCCGTCTCGACGTCAAATATCGGCCGTCCGCGCCACCGCGTTGGGTTCGAGCGTTTCGCGGAACTTTGGACTGCTATACAAAACGCACCTTCGTCTGCTAGAAAACGATTTGTTATGCAATGTTTGTGTCGTGCACTGGAGGAACTGTCCTTCGTGCAGTCGGTACTGAAAAACGAGACCGCAGTAAAAAAAAAAATCGCTCCATCCATTGTGAACACTACGTTCACAACTACCAATAACTGTGGTTTCGTTTCAAATGGGCTGAGAATAGGCCGATATTGTTTTTTTTCCCTCAGCGACTACTGTGGCACGCAAGGTTGCTTGCCTGCCACTCTTTGGTGTGCAGACTGAATAACTTTCCGAATGCAAAGTTAAAATACTCCATTGTAACTTATTATTAGGCTGTCATAAATTATAACAAAAAGAATGCGTGTTTTGTCACTTTTCCTTCTTAATTCACCTCAATGTGCACAACGGTGGCCATAAACACAAGAAATACGTTGGATCAATTTTGACGGCTCGTCCAGCTACGCGCCACCTCGACGTGCTCCTATCCCGTTTTTGCCCTGTTCGCGATGGGCGAAAAACTTTCAACATGTTGGTCAGTCACCACTGATCATTTCGGCGACAGTGATTGGTCGATTCGTTTCTCTGCGAGGGAATTCTATGCCTTAAAATCTCTGTGTCTTGCGCCTTATGAAACGGCCAAGGGACACTTAAAAAAAGAATTTTCCTCACGATAACAAAATACTTTTTCACAATACGAAAACCACCACGCTTACCGCGAGATGACGCTTCGTAAGCGAGGAAAGGCAAAAAAAAAAAGTGGGCTGCGATGCCACCGTAAAGCTCCCGTTGCAATAGTCATGACGTCATAGACTTTGACGACGTCTACTAGCCCCTACGTAGTGCCTAATGGGTAAATATGAAGCACTTTTCCCACGAAGGGGCCAGAGACTAATGACGCCAAGTTACAAAAACGTTCGTAGATCCTGTGTGGCCGAAATACGCATAAGCCATTTTTGACATTTATGCCCCGCCGCGGTGGTCTAGTGGCTAAGGTGCTCGGCTGCTGACCCGCAGGGCGTGGGTTTGAATCCCGGCTGCGGCGGCTGCATTTCCGATGGAGGCGGAAATGTTGTAGGCCCGTGTGCTCAGATTTGGGTGCACGGTAAAGAACCCCAGGTCGTCTAAATTTCCGGAGCCCTCCACTACAGCGTCTCTCATAATCATATAGTGGTTTTGGGACGTTCAACCCCACATATCAATCACTCATTTTTGACATTCATGAAATCTGTGGCGTCACGCGTGAAGACTTGGTGCGAAGCCTACAAAATGAAGCTTTGACCTTGATTTTGTGTTCGATTGGGAGTCTACGATGGGAGAATTATTGACGACACAGTTTTCATAGTGTAACTTGTCGTCCTAAAGTGGTTCGTCGCGTCACTTTAGTGTCTTTTTGATGCAACATTCACGCAGCGCAGGGAACGTCTGTCCTTCGCGCGCAGTAGGCGGGGTCCGCCGGGTTGGCGGCTCACGGGAAACAAATACGGGAGGCCCGATGAACGTCGCCCTCGTCTGTGCACCGCAGATGGCACTCGGAGAACACGTCCTGCTTTCCGCGGGGGTCTCAAGAGATGAGAGCCGAGTAATGGGTTGGCGCGCATTATCATTACTGCTGCGCGCCGCCGTCGTTACCATTAATTTCATCTTGCTCTTGTTAAGAGCAGCAACGCGAGAGCCGTCCGGAGAAAATGCGACTGTTTGCACCGGGCCGCGCACAGGATTGCGTCACCACGTAATTCGAGCGAACCGCAGGGCTCTTGGGATCTATTAATGGTCTGCCTTTATCATTGTTATTACGCTATACTTCGTCAGTAGTAAGGGCTTATCGAGCTCTTTACACTATTGTCAATGCGGTGCCAAAGTCATTTTTTGCTGTATTGCGTCACCTTGTTTCTCTCTCTCGAACTTACGGCGTGACACATAAAAGCAGCTATAAAGATTGTCAGTTTTTCTGCTTTCGCATTTCGCTTCATTCTTCGAACGAATTTCTTCATATCTCATTAGCATATTTTTCGTCCACTTCGTCAATGACAAAGGCATTCTAATAATTGCCCAAATCGCTGACATTATACAAACGATTATTCAGTGTCACATTATACTATGTTGAATACAGTGTCGAATGAGCATTGCTGAAGAATCAACGTGCATTGGCACATGGGAACAACAGCTATGTTGACGTCAATCGACGTAAAAGGGGCCACCATGACGTGAAGAGCAACATTAGAGTCGCGAGACCTAATTAAAAGTAACCGAGATGACCGCAACTGAAGAAGACGTCGAAACGAGGCGCATTGCTTAATAAACAGAGCAACTTGGTCGCTCGCACAAATTGGTTCGCGTGGTGGCGAGGAAACGGACATGACAGAATGAAAGAGATTAAGGGAGAGGCAGGGACATGCGATGGGAAAGTTGTAACAGTGGAGGGAAGGGCCTACGCTTAGTGGAGGCCAGCACGTGGAAGCACCTACACAGCAACCTTTCGCAGCGGCACTCCCCGAGCGGACAGTATCTCCAGGTGTTCGAGATTAGCGCGCGCTCAAGGCGACGGGCTGGTTTGAGCGTTGACGATGTGTCCGAGACGAGGAAGACGACTCGATGGTGCGTGCACATTGTGGCGCCGTGCGACACTCCACTATGCGCGCTTCATTTAAGAGAGAGTCGGTGGCGACCGCCATTTGCATACATCCGGGCTGCGCACCGCCACTCCAGGGTCCGGGCCGGAGGCTGCGACCGGGTCGCGACGCGTAATTAGAGAGCAACGCTCACCCTCCTCCGCTGTCTCGAAAACCCCTCTGCGTCGCGCCGACGGACGTCGCGAATTCTCTCTCCCCTTCGGTCCTTCTCCGCGCGTCCTGCCCAACGTGGGCATTCGGAAGCCTTGCGGCCGCTGCCCGCCTAAATATCATCAGTCCATGCTCTTCCTTTTCGTGGCGCCACTCCCGACACGGTGACTCGGCGCGCACGGACAGTTGCTCTGCGAGGCGTGCTAGAACGCGGTCATTTTGTGCCTTCTCCTTTTCCCTTTCTCAGCACGTCTCATCATACCTTCCCTTCCTTCTACTTGCAACGATGGACCGGTCTCATCTCTATTAGTGTCCCCGGGACGGAGTCCTAAACGCTGACGCGCAACTTCGTCAATTCTCGCTGTTTCCGGAATTCTGATGCGTTGTACCGTATTGAGAAGAAAGAATGAAATGGAATGATGCACAGAATTACTGGTAAATAAAGTTGTTAAAACCACTTAGTATTTCAGACAAAGAAAATTAAACTGCCTGCATAGTAATTTGGGCAATTGTATAGCGTCAGGAAATGATTTCTTTTCGGTGGCGAGTATTGTAGGCAAATTCATGAGACGGTGATGATGCCTGTGCAATATCTAAAATTTTTAAAAGCACAGTTCTTTGAACGTTTTCTTGCGATGGGTAGCACAAACAGAAATTATCGCGAAGAAGAATTACCACCACCATGAAGCAGTGTGCACTCGATTTCGTCCTCCTCTTCAACTTCTGCTCTGCTCTCACAACTCGCGCTTCAATTTGTTCGGCGCGGAATAAAAAAAAAAACTAATGGGCAAGTCTGTTACGTTACAAAAACCACATAACATCACATAACACCTTGCCACGGGACTTAAGTCACGTAACATCATGTAGTAACTAGTCACCGAATAAAAATCGCGTAACGTCACGTAACAATTGACAGTTACTGAAATCACAGACTAAAAAGCACGTAACTGGTCACGTGATTAGAATGATAAAAGATAACTAATCGCGCGACTAAAAAAAGTTAACATGCAACAACTGGTCACGGCCCTAGAAATCATGTAATCATTAGCCATATAACTGAAATCACATAACATCGCGTTATAGCTTGTCCCGTCACATGTTCCCACCATAAACCACGTAACAGCTGTAGTCACGTGACATGTTCCTGCCATAAACCACGCAATAGCTACGCGCATTATTTGTTACCGCTCTAAGCCACGTAACATCTAGTCAGGTTACATGTTCCCGCCCTAAACAACGTAACAGGTAGTCACGTTATATGTTCCTGACATAAATTACGTAACGGCTAGTCACGTTACATATTTCGTCATAAACCAAGTAACAGCTGCTCAGGGGACTAAAATAAGAACAACATGTAACATCAAGTCACGTCTAACAGATAGTGACAGCCAAGTCCAGCCAAACCTGGCCATACTTAGTACTACCAACAAAAACTTAGCATCTCCAGCAAAAGCTTAGAATTAGTATCAACATTTAGCCAGCTAAAGCACTAGCTCAGTTCGTAGTTCCCGTTTTTCGCCAAAGTAGTTTTCCCGTAGTTCCCGTTTTGTTCAAACAGCGCACTTTTTTAGGAATAAAATAATACGTTAATTCAATTGAATTGTATTTAAGTACAAAAGTTTTGTTATTTGCTGTTTCTTCGCCTAGTCCATTAGCACTAGTATGTATGCGCCAGTGTTGAATAAGCAATAAGCTGCATTTTTTAGCAAAAGTGCCTAATTTATTCAGGACAGTTTTGACTGGAAATCCATAAACAGTAATTATCAAGTAGTGTTCATTATTTATAGTTTTCTCAATTGCCAAACAGTATATGTATCCACGTTGTCAAATAAATTTACTCGCGTACTGGCCAATCACCCTAGGTAGGTATGAATGATTGATTGATTGTCTCTTTTATTCTGGTGCAACTTACCAAGAGAGACCGGCCATAAAATGAGCGCAACCTTGTTATATAAAATGATTTGCTCATAATTAAAAAAAGTTAAGTAATAGATAATTTTCACATCATTTGTTAGATTATGTTAGATTTGTGATGGGGTCATTATCATCTTCGCCATCACCATTATCAACGCCACTAGCTAGGAATATTATGATGATCTACGTGACCGAAGATAAACTTCCATGAGACAGATTGTGCGTGGGGCAAGACTTATCGCGGATCGCCTTCAGTAACAAGAGCTAACTTCTGTAATGACACCCTTCTACGGAGACCAGTGGTGAACGCAGTGATTGTGGAACGGAAGCATCCAATTTTTCAATGGGGTGGCGTTCTGTCGCCAGCGAAGAAGCCGAAGAAGGCGTGACCGGCACGACGGACTCGTTCGTACGGGTCGGGTCGTCCTCGTGTCACTGCGAAAGGTATGGCTTGAGGGGGCAGAAGACGTTGACCTCTACTAGAAACGAAGAGAGAGAGAGAGAGAGAGATTGAGGGGTGTGCGTGAACATGGTCGTCGCCTGCGATCATCTCCAGGCTGTCGCCTCCACGGGGTCTAGACCGTGAACGCAGGAGAAATCGCAGCTCGTCCGGCGCACATACACGCACCCTCGCTCGAACACCGGCAATACGTATCCACAAGCGGCATGCTCCCTTCTGTCTCAGGCTACGAGTCCATTAGACAAGGAACGAAGCAAACACTAGCGGACAGAAACGCTTGCGAGGTTGGGCGTCGAAGCCGCCGTCTCTAGGTAAGGGGGACTCCTTGCGATGATGTCCTGCGGCGCAACGTGCGGAAAGGAGGGCGATGTTCCACTAGAGGGGATGAAGCGAGAGCTCTGGCGTGTTTGCCTGCGCCGAGAGAGGAAAGACGATGCTGGGATCCTGAAATGCTGGCGGCGCGCCACCGCCTTTCCCGCGAATGCTTCTAGTCAGCGGAACGCCCTTCGCGATCGACACTGCCCCTCCATCCAGCTCGCTTGTTGACAGTGTCTTCCTCATGTGTGCCCTGTAGCAAGGACAGCGCTCGTTCCTTGTGTTTCACCCCCGCTTTGTTTCGCAGCCCAAAGTGAGACCCCGTGAGCCTTTGCTTAGCGGGCTTCAGTCTTGCCTTGCCTCGCTCTATTTGGCCCTGCCGCTCATTTCCTCTGGCTGCTCGTCACTGATGTCAAGGATGTGGGTGCAGGCTCGGGGGAGGTTTACGGCGACATAGTCGCCAGTTGCGAGATCTCCCGTGGCACGAGCGATGCTTCCACGACAAGCTGTGTGGAAGTAAGACAAGCCAGCTAGTCATGTCGTGGAGCCTATAGGTACTTGGCAGTTTATGCTCTTAGCTCTTTGAACGATGTTTCCGGTTTTATTAGGCAATCGCGTATGCCCAAAAGATCAATGACGGTGCACGAGTTTACTTACTTCTGGGTGTTAAGAAGTCACGCGAAAAATCCTACTCAACAGAAACTTCAGCGATAGTCTTTCTAGCTTACGTTTCCACGTCGTGCAAGTAATAAATAACAAAATAGTATTTTATGATTGCAGTACCTTACATCTTGTTGCTCTGCGTTTGTTTGAAGTTGAAAATTGATGCTGCCGCTGTTGATGATTTTAATGGTGTTTTAGGGGTTTTTACATTTGGGTGTCGATTCATCTAGTGCACACGATCATCCAACCCAAATATTTTTCTTAATATTTGGTTTCTATGATAATTAACTATCTAAGTTTCCAACCACTCCTGATGCAATAAAACCGACGCGGCATACAAATGTAGCAATATTGGGTGTAAGTGTTCTTTCGCGTTATCTTCAGAAGATTTGTAACAATAGCGACTCTGAAAGATTTTTTTAAGCTTATCGTTTTACGTATAATCGACTATTTTTTCAGTTTTTACGTGCGAAAAACATGATATTATTATTATGGATCATATAGTAGTAGGGTTCTGCATGCCTGATATACGCGTTCTGAAATTTATTAAGTCTCTCTCTCTCTGTCATGCAGCAGTGAAAACATAGCGTGCCTTACTATCTTGGTCTTACATTCTTCTCTCAATTTTTCTTCTCTCTTCTGAAGAGGGTCGTCTGAAATCAACAGCAATGGCAGTCGTAACGCAGTCTGACACTTCCCGCCGACAGTTGCCGGATCTTTTACTTTTCGTTTATCCTTGTCACAAAAAAAAAAAAAGAACGACGAGGACAGGAATAAGAAACGGCATCCCGGATGAAATAAGGAGGAGCACGTCGAGCAAACAAGAAATAAATATTAAGGCATAAATCCACTCTTGTCATTCCAAGCACGTCTCTCTTAGCAGCAAGGATCGCGGGGCACTCGTCGTATTGGGAATTAATGCCTAAATCCATATTGATGGACCCGGGAACCGGCCACGCGGTGGAAGCCCAAAACAAGAATACAGCACAGCACAGAAGCGAGATCTAAAGAACATGATACAAAAGAGTCCTTGCATCCCCCAAGCAAAAAAAAAAACTGCTCTGTGCAAAAGCACCGAATCCCTATTGCCACCCCCCGTTGCCAGTGCGGCGATATCATTGCGTATCGGTTCGCCTTTTGCTCTGAGATACGGTTGCTTGTTTATGCTTCCCTCTCTGGTATCAGTGTTTCCAGAAGACACCTCATTTGGCTCTTTCCTGGCGGCGTCGCAAGTGAAGCGCGCCCGAAGGTGTCTACGTGTGGGTGTGTCTGGTGCTCCGGAGAGGTCCATAAAAGCGTATCGTGCCCCGCTTAAGCCTGATGTAGCGGAATATAAGCGCCGTTTTCCGTACTGGTTGCTGCTCGCAACAGACGTTAGACGAAGCACCGTGAAACACAGGTGTCATTGCTGCGCTTGTGTTGAAGAGCACGCACATTCAGCAGCGTCAGTGTCCCTAGCTCGATGTTTGAACTGACGAGAAAAAAAATGTAGTCTAGACGCCAAAGTAACGTTAAAATCAACCTGGACGAATGGTGTTTTCTCGAAAAGAAGATTGCGTCGGGGAACGTAGCAAGAGAGAGGAGAGTTTCAAAGTGGAGATCGGTTAAGCAGGGAAGCGTTTTGCACAACTTACAAGCTTGTAATACATGGACCACTCGAGCACGCAAATGAGGTGTGCAACCACATGATTGGCATCATAATTCTGTGATTAGCCGTGCTCTAGGTAATTGAGTAGTGTTCACTTAACTGAAGTAGGCCTTAAAATAAATAATAAATAAATAAAAAATCTTGACCTATGCCTCTTGGGTCCTCATTGGTAATACCGCTTCAAGAATGTCGTAACAAGTCACCTAACAGACAGTCTTTTTAAACCGTTAACAAGCAAGTTTGTAAAGCTAGAAAGCTAGACAACCATTGCGTCCTAATGATCTCCATTGGCTCGCGTTCGACTATAAACGAACCCGGCAAGCTGAATGCCTGAGCGAATGCGTAAGTTGCATATATATATATATATATATATATATATATATATATTGAAATAACTTGAAGATAGCACATAAGAAAAGGATCGTATTTACTAACGTTTCGGCCGTGGCGCGGCCTTCGTCAGAAGGCCGTGCCACGGCCGAAACGTTAGTAAATACGATCCTTTTCTTATGTGCTATCTTCAAGTTATTTCAATATAGAAAATACCCGGACCTGTCGTGCCTTCCCTTCAAGTTCTATATATATATATATATATATATATATATATATATATATATATATATATATATATATGAATATGAAAGTAGATGCGCTTTCACATAACAACTGTTCATTGTGCCGACGTTTCGACGAGAACCCCGTCTTTTTCAAGGCGGGGTTATATATATATATATATATATATATATATATATATATATATATATATATATATATATATATATATATATATATATATATATATATATATATATATATATATATATATATATATATATATATATATATATATATATATATATATATATATATATATATATATATATATGTATGTGTGTGTGTGTAACGCTACGATGAATGGGAGACGTGGTCTGGCTCATACGCCATGTTTATTCTATCTCTGACTTCTTCCTTCTCTGCCTCTACCAACCATCGCTTCATACGTCACACGATTCCCCCTCCCCCGAAGGATGGCACTGGTTACAAACTATAAAAAATTAAAGAAGTGAATGAACAAAACAATGCCCAAATTCACACTTTCACGTCCAGACGGAGTTCCACAATATCACTAAATCTTCAAGGCCGATTGAGCAGTCCGATGAATTTTATGACAACTCTGGTGGGCGAGGTTGACTGTTGCATTCTGGCCAACAGAAGCACGCCTTGAACGTAGAAATTACTGATGACACAGCGATTCTTGTCATGAATGAACAAGGGTCGAAGTACTTGTAGCATTTGAGAGTCGGATGTCGTAGGCACGAAGTTATCCGTCGTAGACGCTGCTTTCTGTGTCGTGGATGAGACAGAACGAGTGCTTGCAGCCTGCATGTGCGAGAACCGAAGCTGATGGTATGATGCCTTTGTTCCTTCATTGTACGCGTGGTAGCTGCACGACTCTTTCGTAGCTTTCTGTGGTCTTCTCTCAGTTTGTTGAATCGTAGACACGGCGTTGAGAACTGGTGCAGAAAACCTTGTCGGCGTTGCTTTCTGTTAAGATGGTTTAGGGATTGACTATGTCTTTGCTTCTTTAATTGGTGTTGACTCCGATTAAGCCACAAGTATACTCGTGATGAGGTTTCGCTTGTTCGTTGTTTTTGTTCGAGTAAGCTTTGTAGTGCCTGGGGTTCTTGGAGTTGCATTTGTTCAAATTGCTCGTTTTGTTGTGAAAGTTGGTCAGATGGGTATCTTTCAGGAACATGAGTCTCCTTTTCTTTGCGCGATGTTGTAATCACTAGATAGTCGGCAGTCGATACTCTACTGTTGGGCTCGTTTTGCGTTGAAAGCAGCGTGACAGGCTGATGAGAAAGCTCCCAAGATGGTTGTGAGTCATCCTTGAATGTAAATGCTTTTGTCAGTTGACAATGCGCCGGCGTTGGTGGATTCGAAATTCCTGCAGTGCTTTGACTCACATGTGTGTTATCACTTGACGATGAGAGCACAAATGGTTCTGATGGCGTATGTGTTTCTTTTTGCAGCGTGATTAGGCTGAGAATGTCTGTCGAACAACCCTGGTCGGGAACGTCAGGGTGGGGGCTGGTATTGCGAGGATTCACCAGCTCGTCACACGTAAAATCCGTCACACGCTCGAAACCGCTTGGGCCTTGTGTGTGACAAGAAGCATCAAGGCATTCGGGTGGTTCAATAAAATCTGAAGCGTTGTGGTGCAGTGAACACGTTGAAAATGCCGATTTCATTGCTCTTGGGAAAGGCGGCTTTAGGTTCAGTTGTTTGGCGAAATTCTCTAGATTCTTTTCGGTATACCGACGCTTTACCTTGTCTATTGCGACGTGCAAGTTACCAGTCGGTGTTCGAATGCGTGAAGTTTTTCCGGAACAGAGATGGTACAATGGTGGTATATTTTCTGTGAGGTCTCGTTTGGAAAATAAGCTTACTGCGGGAAGACTTCGCGTATCTGTGATGGGTCAGTTGGAAAGCCTTCCGCTGATGAGGTATGAACAGGTCTTCATCGTATTCTCTGAAACGAATGATCATTTCTTCTTTGATATTTTTCCAAGACTCATCGTTCTCAAAGATATGGGTGAGGTAAAATTTGAATGCCTCACCTGAGATGTAGTCAGTGAAGTTGATGATCATCTCCCGTTCCGACCAGGATGCAGCGGCAGCGTGGAGCTCGAAAACGTTGAACCAGTCCTGTACGAGTTCGTCGTCCGCTGATGCGGTGTACTTGGGGATGTCAAGGTCGCCTGATGGTGCTGTCATGATGCTGGTCTTGGTGTATAGGATGTACTTCTGTGGTCCACGTTCGGTCACTGCGTCTTGCTGAGACGTTCGAAGATGGTGGCCGGTTGATGAAGTGGCCGCCAGGTCTTCATCCTGTCGACTCGTGTAACGCTACGATGAATGGGAGACGTGGTCTGGCTCATACGCCATGTTTATTGTATCTCTGACTTCTTCCTTCTCTGCCTCTACCAACAATCGCTTCATACGTCACACACACACACACACACACACACACACACATACACACACACACACACATACATATATATATATATATATATATATATATATATATATATATATATATATATATATATATATATATATATATATATATATATATATATATATATATATATATATATATATATATATATATATATATATATTTGAGACCTCCTGAATGTTCTCAGCAAATCACTTGCTTTGCTTTTATTTACCATCGTATCACTTAATTGTGCGGGTTGAAAAGTCACAGGGGCGCTATCGCAACGCTTCAGTAGAGTCAACTCATGGTGGTACAGCGCAGCTTTTCCTTCAACATAGTCTTTATGCGGTGAAGCACGATTTAAAGTCAGAAAGAAAAAAAGTCTCAGGGGAATCGTTTTGTGTGCAGAATGAGCACCCTTCACAGTAATCCAGGTGGAAAATAGTGAGCGAGCGAGCGAGAGAGAGAGAGAGAGAATTATTTTAATAGAGAGCCAGAGAAGTTCGCCTGGCTTTTCACTTGACGTGGTACTCCAGGTAACTTACTAACTACGATATATAAGTACTGGAGTACTGGTACTGGAGTACTGGTACTCCAGTACTCCAGGTGATGACTACAATATATAATGTGACAACCACGTACAGCACATACAGTCACTCACACGCGCTACACTATTTAGAACGCCTCGTTCGAGCTTGTGGGCCACAATAATGCCAGTAGCGCTTTTGTGGCGTGTAACGCAGTTTAGTTGTTTTTACATGGGCTTAGAATATCTGTCAACTTCAAGTTTGTGTCTTGTAGAGCACGCCAAGAACGCATTTGAATTCAAAGAGGCACAAAATGGTTTATTGAAGCTGTTTTTTTTTTTCAAGTTGTTTGCTGGATGTACATTTAGCGTAGTTTTTTGTTGTGCACACGATGATCTGAGGCATTGTAATCACACATGATTGTCTTATGTGCGAATGGTGTTTTTTCGAAAAGATCACATACATTATGTTAGCTACTTGAGCAGAAGTACTGAGATAATAAACCCGTCGTTAGGTTGCGCTTGTTTGTTCATCTCCTTTCCTCGTCCTTCTTCGCCTCGCACAGAGTGGCTAAAAATCAAAACACTAATGATAATAATTGTACGCGGTAATGTAGAGTTACTTTTATGCGAATGACGCGAGCACTTTATTTGCAACTCTGAAAGTGATTGGCGCTTGCTAACCTCTGGGCGAGAAAGCAGGAAGTGCGTCATTATCCAGTAAAAGTACAACTAACCTTTTAATGTGTCTTAGTGATGTTGTAATAGGCTCTTTGATAGCGGTTCTAAAAATTTAAGCAGCTAGCTCGTACTTCCATCGCACATCGCTACAGAGCGTACAACCTTGTCAGTGCTTGCAGTAGTGCGCGGCTCAGCCAAGCCCCGGACGCTAACTACGTTGTCAAGCCCGTCATTCCGGAGGCTTAGCTGGGACATTTAGCTTAAACGCCGCGTATATTTTAGCTACTTTTGTCTATCTCGGTACACGCCCCTTCATGTAACGGAGGACCTTCTGGCGCACATGATGTCCTGGGTAAAGCCCCGTCACGTGCCTGCGCTAGATACATAAAGATTAAAAAACTACAGGAAAGACCACCTTAGGCAAGACAGGTTTACTTTCGCTAGCCTCCGGTGACTAGACTGGTGAGCGCAGGCCGCGTCATACACCACGTAAAGAAAAAAAAAGGAGGAGGATGGGAAAAGAGGTGAGTGGGGAGGGGGGGTGTTTTTATTGTTTTACAGAGGGAATTCCTTGTTTCTTTCTCGAGATTTGCCTCTGCCACCGTCTGTACCGCTTTTCAAGCTTGATCGCTTGCCGCCGTGCCGGTCTCTCTCCCCTTTCGGCCCGTTCTCTTTCCCTTTTAATGAGCACTCTGTCGCACGCTAATTAAAGCCCCTGAATAACGGCCGACCCCGGACACAGGCGTGGAGCAAACCTGCTTCAGCGCCCGAGAGCACTCTCTTCCTCACTGCCCTCTGCTTTCATTTCGCTAACTTCGACGTCGGCGCCCGCTTCGATCACACGGCTGGTGTAGATCGAGCCCATGGCATTAGAAGTGCGAGGCTGTATGGCATTGGGGAAACGCCAGAGGGATTTTGTTCCCCTTATCTGAGGAGCTGGCGTCGGCGAAATGTGCGACTGTTGTCCCTTTTAGAGTGAGAAGTTGTAATACGGTTTCAATTACGTTTTGCATGTCGCCTGAGTTACTATGGCGCTGAATTGCCTACGATGCGCTTTCTTCGTCGAAAAGGTTGCAATAGGCTTTATGGTACCTGTGTAATCCCTCAAATAATGGTAAATTTTGCGCCACTGCAGGACTAGCGCGTGGCCATATACCTGTCCCTATTTGTTGAATGTAGATTTTACAAGTCATTTACAAAGTGGATATAAAGAAAGTGACTTGATATCGCACTTGTCTATAGAATTTGACACTATATTTTTGCCCATGCAACGCACCAGAGCGAGCTGTTGAGAATCCCATATAAGGTAAACCTAGTGATGAGTTTTCTTTCATTTTACATTGATTGACTGACTTAATATCTATCGTGACCCGTCACAATAATAGTGCTGCTGAGATTTCAACAAATCTCCACTTTTGTGACTTGCGTTGAAGCAGTGCGAAGGGCGGGAATAATGGAATAACCGAGGGCAGACTGCGTAACTGCGACACGTAGTTAAAGAATAATGCCAGTGATAAAGAATGAAACAGAACAAAGCAAAGGCCCCTCACGCTTCAGATGTCTCACCTTGGAGCTACTTTCACCTTGTTTCGGCGCTGTGGCGTGACCCGAGAAGCGTGGATTAAGAAAAAAAAGCATGTAAAAAAACGAGAGGTGTGGAGGTGGGGTGGAAAAACCATCAAGAGTTCCATCTTTTCCTCGATTGCCCTTCGTGACTTTTTTTCTTCTTTTACCTGACGGGAGTCAACAGGTGTGCGAGCCAGGTGCGGCCGAGCATCGGCACTGGGTAAAAAATGAAAAAAAAAGATACAACGAAACAGAATAAGAAAGAACCGGAAGGGTGTTTCGGAAAACGGGAGAAACGTGAGACGAAGAAGAACGGAAACCGATGGACCCTGTGGACTGAAGACTCTCGAAAAACACTTTGGAGGATCTCCAGCACCGAGGTGCCCTTAGCATAGCAATTTTACGCGACACGACTCCCGCGGTTTCCTTCTCGGGATTTTTTTTTATTCGCGCCCATTTAGTGCTTGCGTTGTGGCTTTACGAAGAATTCGTTCGCAATGCACGGATGAAAATATTCGGGAAATAATAACCGTTGCCGCGTGGTGAAAGATTAAACATGGGCCGCCTCGCAGTCCTCCATTCAGTGACTGATACAGTGGCGCGGTCTTGATAAGCAGTGAAATATGTATCGGCAGCTTGAACGTCAATTGGATCATTAAACAAACAAACAAACAAACAAACAATTAAACAAACAAACAAACAAATAAATAAATAAATAAATAAATACTAAAGCAGAAGAAGTTGTGGCTTTCTTTCGACAGTCCTCCAGATTTACAGCGCCTTCTTTTAGGGGCGAAGCTCCTTATGACGTGGGTCTGTCGTTCTTCCGTATGTATGTATGTATGTATGTATGTATGTATGTATGTATGTATGTATGTATGTATGTATGTATGTATGTATGTATGTATGTATGTATGTATGTGCGTACGGACGGACGGACGAACGTACGTAGTCGCTAGTGGCACATACCGCTCTAGAGCGGGTATGTGCCACAGAGGTTGCGAAATAAGAGATGGCGGTACTTAGAGTGTTCACTAGATACACGCACGGATGGACGCATGGACGAATGGATGGACGCGCGGACGTACGAACAGATGGATGCACGAATGGACGGACAGACGAATGAACCGAATCACGGACGCACGCTCGGACAGATGGACGAACGCGTGGATTGACGCACGGATGGTCGCGCGGACGGACCGAAGCGCGGACGGGCTGATGGACGCTTCGCCCTACTCATCATCATTCACTCCTTAGATATGCTGTGATTTTTCTAATGGAGTGACTGCTAGGAATTAAAATACACGATTAGTCTGCTTTGAGGGTTATGCAGAAGGAGGAGGGGAAAGAATGAAAGGCAGGGAGGCCAACCAGACCCGGGTCCGTTTTGCACTCTGCACTAGAGATAAGGGGGGAAGGGATTAAAGGGAAAACAGACAGCAGAAGGACAGAGATGTCATCACTAAACCGTGGCGCCTGTCCATTGGACAGACGAGCAGTCGCTTCACCTGGTCGATTCAAAGAAAAAAAATTACGGCATATTCACGGGTGAATGATGATGAATGGGCGAAGCTCCGGAGGGATTCATCGGTAAACTGGGAATCTTCCGTGTAATTCGCCCAGTCGATCATCATGTAAAGACGTGAGAAACGCTGTGTGTGTATATACACAAATCAACTTTTATTTGTTCTTAGACGATGGATGGCTTGCGATGTCCCTTGCCTCGCGCGCTCGCACATCGGGATTCTGTCTGCGAGCGCGCGCTGCTGCCGCCTTGCGCTCTCTCCGCTGTGCAGCCTTATCCATCCGGCGACTCCGAGCGCGCGCCAACAGCGAACGGATTTTATTACAACGCTCCCCCTAGCGTACGTCGCCGCACTAAATCGAACGATTGCCTTCAACCAATGACACGCGCCATATGTGACATCATTCCTATTTTATAAGATCTCGCGTCTTTCATCAACTACAAGTACCGCTTTCTAGTTTATAACATCTTGCATCTTTTCATCATCAGCTACAAGTACCACCATCTAGTAAACACTACAAGAACTAAACGAGAGGTGGCTACATACAGGAGACGGTACCGCCATCTAGTGAACACTGCAAGAACTGAACTAGAGGTGGCTACATACAGGGGACGGTACCGCCATCTAGTGAACACTGCAAGAACTAAACTAGAGGTGGCTACATACAGGCTACAGGGGACGCACAGCCCACGCCCTAAGTAGCTTCGCCCCTAAAAAAATGGCAGTATATCCACGGAGTGAATGATGGGGAGTGGGGCGAAGCATTCGTCCGTCCATTCGTTCTTGCTTCCGTCCGTTCCTGCGTGCGTCTGTGTAACCGTCCATGCGTCCACCCACCCGTCCGTGCGTGCGTCTGTTCGTGCGTCAGTCCCTGCGTTCGTCCATGCATCCGCGCCTGCGTCTGTTCATGCGTCCATCCATGCATCTGTCAGTGTGTCCGTTCGTCCATCTATTCAGCACTCCAAATACCACCATCTCGCATCTTTTCATCATATATTCTCCACACAGAAGCACCGCCATCCAGCGAACATTTCAAGGACTAAACGGGAGGTGGCACATGCACACTTTCTTACGGCTTGCGCTTCGGGTTTACTTCCCACCTTTAACACACCTCGAGTTCATGGTATATACTAGTTCACTGTATTCATGGCTATGCGGCCCAACGCTCGCTAAACCTTTCTAAAACCAAGGAGGTTACACCAAGCGAGTATAACGTAGCAACCCTTTCTTGTCAGATCGTGCTCAATGTACATGCCAATAGCTGCTGATGGGGATCGCAGCGCGCGCGTTACCTAAAGGCCGAATGCTCCTGTCTCTCATTCCCCCTTAGCAGCCATTAACATGTGCATTGAGCACTATCTTTTATTATTCAACAACGCACAGAAGAAATCTCTCACCGGAACCACCTTGGAGGTCTAAATCGTAAGGACCGCTATTTCGGGTATTTGCCACTGGTGGTTACGTACTACGAGGGACGCACAAGCCACGCCATAAGGAGCTTCGCCCCTAAAACGTAGCAACGTTCACGTCGCTTTTCTGGTCTGTGACGCGTGGAGTTATGTGAGTAATACATCAGCGAATAGCCGTGTTGTATGCGGAAGCGTTTAGCTGTCTTAGAGTGGCATCAACATCATTTCTTGTTTCTAGCATTCGCCTGTTCGATTTAAAGAAAAAAAATGGCAGCATATCCACGGGGTGTATGATGAATAATGGGGCGAAGCATCTGCCCGTCCATTCGTTCTTCCTTCCGCCCATCCATAAGTGCGTCTGTTCGTGCGTCCGCACGTTCATCTGTGCGTCCGTCCATGCGTTCAACCGTCTGTGCAGCCCTCCGTGCGTCCGTTTAGCACCTGTCTGTGTGTCCGTTCCTCCACCTATTCAACACTCCAAGTACCACCATCTCGCAACTTTTCATCATATATTCCTCATATAGAAGCACCGCCATCCAGCGGACATTCCAAGGACTAAACGAGAGGTGGCACACGCACACTTTCTTACGGCTTGCGCTTCGTGTCTGCTTCCCACCTTTAACCACCTCGAGTTCATGGTATATACTAGTTCACTGTATTCATGGTACTGCGGCCCAGCGCTAGCTAAACCTTTCTGAAACCTAGGAGGTTACGCCCAGCGAGTGTAACGTAGCAACCATTTTTTGTCTTCTGTGCGTTGTTGAACAATAAAAAATTCGCAGCAAGCGCCTTAACTAAAAGCCGAATTCTCCTGTCTCTCATTCCCCCTTAGCAGCCATTGGCATGTAAATTGAACACTATCTTTTATTGTTTAACAACGCACAGCAGAAATCTCTCACCGGCACCACCTTGGAGGTCAATATGTTATACTTGTTACACACTACTACAACTACTACAACGGCTACGAGGGACGAAAGGGTGCCGCTATAAAAAGCTTCGCCCCTAAAAAAAATGTAGCAACGTTCATGTCGCTTTGCTGGCCATTAACGCGTGGAGTTATGTGAGTGGTAGATCAGCAAATATCTGTGTTGTATGCGGAAGCGTTTAGCTGTCTTAGGGCGGCATCAACATCAGTTCTTGTTTCTAGCACTCGCCGACGTCTTCAGAATGTCATGAAAGGAGGACGCTGCGATCACATCAACGTACGTTTAGCCTTCCGTTTTCATAAAATTAAGAATTTCGCTATTGTGTACCATTCTGCCTTAGAGCTTTACATCCTGTCCGCCGGAAGGAATTTGTTTCGTCATCACGAAAATCAAAGAAGCCTTTGTACAAAGTATTTTTTTACAGCACATCTGTTTAGGCCGGCTTTAAGAATTTTGGTGTGTTCAAAAAACTACCATCATCATGAACGGGTATGTGCTAGAGAACTTCAGAACGACTCACCTCTGGTCCATTAAGAAGGAAGAAAGTAACAGATGGATGACAAACACCAATTAACATTTCTGGACAGACGTAACCAGTGAAACCACAGACGTAACCAATCACTGGACAGCGTAACCAGTGATTAAAAAATAACGTTTAATGAACCATCGGGACAGGCGTCGTCGCCACAGTTTCAAATTCACTCAATCATTTATACGGAGGGCCCCAGCTGCACGTACATCGAAACAACACTAGATAACGGGAAAGGCCACGGCGGCTACGAGAAGACTCTGAAGTGATGGAAGCCCTACGCGAACGACGACGGGCCCGTATATACAGAGTGTTTCAGGAAATGTGTCCATTAATACTTAACAAAACAACAGAAGGGAGGCACCTACATGCTGTCGGTGACGTTCCGTTTACTGTGGCAGAAAGCACTAAGTATGGCAGTAATTACAAAAATTAACACAATTATGTTTTGAATCAAGGCAAATATTTGGTCAAGTCAAATAAGCAAATTCAAGTCCTTTCTGGGAATAGTCAACAGCCACTTGGAATTTTTTTAAAAGCGACCACTGTTAGTCACTGCGTGGTGATGAAAATCTGGCTAATTTAGCTGGCGAAACCAAAACTGATGCACCAAACACAGAGTATCATCTTCACCCTACCGTGGTGGTCTAGTGGCTAAGGTACTCGGCTGCTGACCCGCAGATCGCGGGATCGAATCCCGGCTACGGCGGCTGCATTTCCGATGGAGGCGGAAATGTAGGCCCGAGTGCTCAGGTTTGGGTGCAAGTTAAAGAACCCCAGGTGGTCGAAATTTCCGGAGCCCTACACTACTGCGTCTCTCATAATCATATCGTGGTTTTGGGACGTTAAACCCCACAAATCATGAGTATCTATCTTTCGCTTCAAAAACGGCTTCAGTGATGACCCTGTTTTCCCCTCGAATCGAGGGAGGAGGATAAGCGAGTGCCGATAAGCAGCTATTCGACAAGAAAGCGCTGCCACGAAACGATCTAGACTGACGATTGATAACGCTGAGGGAAACAGTGTTGTCACTGAGGGTGTTTCCGAAGTGAATGGTGGTTGTGCTTTTCGGTGCGTCGCTTTCGCCGGACAAATTAGCCAGATTTCATCACTCCGTGGTGATTACCAAGGGCTGCCTTTCAAAATGTTTAAAGTGGCTAACAACTTGAATTTGCCCATTTGACTCGACCGCTTATTTGCACTGGTTCAAAAGTTAAATTTGCTAATTTCATAATTACTGTCCATAATTACTCTGTGCATGCACGTGAATATTCCTTCCGCCACAGGTGAGGGAACTTGAACTTCCTGGCCAATTTCATACGCTATTCTGACAAGGCTCCTTCGGCAAATGTCATCGTAATTGAGGTAAGATCGACAAACCTATAGCTTTAGGTATGCGCTGTATGCACGTTTGCACAGAAAAAAAATACTCGAAAAAGAAACTAGCTTGCATGACTTCCGTTCGTTGGCGATTAACAAGCATGCCGTGGTTCTGCTGGTAGAGCTCGTACTTACTGTTGATTGTAGATTGTAACTGGCTATTGTACCTGAGTTCACCACTATATTCTCGAATAAGAGTGAGTAATCTCTTATTTAAATCCATGGTATTACCGGCAGGAAGAATAAAAAAAATGATTTATTAAATGAACCACTGCAACAGACACATTCTATACAAAGCTGTTGTCCGGAGGGCATTGCCTACATAACTAAAAGAGCCGTTCGCACATTCAAGCGCGAGGGGCAGTGTCTCTCACGCTGAAGTGCCTCAGTGCGGAGACAAAAGGGCGGGATGAAAGTACAGGAAGTAAGGAAGCACGGGAAAACGAGCTGGGAAGAGGGGCGAAAAAAGGGCAAGGTTGCGGTGGATGGATGAAAGGCGCGCGTGGTTTGGCGTAGCGGCGGCGCTGCGAACGCAAACCCCGCGCGCGCCGCCAAGTATTCCGTTTGGGGCACCGCCCCCCTCTCCCGATTCGGGATAAAAAGGGACCCGACGGTCCCGGTTCCAGTAGCGGAGTGCACCGGCTGCCCCCAAGCGGAGCGCGGAGACGTCGCACCCGCGTGCGCCCGCCAGACAGAGCCGTCAACATGTGAGAGCAGCGGCGGGTGTTCCACCCCCCACCTCACGTTCGGTGTCTCCGCGTGTGCTGTGAGTGCGTGCGACGCTGCCGCCTGTGCAAGAAGAGACAGGCCTCCCCGGCGGAGGACGTGTCTATCGCGACTTGTCCGAGAGCGGCGAAAAGAAGCCGGGTGGCATTTGTCTGTACTTTTCGTCTCTTACCGTTAGCTCTTTCCCGTGGACAAGCAGTGCTTCGATATCAACTTTTCGTTTCCACCTATTTTTCTCTCGTTTCCTGCCAACTGAAGTGAACCGCAACGATACTGTTCTCAGACGAGAAGGGAGAGAAAATCTACTGCACCGTCTTATCGTCTACCTTCTTTTTTTTTCAGTCTAACTGGACTGCTTTGGTGACGGACGTTGTCTCTGTTAAGCCGGTGTGAGACTTGAAAGGTGACTGTGCACTCCATACTGACGTTCCTACGGTGTGGCGTCGAGAGACGAGAAAGACGGAAGGACTCGCTCCGACATGCCAGGAATGAGACTTCAAGCGACGGTCGCGGTCCTGCTTGTGCTGCTGGTTCCTTCCGGTACGTTTGATCCATTTTCTCTCACTACTATTAGGTACTTGATAAGTACGTTGAAACATAAAGAAACATTGCGGGATAGTGAGAGGTTTGTCTCACTGGTTCAGACACTTGTTATATCTTGGGATTACACAGTGGCATTGTGGTAGAAAAACAGCCAGATTCTATAAGAAATGACAGAGACCTAGCGAATGAGGCATCAAGTTTGGACGTTTGCATGCTCAGTCATAATTTTGTCTGCAGTGTACCGATAATTAGGCGTCACGGTGTCGTGACGTAGATTCAACTAAGTCCGTATTCACAGAATATATCTTAAAATAAAATTTTTTATAGAAGAATATTTTATTTATTCGCGATGCGTGATTTTTAATTAGTGAAGCCGGCTGATTAATAGGAGGATACATGTGAGAAAGAAATTTTGTAAATTCAGCCTCTTATGTGGTTCAGGCTTCATTGCACAGGCCCAGAACTTATTGTGGCCAAACACTTGACTAAACACGAGCTTAGTTTACGCTATATTATTGATGCCCACTTTAACTGTCATTAGACCTTTCTTTTTGATATTACATTCACATATTCCGCATTTCTGAAGCATTTGGTTTTATCATGCAATATGTTTCTGCCCTGAAGAGACACGTTTCACTTTGTGGTCAATGAAAGCACACCGTCTATCTTTGTTCATCAACCGCAACAGTGGATTCAATGATTGTCGTATGACGTATACCTGAGGCTCAAGATTAGAAATACGTTAGTTCATTTAGTTTCCCTTTGAGCGTCAGGAAGCGCGAGTTGTTCGATCTCGTCATGAATTATAACTGTTTCTCTACTGTATAGCAATCATAATGGTGGGATCAGTAGGATCAGTAGGTGGGATCAGCACGAATGAGAAATGTTGACATGTCCCTTTAATTGATATGTCCCTTTAAAATCAGCACAACGTTACGAGGTGGAGGTAAATGATGCCGTACATGACTTCCGTGTCATGATTATCATGTGTAGGTGCTTCGTTTACATTCGTCATCTACTCACGTCTCATGATACCAAATTACGTATGTGTGGAGCTAGCAAAACGGCCGCGAGCACGCTATGAGCGTGGTATGTTGTCATGGTCCTACATGACACGCGTGTCAGGATTATCATGTTTGCACCAGTCATATATTTTGTCATCCATTGACGTCACGTAACACCAAATTCGGTGTATGTGAAGCAAACAAAACGGCCGCGAGCGCAGCATGAATAGCCAAATATACTCCAATGTAGCGTTGACGCGCGCGCACGCTGGGCAGAGCGATGCTATGTTAGGAAAACGCGAGCACTTGTAGTCTGACACCAGGCATGACCAGGGTTCGTCGCCGCAGCCCAGACAACACTGCGTCTCCCTCTTTTCGTGACTGAGGAACGCCCGACGCGCTGAAACGCACATGGGTCAAAGCAACGCAGTGCGGCGCGCGCCTGCGAGTATATGGCAGGACCGGCGCCTGGCGTGGCAACGCCGGCGTGACGCGACAAAATCAACGCCGGCGAGCACCCGCTCCACGTCGCGTCCAAATGTATTGGCGTCTTGACTGTGGCATGTAGTCATGTTCTCACATGACACGCATCTCATGACTATCACGTTTGCACCAGTTGCATACCTTCGACTTCCATCGGCGGCGTGCAATGCCGAGTTTGGTACATGTGAAGCTAGCGAAACGGCCGCGATCGCATCATGAGCGTAGCGTGTAGTCATGTTGTTACATTACACGCATCTCATTTTCTTCATGTTTGCACCAGTATCATACCTTCGTAATCCATTCACGTCCCGTAATACCAAATTTGGTATAGGTGAAGCAAGCAAAACGGCTGCCAGCGCATCATGAGCGCGGCAGGTAGTCATGTTATTACATGACACGCATGTTATGATTATCATGTTTCACCAGTCACATACCTTCATCATCCATTCACGTACCGTAATACCAAATTTGATATATGTGACGCTAGCGAAACGGCCGCGAGCGCATCATGAGCATGGAACGTAGTCATGTTGTTAAATGACACGCATCTCATGATTTCCATGTTAGGGTCTGTCGCTTGTGTTCACCATGCAATCATGTCATACCATACCAGTCTTGAAAGATGTCATGTGAACGAAACCACCGCAACAGCTGCAAGACCATGAAACGTAAATGATGACATTCATGACACACATATCATGATTTTCGTGCTATAACTAGTCATATATGTTCTTCATACCGTCTTGTTATGCCATATCAAGTTTGGTAGTAATACCATTATCGAAACGACTAGGAGAGCTAAAGGCCGTAGGCGGTTAGATAGATAGATAGATAGATAGATAGATAGATAGATAGATAGATAGATAGATAGATAGATGGATAGATAGATAGATAGATAGATAGATAGATAGATAGATACGATAGATAGATAGATAGATAGATAGATAGATAGATAGATAGATAGATAGATAGATAGATAGATAGATAGATAGATAGATAGATAGATAGATAGATAGATAGATAGATAGATAGATAGATAGATAGATAGATAGATAGATAGATAGATAGATAGATACGCTCAAATTCGCCGAAGTTCGCTAAGAAAGGCTTCGCATTAAAAACGCGAGGACAGTAACTCCCGCTGGAGCAAACGAAATTGAATAATTCTGGCAGGAATCAGTTTTCCTATTTAAGAATTTCTGTTTAATGATTTATTCTTGATTACTCACTAGTGACGTTGTAGCTTGCTGGCTCCAGGTGAAGACTGGTAGGCCTATACTATCATTTATAAAAAAAAAAGCACTCGCTTTATACATACCGTTTTCTTAATAAAAACGTACGCATTAGACAAACGCGGAATTGACCTGAACGGGACTGCGTTGCGTTATAGTGTAAAATATATAACAAAAATGATTGAAAATATCACTAACAATTTAAAGCAAATATTTTGATGAAGCATCGCACAAAAGGATTGTCAAAGCACACGTTAAGAAAGGCATGAACAAGCATTTTGTTGCTTGTTTGTGCATCTCTTTATGTGGCTGTAAGCGTGTCTTTCGTTCGCTGCATCTTGGATATAATAATATTATCAGTGCCCCGCCGCAGTGGTCTAGTGGCTAAGGTACTCGGCTGCTAATCCGCAGGGCGCGGGTTCAAACTCCGGCTGTGGTGGCTGCATTTTCGATGGAGGCGGAAATGTTGTAGGCCCGTGTGCTCAGATTTGGGTGCACGTTAAAGAACCCCAGGTGGTCTAAATTTCCGGAGCCCTCCACTACGGCGTCTCTCATAATTATATAGTGGTTTTGGGACGTTAAACCCCACACATCAATCAATAATAATATCAGCAGTTTTACGTCCGTGAAGCATGATATGGTTATAAGTAACGCCATAGTACAAGACACTACAATATTTCTATATTCTGTGTCCCTAAAGAACACTTAGGTTAGGCACAGCTTCGCAAATACTATGGATAACCAGCTAGAATATTTGTATATATTAAGTAAAAACGTCTTGCGTGTGCTATAATTGCAGAAACATCTTGCGTGGGTATGAAATTGGGACGAAAGATAAAATGTGGAATGTTTTTATAGAAGTTCCTAGAAGAGGCAAAGTTAATACATCGGTGAAAAGTAGCAAAATTATGCAGAAGTCGTACGAACAAACATCTGATGAAACTAAAGATGCTTTCGTACTCGAGGTGCGAGTTCATTGTGACTTCTCTTTCTCCTTCACTTTAACGCTGTATTTTTTGTTTTTGAAATAATGAAGCTATACGCTCATATTACGTTGCAAAACAAGCTAGAAAAAAGATATTGATGAGTTGCCAGCGCTTATTTGGTGACCAACATCTCCTGATATAATGTTAATAAAGTATTTGAGTCGATTTTGTTTTTTGTCAATCTTCAGTGATTTTATTGAGTAGTGGAAGTAACGGGAAAATAGAATACGAAAGTGTATTTATAAAGGCAGGTAACATTGAAGAAAACAATTCAGAGTTTTCCTGGCACGATCCCTTTGAAACTTTGTGCACGGTTAAATGAGAAGACTAAGACATAAAGGCGCTCTTCAAGCAGATTGACCAATAAAATAGGAAGGTTCTTCAATAATGCGTGTGACAGTTAGGTAATTCTTTTCATGACCTTCGGCGTATACCAACTTTTGATCGCTGAATCTTCAAAGGGGCATTCGTGTGCATGTTATATCCATGATTATTTTCGAGACACTGATATTTATTCATTACGGCAAAAGGGCACTCCGATATGATAGCTCCCCACTTAATCTGCAGAGGAATGTTTTCGATGACGTGTCATAGCCTTAGTTACAATCTTGAAATAGCCTAATCGGCACCAACAATTTCGAAAGAGCATAAATTGAGCACCAAGTTTAGGCGCTAACTACACATCGGTGGAGCAAGTTTCTACGCCTAACTCTAGATATTTTCAGAACGGTGCACCATCAGAGCAACAAAAAGTGTTTCTGCGTATGTGACTGCATAATGTCATTATGTCCCTTTAAGCATATAGAGGCCAAAACTGACCGAATTCGCCCCTTTGTACCCAGTTCTAAATTTGCGAAAGACGTGCGTTGCAGCACTGACATTAAAATGCTTCACATTGTAAAACATTTCCTTTTTGGGAACTCAAAAATTATACCCATGCATCGGCACACAAAAAAAAGGGAGAGAGAGAGAGGGGGGTCGCAAAATGTGGGTTAGCAAAGGAGACGAGAAAATGGCTTCGCAAGAGTCATTAATCCTTCAGGCGACAATCAGCAGGTAACGATCAATGTTGACCTCGGTTTTGGCTGTAATCAATGCGACTGTTTCAAACTGTCTACTAAGAACAATACACGGTATCTATTCATATCTGTTTAGCAAGAAAATGGCACTCAACGTGTTTATTTGTTTTAATTCCTCGCTGATTCCATGGTTCATGCTCGTGTATATTATGAAAATAAAGAATTCAACAAAGCTGCCAAGAAAGGCGCACTGAGGAATTTGAAAGAAAGTTTTGTCGGGCTCGACACTGCGAATAAAACTGCGATGTTATATCTATGGTTTAGGACTATTCGGTTCTGCATCGTAGTTGCACAGCTTACGCGTGCGTGATAGAAAGAGCAAAGATTGTAGAATAGGTGAGAGTAGAGTATAGTTGTAAAGAAAGGCTTTCAGTGGTTGATCCTGTTAACTAACTTCCATTTAAAGGCACGTGAACAGTAAGTTTCTCGTTTACTGCATAAAGCGGGCTGTTACGACCTCACAAATCTTATAAAGTACTGTCTACATATGAAAGTTACGCCTTGAGTGCGTAGAAGTTCAATACTTCTTTGAATTCATATGTATACTTCCATATGCCACATGGTAGAGTGAGTATATCGCGACACTTCATGGGCTCCTTAAAAACTCGTGAAAGCCGGAAACTTCCAGTAATCTACTTCCCACATCTCCCTAGGAGGCTCAGAAATGCTCGAAGATGGACGCGCTTTGACAAGCGGGCAGCCCCAAACCGTTGTCACTTCGGGTGCAAGGGAGTCTTGGGCGTCGTGCATAATTAACGGCTTTCTACTCGCTGTCGCCGCAGAGAGCTAGCTGCTCAGGCCTGACCCGCTTCCTTTGAGTTATTATTACGGCTTCAAGTTATCGACGGGAAATCGGCGATGCTCCACTCCCATTCCTGGTTCGTCGTGACTCCAGCAACAAAACACTGTCTTGCGAGACGAGCGATATTGAAGCACACTTTTACTGTGTGCCTTAGTCTTTCTACTTTAACGATGACAACAGCTGGTCAAGTGAGTTCATTTAGAGACAGAGTCTTAGACTGGTCAGAATTTCACGGTAATAGTTCACTGGAAATTACAGCAGACACAGTTAGAGAGAGATGAAGGAGTGTCGGGAACCTGATGCAGCAATGTATACATATAGAAGTACAATTTTCTTCAAACATTTATTGCTGTTGTGTTTCATGTAATGTTTACAGATGACTTTGACGTCCATTTGTTGATGGGCGCACTAGAGATTAAAAGTAAACGGCATGATCTAATGAGTGTTGCGTGACGCATGGCTCAAATTAGGTGTTCAAGCACACATACTGGAATTTAAAATGCTTGAACGAATTTGTGTTTGAGAAGCGTGCAGTGTACTATTTCCTTGAGTGTAATAACGTTTTGTAGGCGCCGGACGCTGTGACGTCATTTAGCTTCGTGCTGAAACATATTGACATTCTCTTGACCCCACATTACGTCAAGATCATATTTTCCTATTGTAGTGGCTGGCGAGATAGCTTCTGACCTTTTCAAGTTGCGAAGTATGGGCGCCGCTGGTATATTATGGCTGGCCGAAAAAAAATAAAATATTCAAGAAAATAACATAGATCAAATTTTATCAAATCAAGTCTAGAAGAAAATAAGTCTGTCTTAAGCGCTAAAGATTCATTTGGGAAGCAGGCACGTCCTTTCGGTAAGAATATTGAGGTATCTTATCACAAGGCAATACATTTATTGCCGGTTAAATTACTTGGACACTTTGCAGAAATGATGTAACAATTAAAAAAAGTTTTTTTATTTCTTTTAATGCTGTTTACGGCACCATTAGAATTTTCTCAACCTCGCCACTTCGACAGTATAACATTTTATTATCTTTCTTCTTCTAGAGACACATCGTGCGCTATTTCAAAGCATTGCAACTTACGCACCAGGCGTACAACCACTTCGGGCTGAAGTTTGACGCCCCATAAATAGAGTCTGCTGTTAGTCAGTACGTTTGCGAAATCCTGTATTAAGAATTATAATAACAAATTCAACATGTCTGCTTGAATTTTCATCACCGTGCACTTACATTATTCTCTTTTCATACATACAGTAACGCACAGGCAGGTTGCCAGGAACACACGTAGGCTCTCTTAATTTTTCACAAATTTCAATTTTTTTCTCTTCCTGTTTTTCCGTTAAAAATGATGTATGATGTATCATACATACATACATACATACATACATACATACATACATGCATGCATACATACATACATACATACATACATACATACATACATACATACATACATACATACATACATACATACATACATACATACATACATACATACATACATGCATACATACATACACGCATGCATGCATACACGCATACATACATACACACATACATACATACATACATACATACATACATACATACATACATACATACATACATACATACATACATACATACATACATACATACATACATACATACATACATACATACATACGTACGTACGTACGTACGCAAGCACACGTACGAATCTAAGTACAAGCGCGCATTGGAATGTGGCGTCACGGGAATGAGCGAAACGGAAGCGACGAATCCATTTCCGAATAAATTACGCGAATCTTTATTGTTCGTTCCGGTGGTAGACTATCCCATTCTCTTCAAATGTCGCGGTCTTGACGAAATCTTGGCCTCCGACAATCCCGGTACTTCCATTATGCCCCGGTTTGTATGCTTCTTTTAGCCCCCCTTCTATTCCGTTCTGACTTGTCTCAGAAGCCTTAAAGACTGCGCGGGTAGAGTGTAAGACGCGTGGTTCCCACTTCCGCAAGAAAGAAGAAATTGACTTTTCCTTCGCTGGCAGCGCCGCACTCGGGACGAGAAGATATGCGCTAGAGGCGGTTGGTTATAATGCTCAGCTCCGTATAAGGGTGTTGAAAGGGGGCGAAAAAAAGAAAAGAAAGCTTTTAAATTGCAAATCTTATGTTAATGTCAAAATCTGCCCTCTTTTCTTGTGTTAGTGAATACAGCATCAACTTTAGTTTTCCTTCTCTTTGCTGCGTTCTCTCGCTTAGGCAATTTTATCCCAGAGCTATAGACTTGTCCCTCTGCGTGTTTTTTTCTTTTCTGTTGCACTGTAATAACAGTTGGTCGGCGCGAGTTCTGTATTTCTACACGTCTCGTCACGCGCGAAAAATCGAGGCGAAAGGAGAGAGAGAAAGAGAGTCTATACATGACGCGGGGACAAGAGAGCCAGCGGAGATGAGGAAAAGGGTTTAAACGTGGTATATAGAGGGAAGAAAGGGAAGTGAACGAGGCATGCGGCAAGGAGTGGGAAAAACGGGAGAGAGGTCAGACGTTGTGTATGAAACGCAGAAGTACGGCAGAGTGAACATGACATGACGGCGGTTCCGTTTTCTTTGGTGTTCTTTGCCTCGCCTTGACCTCTCCCGGACGGTTGCGCGCGTCGCGGAGAAAACCTGCAGCAAGGAATAGCGAAGCGCCACAGTGAGAAATACCGCTCGTAGAAGGGGTTGAGGAGTTGGAGAAATAGTAGCAATCGGTAACGCGCGAGACGAAAGCGAAGCTGGTATAAAACAAACACGGTAGCGAGCACACACTGTATGCGAAGCTGGGCGGTACGATCGCATAGGCGGAAGACGCATTCGGAAAATGAAGGCGGAGGTGGAGCTGACCGAAGAAAGCACCATGAATTGAAGGGAATGGGAAGTCGAGGGTAGGGATGAGAGATATGTGCGAGGCTGCCGTCTAATTTGCATGTGGCGTTATGTATGCGCCTGAAAATATCATCCTTCACGATAGCTGTCCCAACATTCCTTTTCACGCCGCCTGGAGCCAGAAGGGAACCCTAATATATTTTGATAGAGCTTCCCCGCCGTCAGGCGCCGCATGGAAAAGCGTTTTGTGTTACCAGGCTCTCTCGCTCGGATGCGCGCGACTGTGGAAGCGGCAAGACGTCGACGGCGGCAACAGACAGTGGCGCACTGAACGGCGCTCGTAAAAAAATATTCGCCTCTTCAGAACACAGCGTCGGCTGTCCCATGATGCGCGCTGTCTGTCACGCAGTCCGTCGTTGCCGTAGGCACTGCGGAATTGCTGGCATGCATGTTGGTTCACGCAATTGTGAGGTTTGTTGCTTCTGCTGCTTCTGATTCGTATGAATTTTGAAGTGAGGCGGCGCAATGCAGCGGCGTGTCGTCGTTCCTTAAACTGTAGTTTTTACTTTTGTTGCTGTACCCCCTTGAGCGGGAATGTTCTAGCGTGAAATTGTTCGACTGCATCGTCTTTTCGAGCGTAGTTATCGTCGAAATAAAGTTTCATTTTTTTGATTCCAAGGAAACGTTAAATGCGAACATTCTGCCACTGATGACGGTGCACGGCGTGGGGTGCTTGCTGTGCATTAGCATTATTTTTGTCAATTCGTCGACTCTTGTATCGGAAGAAGGTGGAATAGGGCCAGCTTCCGTTCACGTCACGTATTTTTTTCCCCTCATTACCCTTTCATGTGGTCGCACTGATGAATCGAGCCTCTGTGTACGTAAACTGCATGTGGCGTCTGTGCATTCTTTTTCTTCAGCCTTTAATTCCTTCTTTCATACGCCACTGCTTCACACGCACCAGCGTGACAGGTGTTACTTTTTACTCGTTACTTTTTCATTACATTCTCTCTCTTTTCTAATAGTTTTGATAGTTCACTTGTTTTCGCAGAGAAAAAAATACCCCGACATTATGATAACATTCAAACCCGTCGAAGATGGCACGGTATAAGTGACTGCTTGAACGGCAACCAAGAAAATAAGGTTTACATAATTAAAAAAGGAAGTCATAAATTTTTCTGAATAATCTGGTGTGGAAATGTTGTGCTTCCCCAACCATGTTGACATGTATGACAGAATAAATTAAATATCATATTGACGTCGGCATACATGTCCGATAGAAGCCAGGGGTTCATAGCTCAAAATTTAGTGTTCTTCTATTCGACTTTGCGAGATTGTTATCCTTAGCTTGATGGTAGAACAATACGCGAAGAAAACAGTGCACGCAGAGAAATGCTCGACCAAAAAAAAAAAAAGTCGCGGTGTTGCTCTATGAAAGTTATGTCGTGATTCTTTTAGGGACCTTTTAGCACGTGAGCAGTTTTGAGTTACCCATAGTGGGATGTTACAATGTGCAAAGTAGCTATTTTTTCAATTAACACTGGTCTTGTACGTGTGAATCAGAATTTTTGATTTCGTGTTAACTGCTGTGAAAACTTTGACAGCCATTAACGAGTAGAATAACGAGCATGTAGCGCATAGGCAGGATAATGGTTTGTTTTTAAGGGTAACTGACTATACCAAGAGAACGCGAATGAGCGAGGGGAAGACAGAAAGTTAGGTGGGTAGATGAGATTAAGAAGTTTGAGGGTATAACGTGGCAACGGCAAGCACAGGACCGGGTTGATTGGTGGAAAATCGGCGAGGCCTTTACCCTGCAGTGAGCGTAGTCAGGCTGGTGATGATGATGATGATGATGGTGATTAACGAGCAGACAACTGATACGATGTTGCGAACGTGCAACGCTGTACATTTTTATTTTCAAAATTCAGCTACCCAAGACTATTGAATGCGTAACCAACGAGCAGCCGAACAAAAGACGAGGTCTGGTATAGACAACGGGAGCCCCAGTGAAGAGAGGCCGCCAAATTGCAACAAAGGCATTGTGTAGGCCAAGGCCTCCGCTAATGGGGACCCATCTTGTAAATGAAGAATCTGTTTACTCTAGCTTTGACAGAGGATCCAGTGTCGTAGGCATAAAATTTCCTCGCAAGGCGATTGTAGCTCAACTTTCCAAAGTGTTGCGCCGACTCGGATTATAGGTGGTTCGGCCACAGAGAGCCATTCCAGAGATTAAGCTGTTCCTCTTGTCACCCCTGCCGTGGGATTAACGTGCCCTTTAAAGCCTGTGATTTTCTAATTTCGAAATATGCACGAGGACGGCGAGTTGAATCGGGCTGGGTTCACCGTATTTGCGAAATTTTAGAAGCACAAGATCAATAAAATAAAGAACTGCAAAATATCACTTTACGCCAATGGCTAAAGCATATTGCGCGAGTTTAAAGAGCTTAAACGTTGACATCTTTTTGTGTTGGCTGAGTAACGCTTTAGGAAGGCGTATGGCTAAAGGCCCGCAGCCTGTGCGTTGCATTGATTGCAGTGTCGGTGCAGCAGGGCACGTTTCTGTGTAGGCTTTTATCTCCAAAATTAAGCTCCGAGAAAGTCTACGTTTTGGTCTTTATGTGCTGACTTGTGAGCATAACCAGCTTCGGTATATTAGTAGCTCACGAAGTTTTCACATCAGAGCGAAAACTTTAAGTAAACTTTCACTGAAGAGCTTACTGTTATGACGTCATGGTGGTTGTGACATGATAATGAAGAAGGGGGCAGTAAGAGTAATCAATACAAGACTTCTTTTTCATCAAACTTGTGCGCAAAGAGTGAAAAGCATGAGAAGTGTTAGAAACACTGGCCATATGCACTGATATCGACAAGCACAGTCATCGGCCGTCGATTATCAGCTCGCCTGTGGCATTCGTCGGCTATTATACAAACCTTATCGAATCTTCCAGCGTTATCGCTAATATATGCGTAAGCTCTGAAATAAACTCTATCACTCGTGTCCTGCGCGTAATCTTTCTTAATGGACCCCTAAACAGCATTCGCAAACACAGAGAACAACAACAACAACAAAAAACCTCATCTTGTTGTACTATCTTGCCGTTTCTCGTCTTTTTGGCGCCCTTGGGGACGATGGTGATTTGTTTCCGTGATGCCGTGCAGAACAAAGCTCTCAATTGGTTCATATACGAGAGATATCAGTTGTTAATTGTCTCTCGTCCACCTTTTTTGCTCTGTTACGCAGCCATTCTGCTTTATCTCGCACGACTTTGATGCGCAACCAACTGATTTCACTTCATCTGATCCAGTTCTGAGTGCGCAGACGGAGGTAGCTGTGAGCAGCCAACAAGCGCAAAATCCTGATAGGCGCATTGTTTAGTGCTGACATTGTACACGTGCTTTATGAACGAATAAGTGGCGAAGAGAAGATAGTGCCTGTAGGCAAGGTAGTAATGTCGAAAAAGAAAGCACTCTCGCTTTTGTACTCTAAAATAAAGGGGCCCTTGAAAAACAGTCTGAAATAATCGCAAAATCTTCAAGCATTGCGGGGTGGCCTGCGACGATGCAGCCAGTGCAACCACGTTGAAATCTCCGAAGAGGAGCCAGCGTTGCATCGTTTATATAGAAGGGGCAGCTCAATGGGATTCATCCGCAGATATGGAAAGTGAGTCGGAGAGATTGAAAGAAGCCAGGCTTCATCGTCGAAACGAATGCAAGAGTATAGGCAGCAAGCCGAGAAGACGGAGGAAAAAGGAGCCGCAAACCTAGATAAGCATAACCGTGCAACCAAGCTGTAAGTTTAACCATACTTTTCGCTACGCAGACCCATGCATAATTGAGTTTAGCCACAATAATTCGTTTTTTTTTTGTTTCTGCGGGTTAAGCCCAATTGCATTAAAGTATAAGAATTAAGCTAACGCGTCAGAAGGAGCTAGCCAGTGGCTGTCCGCCATATGCAAGCGCTAATCTCCTGCAACGCAACCACTCTAGAAAGTACAAGAGTTTCTTATGCAAGATGGAAGCTGCTCAAATAGTTTACTAGTCAGACGAGTTGAAAAAAAAAAAAACCACCAGGCCTGTACAAAACGCACAGAACAGTCACAACGCAAGCAGAAAGAGTGGCCTTTCAGAGCCTCTTTTAAATGCTCTTTGGGTAACTGCTACTAACGCACTCGCAGGGTAACCACTGTGCCATAAATAATCAATTTTCTTGTAGTAGGCAGGCATTCACTGTGCCATTCTTCGTCATTCTAAGGAGAAGCGTGCTACATGCTACAGACTTGCAAGGAATATTGTGCAATTTTTCGACCATGTGGCTGACGACGATGAAGAATTATGCCTAAAGATTTGTAATGGGTCAGAGCATTCGGCAACGCAAACGTAACTCAATTAGCATTGTGTGACACATGGATGTTCCTTTGCTGTTTTAAAACACTTTATTTCTCAAAATGGCGAGATTCCTTTCACGAAATTAAGCCTCCCAAGTCCAATATGTAACGGAGGGTTTTTAAAGCACCGGTGTGGGCTGTGTGGTGTAATGCTAGGCTGGTACGAAGGGGAGCCGGCTTCGAATCCCATTGTGTCCTTAATTCTTTTTATTTGCTTAGTTTCTAACACGAAAGCGTTTTATGCAGGGGACCAGCAAGATTTCAGTGACGTACTTCCGTCACAAAAGTAACGTCAAAAATAACACTATCAGAAGACAAATGTTCCGTAACGGTAGTCGAACTCACTACCTCTCGGTCGGCGACAACAGCTGCTTGGCATGCTATCCACTGCACCACGGTCACTTACTTTATAAACTTTATAAAGCACGCGTTTTATATCTATCACTGCTCTCTTACAGTGCTCCTGGGAAAGTGCAATGTCGCATCTTGACCGTGTAATCCACGATTGGTTCCTTCAACGCGTCGTTGCTACGCGTACGTCCTATTTGGAACGTTTCAATAGGAGTACAATATCGCTAGGTGGTGACCTTACCTAAAGCGTAGGCGTGGCTCATAGTACCCATGCGTGTAAAAAATCACAGCTTAACTATGGAGTGCATGATCATGAGTGGGGCAAAGCGTCTGCCAGTCCGTCCGTTCGTTCTTCTTCCGTCCGTTCACGCGTCCGTCTGTGGGACCGTCCATGCGTGCATCCATCCGTCTGTCCCTGCGTTCATCTTTCCGCGTGCCCTTCCGTTCGTCCGTCCGTGCGTCTGTCCATCCGTCCCTGCATTCGTACGTGCATCCGTCCGTCCTTACACCCACTTGTACACCTAGTGAACACTCCAAGTACCAACACCTCGCATATTTTCATCATATATTCACCATCTAAAAGTACCACCATCCAGCGGACATACCAAGGACTAAATGAGAGGCACGTGACACGGCCGGACTAGAGGAGCAGCACGCGCGCACTCTCTTATGGCCTGCGCTTCGTGTATAGTTGCCACCTTACACCACCGCTAGTTCATGGCACGGTGGCCCAACCATCGCTAAACCTTGCTAAAACCATGAAGGTGACGCCCAGCGAGTTTAAAGTGTCAACCTTTTCTGGTCAGATAGTGCTCAAAGTGCGTCCTTCTGTTACTATATTTTTTTAGGGGCGAAACTCTTTATAGCGGCACCCGTTCGTCCCCCATAGTATGTAACAAGTATAACATTTTGACCGCCAAGGTGGTGCCGGTGAGAGACTTCTTCTGGGCGTTGTTGAACAATAAAAAATAGTGCTCAATGTACATGTCAATGGCTGATAATGGGGAATGAGAGACAGGAGCAATCGGCTTTTAGTTAACGCGCAGGCTGCGATCACCATTAGCAGCCATTGGCATGTACATTGAGCACTATATGACAAAAAAGGGTTGCTACGTTATACTCGCTGGGTGTAACCTCCTTAGCTTTAGAAAAGTTTAGCGAGCGTTGAGCTGCAGTGCCATGAGTACAATAAACTTGTATATACCATGAATGAACTCGAGGTTGTTAAAAATGGGAAGTAGATACGAAGCGCAAGCCGTAAGAAAGTGTGCGTGGGCCACCTCTCGCTTAGTCCTTGGAATGTCCGCTGGATGGCGGTGCTTCTATATGGGGAATATATGATGAAAAGATGCGAGATGGTGGTACTTGGAGTGTTGAATAGATGGACGAACGGACACATAGACAGATGCATGGATGGACGCATGAACGGACGCAGGGGCGGCTGCATGGACGAACGCAGGGACGGACGCACGAACAGACGCACGCACGGACGGGCTGATGGACGCATGGACGGTCACACTGACGGACGCATGGACGGACGGAAGCAAGAACGAATTGACGGACGAATTCTTCACCCCACTCTCCATCATTCACTCCGTGGATATGCTGCTGTTTTTTTTTTGGTAAGCATCAAAATCAAGGCAAATTTCATTGAAGAATAGGTCACTGATACACGTCTCTGTAGGTTATTTCATAAGAAACAATTATCTTTCTATTTATGATTAACGTGCACGGGTTTCGTCCTCAATTCAAAAGAATGCGCGCGGGCCACTCCTCTGGTCCAGCCTTAAGGTGGCTACCTACTACTACTACTACTACTACTACTACTACTACTACTACTACTACACCTACTACTACTACTCCGATGACGACGACGAAGACAACTATACAACTACTACTACATACATACATTGCGGACGCTCGACTGACGGCATAAGGAGCTTCGCCTCTAAAAATAGTTCAATAAAGCATAGAGCAACAGACTCTATAGAGCAAAGCACCTACTTCACCTGGATGTAACCCCGCTTTCCCCGCTGACGCTCGCCACGCAAAAAAAAATCGTGGCCGGCCAACAGAAAAGGCACAACACACGTGGCGCTTTCCTCTTATCGGGCAGTGGCGTTCAATAACTCAAACATGCCGCGAGTAGGCGACCTTAGCCAATGTTTGGCGGACATTAACTCACTTTGTTCTGGCTTTCACACCGCCTTCTTTGTTTCCACTATCATCCTTAACTATTAGAGCTACCACAAACATGCATGGCCACGAAGGCGTGCCTAACGAATAATTAATCATTTTTCATGGACGTTAGTCATCGGAATGCGGATAGATGTATTACTAAGCGTCAATATGATTGCATTTACGAAAAACGGGGCTTTAGCTGTCTAACATCAACAGACATGGTATCATCATCATCATCATCATCAGCCTGACTACGTCCACTGCAGGACAAAGGCCTCTCCCATGTTCCGCCAGTTAACCCGGTCCTGTGCTTGCTGCTGCCAATTTATACCCGCAAACTTCTTAATCTCATCTGCCCACCTAACCTTCTGTCTCCCCCTAACCCGCTTCCCTTCTCTGGGATTCCAGTCAGTTACCCTTAACGACCAGCGGTTATCCTGTCTACGCGCTACATGCCCTGCCCATGTCCATTTCTTCTTCTTGATTTCAGCTATGATATCCTTAACCCCCGTTTGTTCCCTAATCCACTCTGCTCTCTTCTTGTCTCTTAAGGTTACACCTACCATTTTTCATGGTATATGCTCCATTATATCAACGTCTTGTAAGCACAAAACTGTTCATTACGGAAACGTTTTACTTTAGTGTCTTACCGATATCTATGACTGAGGGATCAACCATGTTTTTTTTTTTCTTATTTCGTGCGATAGTGGTTACGGAGACCGGTGTCGGCGGCAGTGGACAACTACGGCACGCGCGATCATTTTTGTGATCTCATAACAGCTTTCGCTGTAGAAGGGATAAAAAACCTGGTTGCGAAATGGCGTGTGGCTATCAGGTCAGAAGGGAAGTTCTAGGACGTGAACGAAGACCGTTTTACGTAACACGACTTACCGCAATCAACTTACTCGTTGTAAATTGCCTGGCGTAGGATGGATATGATGTAATAGTACGCAAAAATAGTGTGCCACGCGTCATTTAGAAGGACCATAAGACTTGTTTTCTTTTTCTAAACTTTGTTTTCGGTTAGGTTTTCTACACATTGATGGAGGGAGGGGGGGGGGAGGGCGAATGGGTTATAACAAGATCAGTGTATAAATGAAGTGGAGTGAATGCAGTTAAGTCTATTTTTATTTCGTTCACAGAATCAAAGACGCACTGAAGTAGGACATACCGTCCAAAGTGTGATTTTGAAATGTTCTTGGTTAGGACGTAAATGTATATATATAGGTATGAAAAGACACCTCTAACTTCGATTATGTCCCGTTTCACGAGGTAATGGAGCCTGAGCAAGCAGAGCTGCGAAAATCTGCCCCACGGTTATTTCTGTCGGCTTTGTAGCTGTCATCGCGTTATTTCTATCGGATCAAGAGACAGGGTACAGACAGACAGAAAGGCTCATTCATTAGGAGAGAGAAAAAAAAATGGCAGCATATCCACGGAGTGAATGATGGAGAGTGGGGCGAAGCATTCGTCCGTCCATGCGTCCGTCTGTGTGACCGTCCATGCGTCTGTTTGTGCGCCCGTCCCTGCGTTCTTTCGTGCATCCGCCCCTGCGTCCGTTCATGCGTCCATCCATGCATCTGTTTCTGTGTCCGTTCGTTCATCTATTCAACACTCCAAGTCCCACCATCTCGCATCTTTTTATCATATATTCCCCATATAGAAGCACCGCCATCCAGCGGACATTCCAAGGACTAAACGAGAGGTGGCACACTCACACTTTCTTACGGCCTGCGCTTTGGGTCCACTTCCCACCTTTAACCACCTCGAGTTCATGGTATATTCTAGTTCACTGTATTCATGGCACTGCGACCCAAACGCTCGCTAAACCTTTCGAAAACCAAGGAGGTTACGCCCAGCGAGTATAACGTAGCAACCTTTCCCTGTCAAGTAGGGCTCAATTTACATGCCAATGGCTGCTAATGAGAAATGAGAGACATGAGAATTCGGCTTTTACTTTCTTACGGCTTGCGCTTCGTATCTACTTCTCATTTTTAACCACCTTGAGTTCATTCATGGTATATACAAGTTCATTGTATTCATGGCACTGCGGCTCAACGCTCGCTAAACCTTTCTAAAGCTAAGGAGGTTACACCCAGCGAGTATAATGTAGCATCCCTTTCTTGTCCGATAGTGCTCAATGTACATGCCAATGGCTGCTAATGGGGATCGCAGCGTGCGCGTTGACTAAAAGCCGAATGCTCATGTCTCTCATTCCCCGTTAGCAGCCATTGGCATGTACATTGAGCACTATTTTTTATTGTTAAACAACGCACAGAAGAAATCTCTCACTGGCACCACCTTGGAGGTCAAGTGTTATACCTATTTCGGGTATGTGCCACTGGTGGTTACATACGAGGGACGCCCAAGCCACGCCATAAGGAGCTTCGTGTTACCAAGGGTTCCGTGTTGACGTCCCTGCGTGTTCCACGTCAGGGACGTCCTCCTCATCTAGCCATGGCGCCATCGACGTCGTGGACGCCTTCGAAGGCGCAAGCCTTCGACGTTGTCGTCCCTGCGGGGACTAGTCCGGAGACCGTCGTCGACGCGACGGCCTCAATAGTTGGCCTCTCAGAGGTACACTGCGTTCAGCACATGGGAGGCATGAACTTCCAAGTAACTGTCAAGAGCGTGGCTTCCATGACTCTCATCGTCGACGCTGGCTACCTGACCATCGGTGGCGAGCGTATCCCTGTCGTTCCCGTCGGCCCGCAGGTAACTAACGTCGCCTGCCTGTTTTTACCAGCCTTCGTCTCCAACGAGGTACTAGTCCAGGCTTTGTCCCCATACGGCAAGGTATTGACTGTGACCGCTGGCGTCATGAGCGCAAGACGCGGAGTTCTCACAGGCACACGCTATATCCGGATGGAAATGAGTCCCACAAATCGCGTCCCCAACTATCTTCGCGTTTCTGGTCATCGAGTCACCTTCGACTACCGCGGTCTGCAACGTGTTTGTCGTCGGTGTGGCTCTAGTGGTCATTATCGAGCACAGTGCACAGCACCATTCTGTGGTCGCTGTGGTGTGCACGGACACGAAAGCGAAGATTGCGACCGCCCCTGCCGACGTTGTGGAGATAACCACCCTACCACCGTCTGTCCTGTGCGTCGTTCATATTCTGATGCTACTGCAGGGACCGTTCCTGCCCTACCGTCCGTGTCACCAACGGCAACAGAAGAACGAGAACCAGGAGCTGTACTAGAAGAACGCCAGAATCCGATTCTGAGAGCTCCATTAAACGATGAAGAAGTGTGCAGCTTGGCAACTCGAGCGTGCCACGTCTGCCAATCTCAGCGACAGAAACAGCCACCGCGATTGACCCCGCGTCTGTCCCAGGCAAACATGTCATGCCATGTTCGACGCCGGCGCAAGCCGAGAAAGAAACGCCGGTAGGCACTGAGGCACCAGACTCATCGTTAAACCTAGCAGTTGATTGCCCAGAAGACGCCGACGTTGCGAGATCTACGGACGCTGGTGTCTCGCCAGGAGCAGAATTGAAACCGAATGAACAAAGCCCATTGGATCATTCCGAAAGCCTGGTTCGTGACTCTCTTGAACAAGTAGCAAGACGCCATGGGAGTTCTTTACTGACGCGTCTCGACAAGCAATCCGTGATCAAGTTCGTTGGAGGCGGCGACAACATTAACGCTGCAGCCCTACCACCATCTGATTCGTCCGACAGCAGCTTCAGCCTCGAAGTCGACAGTAGCATCGGACTCCCTTCTAGCCCAGACGTATGTGACGTGGAAATGCAAGCCCCGCGAGAGGTCAAGCGTGCTCACAAGTCTGGCACCAGCTCGGACGGCACCCAAGATAGCCGCTCCGAGTTCCAGCAACCAAAGAAACCTCGACCCTCTTCTAGAGGGTCGAATTGTGCTGTGAAGTGTACGTACTCCAGTTCCCCCGGACAGATCCCCGGGGTACACCGAATCGAAAAACACGACCAGGTCAGTCACCCACCTTTTTTCAATATGGCGGACACCCTGAAAATTCTTTCTTTAAATGTTCAAGGGTTCCGTAACCCAGTAAAGCAAGCCGAGGTTATCAGCATAGCCCACGCAGAACATTGTGATATTCTGTGTTTACAAGAAACAAATTTTTTCACCATTGGCCACGTTCATGCATTCAAACGCGCTTTTAATTTAGACTGTTATTTTTCCTTCGCTACATCTCGCTCCTCTGGAGTTAGAATTATTATTTTTAACCGCGCTCTTCTGCGCAATCATCATGTTTTCTATGACGGGAATGGGCGGGTATTGGCTTTTGACTGCGTCCTATCATCCTTCAAGCTGCGTGTTTTGTGTATTTATGGGCCAGCTCAAGCAGCGATGTCTAACGATTTTTTCCGTGACCTGGACGTGTATTTTCTAGACGGTCGTCATGTCATACTCACTGGAGACTTTAATTGTGTATTAGACACGCGAGCTGACGTGCAAGGTCCAGGATGGGGTCGCTCTGATTGGAACGCGCGAGAGCTGCGTCGCCTAGTGCACCATTTCTCTTTGACAGATACGTACAGACTAGTGCATGGACCACAGTATGCCTGGACTTGGCGGCGTAGCACGTCGTCTAGTCGTTTGGATCGTTTCTATGTGCCGAGCGCGCTAGCTTCTTTCGTATCGCACTCTGATGTAGTAACATTACCATCATCGCCTGTTTATATATCAGACCACCGACCAGTGATGCTCGAGGCTCACTTTCCCTTTTCATCATCTGTGAAACCTTGGCGTCTTGACATCCGCATTCTGCACGACGCGCGTACACGCTCCAGTTTATCTAGAATCTTGCGCGCCTCTCTTTCGGGATGCGGTCCGGAGGTGTGGGACGCGCTCAAGACGCAGTGCTCAGTAGCAGGGCGGGCCCTTAGACGCCGTACGTCCGAAGAACTAGCGGACACTGCAACAAAGCTGCGTATTGCTCTTCGGGTTGATCGACTAACTCCCTTGATGCGCGCATGGCAGCGAGAGTTAAGGGGTCGTTTTCAACGCCTCATTGCAGCTTCGTCATTGACGGCGGCTGCTTGGCGTTGCAGACGTAATCCTTGTGCTCATCCTGAGGTTCTACGATTTGCGAAAAGCTCGCTTCTCAACCCGTCGAGTCGACTAGGAACTCCGGCGGCCAGATTCTTACACACTGCCTTACCGCCGACACGTGATCAATCAGTTTTCCTAGCTCACTTTGCCAAAATGGCTCGTACGACAATGTCATCACAACGCGGTACCACCGAGACAGCCACAATGTTAAGTAGGCTCCCTCAAATTTCATCTGAAGTAGCTGAACAACTATGCACAAGTCCGTCAGCTGACGAAGTGAAAGAGGCACTGTCTTCCATGAAGCGTGGCTCGGCCCCCGGGCCGGATGGGTTGCCTGTTGAGTTTTATTTAACGTTTTGGGACGACATTGGTGCTCTTTTTACCTCTGTTATTTGCCGCTGCTTCGAGAATTTTGAATTTCCTGATAGCTTTAGCGATGGTCGAATTGTTTTAATACCTAAACATGACCCATCGTCAGTTCGCCCAGAGGAGTGGCGACCAATAACGCTCCTCAACGTTGATTATAAAACTTTCGCGGCAGTTATCACTCGGCGTTTGAGAAGCCTGATGCCCTCCTTAATAGGTCATCGTCAGGCGTGCTCTATTACTGGAAGAGAAATCCACAGTCTCTCCTTTGTTACGCGCGATATAGTTGCGTACACGTTAGCAAGATCAGCTCGGGGACTCTTGGTTTCACTTGACCAGGAAAAGGCATTCGATCGCCTCGAACATAGCTTTATATTTAGCGTAATGGCAGCATTTGGCTTCTCACAAAACTTCGTCGAGCTTCTCAGAAACGCATACCGAAATATACGCAGCGCGTTATTTCTTGATGGTTTAGAGAGTGCGCCATTTCCGGTTACCCGTGGTGTTCGCCAGGGGTGTCCTCTATCCCCTGCGCTTTTTGTATTCAGCCTTGAACCATTCCTTCAATCGCTAATCGCTGATCCTTACGTTAGAGGCCTTCCTCTTCCAGGTAGTGGTACCGTGACAGTGACAGCATTTGCTGATGACATCACGTTGTATTTGAAGAATGAGGACAGTTTATCCCATAGCCTACGACGTTTTACTACGTATGGCACGATTTCAAGTGCTGCGTTAAATTTTTCCAAATGTCGATATTTATTCATTGGTTCACCAGACGCAAGTCTAAGTTCCTTTTTCGGTCTTCAAAAAAGTGACTCTATTCGCATTCTGGGGCTTGATTATACTTGCTACGGCATATCAGCCTCCTTGTGGAATTCAGTAGTCGAAGATGTAAAACGACACGTCCGGGAAGCACAAGAGTATGATTTACCGATGCTCGAAAGAAGGTATCTAGCACAGACGGTGTTTTGCGGCCGTGCATGGTATATATCTCATGTCTTACAGCCCCCATTACAAATCACCAGGTCGTTGCAATCCCTCATTGGCTCCTTTTTCTGGTCGGGTGGAACAAAGCTGGTTTGCCGAGCAGCTCTTGGGCAACCGAGAAACTGCGGTGGATTCGCATTCCCATCCGTCTCTGTTCGCTGCCGGCTACTTGCCCTACGATTCTTACTTCGGTTGTTGCATGGTGATCAGTGCCCCGCGCGTGATCTCGCCTGCTATTTCTTAGGCACCAAGTTACGCTATTTACTACCAGATGCACGGCTTAATTCTGCACCGCAAACACTTCACGTACCTGCATTTTACTCAACGGCAGTATCTTTTTATCGACACACGCAGCAGGTTTGTCCCGATGTGGACATTCTTGAAAGCCGCATTGTAGATACAACGGCGGCTCTTCTGCTTCCTCTGGTTCCTCCAGCCCGTCTAGCACGATCGAGACATGTCTCGTGAAGCGCGATAACGGCATTGTTTTTGCCTGGTCACCTCCGTGACTTTATGTGGCGTCTTGGATGGAGAGTACTCCCAACACGGGACAGACTGGAGAGGTGGGGCATGGTCCCATCTTCCACTTGTCCTACCTGCCCGTTACAGGAGTCTAACCAGCATATGCTGCAGCAATGTGTCATTGCAAAGGTGTTTTGGAAGTCAGTTAACACTAGTTTTCGCGGCCTAGGTGTTAATCGCTTTGTAACATCTGGTCGCTGCCCGCGTAGTCGCTTTGCACGCCTTCTAATAGCTGCGGGAGCTTTTTGTTTATGGCGTAATAGGTGCGAAGCTGTTGCGGCAGATCATCGTCGTCGTGCTCTTTTTCTAATACTGGAACGCCTCTACTCTGAACTCATATCGTTTCTGTCGGAGGAATTGTTCTTCCTTGGGGAGGAAGAATTTCTGCGACAATGGTCGTGCCGCTTTCTGTCCGTAGTTGACAGACGCGTTCAATTAGTTTTCCACCTGGCCTGGTTCCTATAGCCAGGTCACCTGTCAATGTCTGATTCGTGCATGTAATCACTATGTGCTTACTATTTTTATGTGTTTGTGTGTGTTCAATATGGGTGTTAGCTCTCCTATATATGCATTTCATTCGAATGCTGTAAGTTATGTAACCTTTATGAATATTGATACCTGTTGTACATATTTTCTAACATCTTCACCAAGTCTTGTAAATTCTGTACATATATCATCATGTACATTGTCCATATTGTGATTAGTACATTTACGTAGTATATGTACAGTTATTAGTACAACGGACTATGGACATGCTACGGACTTGGACACTTAAGTTTAAATGTGTAGTGTATGTTGTGCTTTGTCTTTTGTTTGTTATTGTACCTGTTATACAGACGCTTGTCTCTTAGGTTTGTTTCGTCCTATGAAAGAATAAACTTTTTCTAAACAGGAGCTTCGCTCCTAAAAAATGTGTGTACTTATATGAAAAGAGATTCGTGTTCGTCGAGATCACGCAAGCACAGATTACGAACGGCTATGCGCAAAGGCGGACTAATGGGTTCCACTCCCGTACATTCTGAACGCGTTCACCCATCGCCCGTTTTTAATGCATCCACGCCCTGACATCACGAGTGACTCGATTCGTTCATTGCTCTCCCGACTCTTTTATCTCACCTGGGCACCGTATGTACAGAAATGTCGCACTGAGGATCGGGGAAAGAAACAAACAAACAAACAAATTCCGGAGAAAATGTACGTACACGAACGAGAATTTCCGAAAACACGGGCGCAAAAGTAGCATGTTTGCGCGATCGACTAACGCGTCAACATTTCTGAATCACCTGCCGTGAATTTTGCTGCAAGTTTCCCAATGCGAAACACAACTGCGATAAACGTTTAAAAAAGCAGCAGTAAATACAAAAAAAAAACAGAAACGAGCCGGCGTATCCTAAGCGCAGAATGATTTGGAGATGGTGTAGCAGTTTCCGCGCACACGGCCACGTTGCACGTTTTACGTTTCACTGAGTTCAACGCTACAGCACCACCGGCGCGATCGCGTACACACGGAATAACGCGGTACAGCGTGCACTTTTCTCGTCAACAGCGGCCCTCTTTAGCGGCGCGAAACTCAAAGAGGAGTTGAAAGGTCGTTAGCGTAGTGCTGCTCTCACTGTTTGCCTTCCCCACGAGAGGAGTGATCTCCAGCCTCGACTCTCTTCTCATATTTGATACTTCGTCCGGGAGTGTTCCGCGAAAACACGCAACGCGTGTATGCGCGCGAGGCAAGCCGTTATTTGCTGTCGTTGGATGTGTTTTAAGCAATTTCTCCTGCACCGTGTTTGTTTAGACGTCTGCCTCCTTCGCTGTGTGTTCAGTCTCACCGTGCCAAATGGGCTGCAATTTACGTGAACGCTCTCGGAATAGAACTGCACGTGGCAACAAGGCATAAACTTGTTCTCCAGTTGTTTGCCCCGCCGCGGTGGTATAGTGGCTAAGGTACTCGGCTACTGACCCGCAGGTCACGGGTTCGAATCCCGGCTGCGGCGGCTGCATTTCCGATGGAGGCGGAAATGTTCTAGGTCCGTGTGCCTAGATTTGGGTGCACGTTAAAGAACCCCACGTGGTCGAAATTTCCGGAGCCCTCCACTACGGCGTCTCTCATAATCATATGGTAATTTCGGGACGTTACACCCCACATATCATCAATTTTTTCTCCAGTTTCCCACCTACTCACTTCTTTTTGAAAGCTTTGGTCATAAATTTTGTCAAAAGAGCCAACTTTAAATAGTTGTATAGCTGTCGTAATGCCAAAGTGCCGATGGAGGCAGAAACGTTGTAGGCCCGTGTGCTCAGGTTCGGGTGCACGGTAAAGAACCCCAGGTGGTCGAAATTCCAGGAGCCCTTCACTACGACATCTCTCATAATCATGAGGTGGTTTTGGGACGTTAAGCCCCGAATATCTAATGTCAAAGTGCAGCTGCTCAAGCGTCATCTCCAGTGTATACGTAAAACGGACATCACGATGTGCCTCCGGTGCACACTGGCACGCTAACAGCGACAGAAAAGATAACACGTTTGTTGACCCAAGCGAGGTGGCCGGACAGTTTAATACCATGGCATCGTGGATTACTTGTTGCTATTGAACATTTGAATATCACGCACTGACGTAGCTAAAATAAGTACTAGTAACACGAAGTGTCGTAAGATTGAAAGTGTTACACTTATAATGAAGGAATGATGATAACAAAAGGAAACAGCAAGCATCATCGCAGAATAAGGCACCACGAGATCGGCGCTCGAGCTCCTCCATCTTCCTCGTCCTGTCGCTATCTCCAATCTCCGACCTGCCCGTTTGGTTCGCCCAATAAACCTCTTTACATTTGGTGGAGGTGCTGGGTAACCACATCGCCTACAACCTGGAACTCCGATCTCGCACCCTGCCGTCGACCATGCAAGTTGACGCTGCCCAACAAACAATACCTCTCGCGGCCACTACTTGCCCCGGCCCGGTTCATCAGCGAGACCCCCCGATCTTTGCCGGCACCGAAGACCAGGACGTCGAGGACTGGCTGTCGTCATACGAGAAAGTCAGTGGACCCAACAGGTGGGATGACGCTGCTAAGCTAGGCACTGTCAATTTTTATCTCACCGACGTGGCCAAGCTGTGGTATACGAACCACGAAACCGAGTTCGCGAATTGGTCCGCCTTCAAGGAGGCAATACGTGCCGTTTTTGGTCGTCCTGCCTTACGGAAGCTACGCGCCGAACAACGTCTGCGCACACGGGCACAGGAGCGAGGTGAAACTTTCACATCATATATGATGTGAAAGATGTGATTGATCTCTGCCGGCGCGTCGATGCTTCCATGAGCGAGAGTGCGAAGATACAGCACATTATGAAGGGCGTCGACGATGACGTTTTCCAGATGCTTCTCGCGAAGTCTCCAAGCACTGTGGCAGAAGTAGTGACTTTGTGCCAAAGCTATGATGAATTGCGGAGACAACGAGCTCAGACGCGACGCTCATTCCAGACAATCTAACCAGTGGCCGCACTGGACGCTATGGCTGACCAGGCAAACCTTCTCGCACAAATGAAAGACTTCGTGCGAGAGGAAGTGGCTCGGCAGCTTTCTCTGCTGCCTTTTGCTCAACGCCAGGAGCTCTCGCACCAACAGCCACTGCGACACCCACCACCATTGGCTCCCATGCTCCGACATGTGGTCCAGGAGCAGATTTCCGAGGCTATGCCGGTGCCCTTGCAGCAGCCCACCGTCACCACGCCTCTTACTTACGCTGAGGCACTAAAGCGGCAGCAGCGACACCACCCCCCGTCGTTCCAGGGACTGCCGTATACCTCAGCCCCGACTCAGCCGTCCACCGCCTGGGTTCCTCCCATTGCCACCACAGCCTCGACACACCCGTCTGCCGCATGGACTGGTCCCCTCGTCGCCAATACTTGGAGAACGCGCGATAACCGGCCCATCTGTTTTGCGTGCGGCGGCCCTGGCCATATCACCCATTACTGCCGTCGTCGCGTGCCGGGATACACAGACGCCCGGACACAGAACAGCTTCATGGACCTTTCTCCATCCCGTCTGGAATATTCTGACCCTCAGTCAAGCTCGTCCTCACGGGAATGTCCGCGTACTATGTCTGGTCGCTCACCTTCACCCCGTCGTCGCTCCCTGTCACCCATGCGTCGTCGGCCAGCTCCTGAACACGAGGGAAACTAACCGCCGCAGTTCAGGAGGCAAGAACTGCGCTGTCGAAATGCTCAAGTCCTCGGACATTGCCGTCGAATATTGTCGAAGTTTTTGTAGAAGGTACTCGAGCATATGCTCTAGTGGATACTGGTGCTGCCGTTTCCGTGATAGACGCTAAACTTTGCCGCAAGCTCCGTAAAGTGACGACGCCTCTTAACATGATGTCCTTGCAAACAGCGAATGGGGACCCGGTTCAGCCTGTAGCCGCCTGTACTGTCCGACTGATGATCGCGAATGACCACTACACTGTTGAGTTTATTGTCCTGTCGTCATGCTCACACGACATCATACTTGGATGGGATTTTTTATCGCGTAACCATGCCGTTATTGTTTGTGCGAGATCGGAGCTTGAACTTTTCCCGTTTTACGACCAACCAACCAGCCGCATTCAGCCCGCCGTACACAAACTCGTCGTCAAAGAAGGCACTGAAATTCCTCCGACAGCGGCTGTGTTGCTCCCCGTATTCTGTGACGGCATTAGGAACGAAGCTGCATTCTTTGAGCCATCAAGCCTCTTCCTTAGTCGAAGATCACTTCTTCTGCCTTATTCAACCCTCTCTATTTCTGAAGGAAACAGTGCTCTTTGCCTCATCAATCCCCTTCCGTATCCCGTTGAACTGTTTCAAGGTGAATCTCTTGGACACGTGCATGCCATTGATAAAGAAAAAATTTTTACCATGCCGCCAGATTGTTCCGGTGACTACGACGCCAAAAGTGCCCTCAACCCTTCCAATATACCACCTTGCGAGCTTTTCGATTCATCGATTGCCGACGGACTATCGCCATCTGAACGCTCTGAGCTCCTTCAGCTGCTCTACCAGTTTCGTGAATCCTTTGACGTTGCTCAACCTACCCTTGGCCGAACTCCCAGTTTTTTCCACCGCATCGACACAGGTTCCAACGCGCCAGTACGACAGTGACCATACCGTGTTTCAGCCACAGAACGTCAGGTTATCACCGAACACGTTGACGATATGCTCAAGCGCGACGTTATCCGACCTTCCCAAAGTCCATGGGCATCACCTGTCGTTCTTGTTAAGAAGAAGGATGGGGCAATCCGCTTCTGCGTTGATTACAGGCGCTTAAATAAGATCACTCGCAAAGACGTATACCCTTTGCCCAAGATTGATGACGCCCTTGATTGCTTACAAGGTGCCGAGTTTTTTTCGTCGTTAGATTTGCGTTCGGGGTATTGGCAGGTGCCCTTAGCAGATGGTGATCGTCCAAAAACAGCATTCGTGACACCGGACGGGCTATATGAGTTCAATGTCATGCCCTTCGGCCTCTGCGATGCGCCGGCCACATTCGAGCGCATGATGGACTCGGTTTTGCGGGGTTTGAAATGGAACATATGCCTCTGCTACCTCGACGATATCGTCGTCTTTGCACCCGATTTCGCAACACACCTTGTACGCCTGAAACATGTCCTCACGTGTCTGAAGAATGCGCAGCTCCAACTGAATCTAAAGAAATGCCACTTCGCTGCACGGACGCTCACCATTCTCGGTCACGTCGTATCAAAGGATGGTGTTCTTTCCGACCCGGCTAAACTACGCGCTGTTGCTGAATTCCCCAAACCAACGACTGTAAAACAGTTACGCAGCTTCGTAGGATTGTGCTCCTACTTTCGTCGGTTTGTGCGCAACTTTGCCTCCATAATTGCCCCTTTGACCCAACTTTTAAGCAGTGCCAACGACATCTCATCATGGTCTTCCGAATGTGATCACGCATTTACCACTCTTCGCCGTCTCCTGACATCACCGCCTATATTGCGCCACTATGATCCCACGGCTGCAACTGAAATCCATACAGACGCCAGCGGTGTCGGTGTCGGTGCAGTTCTCGCTCAACGAAAGCCTGGATCCCCTGAGTATGTCGTCGCCTACGCCAGCAGAACGCTCAACAAGGCTGAGGTAAACTACAGTGTTACCGAAAAAGAGTGCTTAGCCATACTTTGGGCAATTGTGAAATTTCGCCCATACTTATATGGCCGCACCTTTGCTGTAGTTACAGACCATCATGCCTTATGTTGGTTGTCGTCGCTGAAGGATCCATCAGGTCGCCTTGCTCGTTGGGCTCTGCGACTTCAAGAGTATGACATCCGCGTCGTGTACCGTTCCGGCCGCCAACATGCTGATGCTGATGCGCTCTCACGATCACCACTGTCGACTGAGGCTGCCTCTATATCTTCTATGGAACACGCGCTGTCCGCTCTTGACATCGACACAATGACCTCTGCACAGCGCGACGATCCATGGATAACTTCGCTTCTGGACGTCTTATCTGGGGTACCGACACTTCCCATCACTCGAGCAATACGACGCCACGCTTCGCACTTCACCATTCGAGGTGGCCTCTTGTACCGGCGCAATTACTCACCAGACGGCAGGAAGTGGCTGCTCGTTATTCCCCGAAAGCTGCGCTCTACAATCTGTGCATCATTTCACTCCGACCCGCAATGCGCTCACGCCGGTCTCTTCAAGACCTACGAGCGTCTAAGGAAGCGGTACTACTGGCGTGGGATGTTTACTTTTGTTCGACAGTTTATTCGCGGCTGCCACGAGTGTCAGCGACGAAAACAGCCACCGAATGCAGGAGCAGCTCCACTACAGCCGCTTGCGTGCCCTGACCGCCCATTCGATCGCGTCGGAATCGACCTTTATGGACCACTGCCATTGACCACAGCAGGTAACCGGTGGGCTATCGTTGCTGTAGATCACCTGACACGGTACGCCGAAACCGCTGCTCTTCCTACGGCGACCGCTCAGGACGTCGCATCTTTCATCCTCCATCGGTTTGTGTTGCGTCACGGCCCTCCTCGCGAGCTCCTCAGTGACCGGGGCCGTGTATTTCTATCCGACGTAATCCAAGCACTTCTCCGTCAGTGCCATATTGTACACCGGATGAGTACTGCTTACCACCCTCAGACGAATGGCCTGACTGAGCGGTTTAATCGGACCCTGGGTGACATGCTCGCGACGCATGTGGCATCTGACCAAACGAACTGGGACCTGGTTCTTCCATTTGCGACCTACGCGTACAACACCGCTACCCAAGTCACCACCGGCTTTTCTCCATTCTACCTTCTATACGGACGTCAACCATCGCACACAATTGACACTTTGCTGCCATACGCACCAGATGTATCTGAGTGCACGACCGTGTCTGAAGCCGCCCGTCACGCCGAAGAATGCCGCCAACTAGCGAAACAGTTTACTACGGCTGACCAGCAACGCCAGAAAAAGGCCCGCGATGACGACCACCCTCCTGCCGCCAAGTTCGCCCCTGGAACCCTTGTATGGCTGTATGTACCACCCTGTGCACCTGGTTTGTCTACCAAGCTACTTTCAAATTACCATGGCCCATACCGTGTGCTAGAGCGCACATCGCCCGTCAATTACGCCATCGAACCGCTTACGCCACCCGGTGACCATCGTCGGCGTGGACACGACATTGTTCACGTGGACCGCTTGAAGCCGTACTTCGACCCGCTCGTTCCTACTTGTTAGATCGCCAGGATGGCTTGATCTTTCTCGACGGGGGCAATTATAATGAAGGAATGATGATGACAAAAGGAAACAGCAAGCATCATCGCAGAATAAGGCACCACGAGATCGGCGCTCGAGCTCCTCCATCTTCCTCGTCCTGTCGCTATCTCCAACCTCCGACCTGCCCGTTTAGTTCGCCCAATAAACCTCTTTACACACTATATAACTGCGAATGAACTAAACAAAAAAGTTAAATGCACGCTTTCTTCTCATAGAACAAAACTTTATATTTGGTTGATGTATAGTACTGATGGGAATTATGGCTAGCATCTAATATTTCTTCTAGTGCAGTTAGTGCACTCTTTTGAAAAACACAGCTGTAAACACGCGTAATTTTTTAAAAGGGTGCGCAAACTACGCTAGAAAAAAAATAGACACTAGAGAAAATATTAGAAATATGTTATCCAGTCCACTTGGACCACGTCACATGAGTGCAGCTTCGTCGAAGGCGTCCACCAATTATGCGATGCACGCCGTAAATGTGCATGTGTACAGAACAGTACACGCGTGTGTGTTGGTGTAGGTAGGCTTCGTCAACAACACCGTGCAGCTAGCACCAACTTCTTGGCAGCAGGTGCTTCAACGTCCACGATAAGCATACTCGATACTGCACTGTATAAGTGAGCACGCTTATTGCGAGCACGAGAGAGCGTTCAACACGTCGCTGCTATCAGTGGTGCTGACAGCAATTGTGCAATGATTGTCGGATATCAAAGACGCTTACCAATGGGCGCAGTCTATCTTCGGCATCGCTGTTTTTGTCATTACGTGTGTCGCGTCATCGGTAAGAACTTTCGACGAAGGAACGCTCAGATTACGCCGTGCGTGCGATAATGAAGTAATGTCGCCGTTGGCGCACTGCGCGTGTGCTGCTCCTCACTTTAGTGTATGTAGCATCGCTCATGGTAGCGTTCGGCGAGAGAGCCTACGTGACTTACTGATTTAGGCTGACGTCAGTCTTTGATGCAGCAACGTTACCAAAGAGAGATGCTGCGTCATTGCGCCATTTTGTTACTCGCAGTGTGAGCGCCATTGTCGCGATCGCCAAGTAACCGCAGTCACTCGTCGACAAGACGGCGACGAAAGTAGTGGTAGTGCCTTAAGCGCAGCCAGTGGTGCCTCAGGAGCTGCAACAAATGTCTGGATGTTGCACACTGCTGTGCAGTAGCGACTCCAGGAAGAACGTGAAATGTCTCGCGTTCCAACTTGTCCGAGCCCACGAAACCTTCTGGGAAGCTACTACTGCTCTCGTGTTTGCTCTGTAAGTACTGCGTACTTTACAAAATTTTCTTGTCCTGTGACAAGTTTTATCTGTTTGACTGCGTTGGTGGATCCATGTAACCGAAGGTGTCGGTGCTGTTATTACGCATTTCGAGTACGAAGCCCACGTACGGGGCGCGTATACTAATGGAAACACACTCGCTATAGTATTGATCTGAACGTCTTTGCTCGAGTTTGTGGAAGGTCTCATTGCTAAGCGAAGGGTTCAGCAGTAGTGAACGTTATAGCTGTGCGGAGACAAGTGCGTCTAGAGTTAGACGCTAGATGAGTAGTCGACATAATTACAGCACACAGCGTGGGTTGCTGAAGCACGCGGTTGTCTTTAAACCAAATCTGAGGCTTCTTCGTTGGGGCTGTGCCACCCCCTTATTTTGTGGTGAACGTGATGGCGGTGCATCATACCACACTATATTTAGTGCAAGTGCGTCGCCCTCCGGTTAGGACAGTCTTATAAGACACGTTTCAAGATGTTGATACAACAAAACTGGTCCCCCTAAGGGGTCACGTAGGCTGCCTTATAAATGTGGCTAGAAGGCTTCGTGCGGCGCTTCCATGAACATGACTGCACATATAGTAATGTACACTCTTACTGAGACAGCCTAGTCTTTAGGCGCCATGTGCTCGTCAGTGAACTCTATGTATTTATTTTCTTGAAATAATATACAGTGTCTATTTTTAAGATAGGGAACACGGTAGCGTATGGCCTGCGCACTCCGTAGGCTGCTGGCAGCGCGCCCAAGCAGGAGCGAGAGCAACCACAGCCTCTTTACGCGTCATCTCTCGGCGAGCGAAACAACAATTCATTGCTTATATGTAAGCAGCGGAAAGACCGGAATCCTTTCCCTGTTGAAGGCAATAACGCAGGAGGCCGATAATCACCGTGAAGGGGGATGGGTAGCAATCTTGCTGCTGGTTCCTTATCTATGTTTTGCTCGCCAAGAGATGACGCGAAAAGAAGCTGTGGTTGCTTTCACTCCCGCTTGAACGCGCTGACAGCAGCCGCCGGAGCGCGCAGGCTACGCGCTCCCGTGTTCCCTTTCATAAAACAAAATCCCACTGTACATACACTGAGTTGGATGATGAGACATTAAAGCGACAAACACACGCATTTAATGTTCGTATATAGCGTGCGTCGCAAACACATAGGCACGATCATATTGCGCCGGCATAAAAAAGCATTTATATATCATAGCGAACGTTTACCGGGTATCTGCGCTGTCCGAAAATTTTATAAACAATAAGGTGGTCCCCAAAAAACGTAAAAAAAGGCAGCTTCGTCATAATGATGCCAAGCTTGCAGACAGTGCAGAGATGGGCAGCTTTTCTAGTTTGTTTGTTTCCTCTTTCTTTCTTCTCATCTTTTTTTCCTGACGTCATTTTCCATTTTTTTCGTTTTGTTTACTTCTGTTTTTTCTTCCTTACTCCTCTCTTTATCGGTCGATTCATCTTTCAATTTTTATAAGCGGTTTGTGTTATCGTGTTTATTTGGTCATAGCAGTATTACCCGCACCTAATATTATTACCAAGGTTCTCGATGAATAAGAGGAAGGTATTTCTAAGGCACGAGTTTGCTTTCAATATGCTACAGCTGGCTATGGAGTATGAGGTTTTGCCCGAATTGATATCATTAGGGCGCTCAAAGAACATGACGAAAAAGACCAGCTAATTTCCACATCAAGTCACAAAAAAACAAGATTTATCGTTGCCAGAAGCGCGCGCTCAGTACGCTGCAGGTATATGTACCTTTGCCTGCATAACACCAAGTGATGACAACTGCACACACGGCAGCCTAGCGCCTAATGTGCAACACTTCTGAAAAGTTCATCCGTATAGCAGACGTGCTGGTCACCTGAAATGCGGGAAATGTATGCTATACAAATAAAAAGTCCCGAATTTTTTTCGCCACTAGCCAATGAGAGCGAATGCTTAGGCTCGATAAATAGAGCAACCTCTGTGAAAACAAACTTAGTGCTAGAGCCAAGTAAATAATGGACACAGGAAAGCATAAGGTATGAACGTTGATCGTAAGGGTGCCAGGTTGGTGACCCTACGTTGGTGAAATGAAAAAAAAAAGGAATAAAGCGGAGGAAAAATATGGGTGGTATATCAACTTACGCTTGTGGGACTGCGCCACTTAGTCAAATGCGCTCACACAAGCTTGTAACAATGATGGCACAAATGCCAATTTAGTCTATTGTGGGCCGACCAGCGACGCAGACCACGCTGTAGCAGGAATTCTAGAGAAAAAAATGGCCGATTGTTATATTAATCATTGTTGGTGTTTAACGTCTCTAAGCAATAATATTATGTGGGCGCACACCTAATTTGCACTTAACGTGCAGCTACATCTAAGTACACGAGCCTCAAGCATTTTCACCTCTATTTAAAACACGGCCGGGATCGAATCCCGCAATCTTTGAGTCAACGATCGAGCATCATAACTGGGAAACCACTGTAGCGGGTGCAGCATAACGTAGCACGTTGTCTTATTTTACAAATACAACTAGCTTTCCTCAATCTGTCTAACGTCATCATCATCAGCGTGACTATGTCCACTGCAGGACAAAGGCCTCTCCCATTTTCCGCCAGTTATCCCGGTGCTGTGCTTGCTGCTGCCTATTTATACCCGCAAATTTTTTTATCTCATCGGCCCACCTGACCTTTTGTTTCCCCATAACCCGCTTGGCTTCTCTGGGAATTTAGTTAGTTACCCTTAATGACCAGCGGTTATCCTGTCTACGCGCTACACGCCCGGCCATGTCTATTTCCTCTTCTCTATTTCGACCACCTCCCTGTCTAACTTACGATACCAGAAACCACATTTATGTTTCAAATTATGGGCGTAGCATTAACTACTTATCTCATAAAGTGGCCAATGATTCACTAGTTAACTACACAACTGCACCCTGCATGCGTTTTTTCTGAAACGCAACCAGGACAGTTACAGTAAACAGGGATGACCAAATGAACCAATAGGTCCTCGTATACGAGCGCCTTTCATCACTGTAGCAGAGCTATCCGGTCTGGTCTAGTAAACAACCGTAAAGCGAGGTGGCAAAAGCAACTGCGATAAGCTCGCGTCCGTCAAGTTAACGTGAAAAGCTTTCGGGACTGACACGCTAATCCACGCTGCCAACGATGGTCTGTTTATAGAAGTTCTAGCACACAGTGGGGTTTCAATGCACGTCGGAATGGCCGAGGTTGCGAGCGCGTGATAAGCGTAGCAACAGGTTCTTTTTTGTTTCTTTTTTCACTGGCTAAAGAGGCGTCGCATTCGCGAAGCTGCCCTCACGCGTCTGCTGATAAGCATACAAACGAGGCAAGTACAGTGAGTACGAGAGCTGTCCGCTTGCCCATCGCCTGTTTTTCCCGGAACTATTGCATCTTGACGCGGACTATTAGTCAGTTGCCCTTCGAGGAGTAAAAAAAAAAAAGATGGCATATCCACAGTGAATAATGATTAGTAGGTGAAGCAGTGGAATGAGCGAGAGAAGCAGTGGGCGAAGCAGTGTTACCGTGAATCAGCCGTGACATTTACCACTTACGTAGTTAGCTGAGTGCCTTGTGATGTACAGTTATATGCAATGTTCATTGGTCATACCTGTACTGTTGTGTTGAGTCGTGAGTTTCGTTTTACGTTCATTTACTGCTTTGTAGTATCGGACATAGCTTGAAAATGGCAAAAATGAGGTCAGGGCAAGTTTCCCTAGCGATTGTTGGTTGTTTCCAGTCAGACAAAATGCATCATAGAGCACATCAAGACGTCATATATTGAACTAGCCAGTTGTCCATGATCATCATCATCATCATCATCGTCGTGGCGTATAGTGGGTACCTTGCATGTGTTGGGCTGTGATGGCAGAAAGAGGTCGTGTGATCTGGAACGCGCTTGTTCTTCATCATCACCCCGCTGGGGTGGATTTAGTGGCTAAGGTACTCGGCTGCTGACCCGCAGGTCGTGGGATTGAATCCCGGCTGCGTGGCTGCATTTCAGATGGAGGCGGAAATGCTGTAGGCCCGTGTTCTCAGGTTTTGGTGCACGTTAAAGAACCCCAGGTGGTCGAAATTTCCGGAGTCCTCCACTACGGCGTGTCTCATAATCACATACGGTGGTTCTGGGACGTTAAACCCCACATATTAATCAATCAATCGTCATCGTAGTCAGCATCATCGTCGGTGGCGGCTACGGCGCACAACGCCAACGCTAACGGACAAGCCTCGATTATAAGGAGTTTCACCCCTAAAACAGTCATGCTGTGTGTCTAAAAGTTTATAGGCTGGAAAGGCTGCCCATGCATACGTTTGTGGGACGTGCGGTTTTAATGAATAATGAGCCATTTCCGGTAATGTACTAGCAGACTTCGTATTAGTAAATGGAGGTCGACCACGGTGGTGCGTTGGTTAGTTACGGTGCTTGGCTGCTGATGTAGGGTTCAATCCTCCACGGCGGTCGTATTTTGATGAAGGCAAAATCGTAGACCCGTATAACGTGCCATGGTTGTCACGTTAAGGAACACCAGGCGGTCGAAATTCCCAGAACCCTTTACTATGACGTCTCTCGTACCCATGTCATGGTTTTAGAACGTTAAACTGCGACAACTAATATTATTAGTAAAAAGGGACGTTACTAACGAGGTCTTTGTAGACCCTTCAACTGTTTCACCTAACGCATTATATAGCAAACGAACCAACGTAAGCATAGAGTTCTCAGCTGTTTGCTTGAAGACAACGACAGAACCCCAAACTGAGTCACTATGAAGTGCACATAACATTTTTGTGTAGTAGCTAACTAGGCTATTGGCCTGGTTAATCTCTCTATATTAGTAATTGCATTGCACTAATGCACTGACCCAAACTGAATCTCTCATGGTTGTTCATTATCGTAGTTCACTGCTGCATGTACGTATGCCTTTTGAACCAAGAGTTGCTTTTCAGTTAGAGGCTAGCTATAGTGGAACCAATAATGTGGCAGCAACCAGAAGAAGAGCAGGAAAATCTGTATTCTGTGATAGCAGTGTGCAGAAATGACACCAGTTAGGCACTGCCAATAGGTAGCGCAATTGCTCGGTATTTACCAAGTTCGCTTAGAATGATATATTCAGAAATAAATAATAGATGTCATAATACATAATACGTAATAGAGGTAATATGGGATGCACGTTACCTTCAACGAATTGAAGCAGGGCAACAGTATTTGTGTTTCCAAATATCACTTTGAAGCGTTAGATTGTTGAGAAACGATACATAAGACAAGATAAGCTTTCTTGAGGTATTTGTCCCGCCCGTTCAAACCAAGTATGATGAACGTAACCAACTTGCTCAACTTGCCGTTTTACTCGCGGTTTGATGGGGCTTGTTGGAATGGAACCGACAGCGATATTGAACGGCAGTTACTGTTTTGACTCCGGAAATGGTAACAAAGGGAGGAGGGAATGTTGAAGTGGCATGCTATTTCGGGATACGTGAATGCAGGATAGGTATACGTGAGAAACATTTCCTGAAAATCTGTTGTGATGGCATTTTCTGCGCAGAAATATTGACCATTCAATCGTGCAAGCTGTGGCCTTTATTAAAAATAAATAATAAAGAAGAAAAACTGACTCGATCCGCTTAGCGGACACCACTGAAACAGCAAAGCTAGTGCTCTTTCTTTCATCAGACTACCACACTTCTATGACCTGCAAGTCTTTCAGATATCTTGTATCACTGCTCTTCATTGAACACTTTTCCTCGGGCTTTGTGGTGGTAGCATATCTACCGCTATTTATAACTCCAAAGTATCTCGTGCCAGGGGTGTCACTACGGTGAGGTGCATGCCGTTCGGTGGGCTATCTGATGATGATGATGATAATGATAATGATGATGAGCCTTTTGCTTTGCTGGCATTCGCCCACAAAGGGGGATCGGCCAAGAACCGGGCGGCAGGATCCCCAAGTTAGTTATGCATTTTAAATGATTAAATGGAATTTCATTATAAAGCAAAAACAAATCGTAAAAATATATGAAAATGCTACACGAGCTAGTGGTCAGGCATTCAGATAATCTCGGAGCTGAAAATATTAGTAACAATAGACTAAAAGGTAACCTTTTTGTTACACTATAATGTACTCACACGCAGCAGAGCGAACCTTCCTGGGGCAATAACCTAATATAACCCCTCCAAAGGATAAAATTACTGCCACGTTTATTTTTAAACTTAGTCTCTCAATTGGTTCGACCAGGTATCTTTTTTTTGATAAAAGTATTGGTTTCAGAATTAAAAAGAATGATCTATTGTTTCTTATTCTTTGCAAAAGAGGCAAAATGGAGATGTTGTGAGTCCAGTTTTATGTAAGTAATAATTCAGGTACAAATTTTGCATCGTAATCTGGTGATTGTAACTTATAACTGCCTAGATACGCACCACTGTTTGTTCCAGCAAAATCTTAGATATACAAGGTCTCTGCCTTTGTGCAACAATAATTCGTCTATTTACTTGTGCAAACAAGCATTTATATATCTCAGTGCTGTTATATAAGCGAAATAAGGTAAAATAGTTAAGAGCCTAAAGATGCTTTGGCTAACGAGTCTGCGATCTCATTCTTTAATGGCCATAATAAATCCCGTAGTGGCCAAGCACCCATAGCAAGTAAAATTTTTTAGGTTTGCTGGTAATAAACTACCAAGCATACTCATTAATGGTAATTTTTTTGCGGCAGAGAGTGCAGTACATACTAAGAGAGAATCGATAAGTGTGAATGCCTCTCATTCGCTTGCAGGAAGTTTACGAAGTGCTAGAATTATAGCAAACAATTCAGCAATGAGTATAGGCGTATAACCTGGTAATCGAACTGAAAAAGACCAGTCGAGAGAAGTACAGAAGATGCCTACTCCAGCCTTTTTGTTTAATACAGATGCATCCGTCGTAATAATGTTTTTTATGGACAGATGAGTCAAGTAATCTTTAAATGATAATAATTTAAATATCGAAGGGGCATTTATTTCGCATTAGAGGGGAAAATATCATCAAATTAGATTTCAAGTTCTGAATTAGGCATACTTGTTGAGGTAATATGATAGATATTTACATTCAGTGGTTCTAGCAGCGCTTGGGCTAACCTAATCTGATGGGAGTGTAGTATTATTAAAATGTGAGACGCTTGTCTCAGAGGCGAATTGTATATTTTTAAGAAAGTTTGAACTGTAGGTATTTGAAACCAAGTTAACAAAGGTGGAAGGCGCGCTTCCACATACAAAACAATATTTGCAATAAATTTGGGGAGTCCAAGACACAAGCGCAAAGCTTCTCTTTCTAATAATAAAAACGTCTCGTCTTATATGCTGCGCTGCCAGAAACTAATACCCCCCAGAATTCCATAATAGGCCTCACATACTTCTTGTAAAACATTATTAATGAACTCTTTCGCAATCTTGTTTTTGTTTCCCAATTTTGGTAACCACCACAAGGCACGTGACGCTTTACAGCCAACTTCGTCTAAGGGGCTTCTCCAATTCAACGTTCTATTATATACGATCCCTAGGTATCTCAGAAAATCAACCTGGGGAATGAGCTCGTTACGATACATCAGAGAAATGTTGACATGATCCTTAAAAGATAACGGCAGAAGCACACTTTTTTTGAAGTTCAATGACATATGAATATTGTCAAGCCATGCTTCCAGCATGTTCATGTAATTCTGTAAAGCCTGATACAATGAGTGCAGATCACTGTTTGTTGCAAAGAAAGCAATATCATCATACAGGCATACACGCAAACTTGAATATCCCGATGAATTGGAATTGAACTTAGCAATATATTGAATAAAACAGGTGATAAAACTGAGCCCTGATCGAGGTACACCTAGTGTCTGCTTATATCTTTTAGAAGAGCATCTACCCAAGAAGCAAGAAAAAGCTGCCTTTTACAAGCTCTGTAATCCATGATGTTACATATTTTGGGAAGCAGTAGTCTTGCATCTGCCGGATTAGGATAAAATACTCCACTTTATCGTACGGTTTAGCCAAGTCTAGGGCGAATAGTGCAGAGTATTCGCGCCGATGCCGAGCCAGCTGTATGCGACTTACCAAATTTACATGTGCACCCCAAATGAAGTATACCAATCTAAAGCCAGTTTGACTGGGGTTTACTATTGTATATTCATTGATATAATTCATTATACGTGTATTATATACTCTCTCTACAAGTTTTACTAGGTTAGTTGTTAATGAAATAGGCTTTATGTTATATATAGTAAATTCCATTACTTGTTTCTTTAGTATCAGAATTATTTTGTAAAGCTTCCAATCTGTCGGAGTCTAAGAAATTTTCAGTGAATATTTAATAACTATACTACGGATTTTATGAGGGAATATTTCTTATAGCACACTTACCATTGTAGAGGTCACCCCATCAAGTTCAGGAGCAGCGGGTGGTAAGTATTTTATAACATCTGCCAGTTCAGCTAAAGATACCTCCTTGAAATCATCAACCGCCCTTAATTTCACCATGGGCTTTGGCGTATTCTCGAAACCCGGTTTTCAAGCCTTTAGCAATATTTTACAAGTAATCAGACAGTTCACGATGAGACATATTGGCGGAACCAATTCTTTCTGAGTCTGTAATCATTTTTCTCGCACGCAAAAAGCCGTAAAGCGTTTTATTATTTCTGACTTAGACAGATAAGTAAATTTATTCATATCATAGTCTTCTTTTGCTTTGCGCAGTGCACGCTTGAAATCAGCGGGCCATGAATTTATAAACACAACAATTTTTGCGGCATTGGTTAATTAACAGCTTTTTCGAAGCCGCTTTTCACTTTCTATACCCCCTGACACATTCCACATTCCCCCACGGGCTGAAAGATCGCGCTGTGTTCGAGATTATAGTAAATGTTGAATTTTTCAATGACCATTTCAACACCGCACACAGGCTCATAGCCCTAAGGTCTTCCTGCATTTCCTCGGGAGAAATTGACGTAGGTTTTAAGTCTTTTTGTAATTCAACATAATTTACAAATGAGCCAACTTTTCCTGCCAAACTTAACCTCGGTAACTTCATTTCAATACCAATGGTAAGGTGGTCACTGTTTGTAGCACAATCTAAGATATTCCACGAAGATATGCTTAAAGTGGAGCTGGAAACTCTTAAATCTGTAGTCAATTTAGAGTTACCTCTAATAAATGTAGCAGCATGTAAGTTCATGCAGGAAACGTTTTTATCAAGCATCCATTCCTACCACCGTCTTCCACATACATCAGATCTGAAGCCCCAAAACACATGGTGTGACTCGAAATCACCACACAGTAGTATATCTTTTCTCCATAAAACTAACATGATGAGCGTTATGTCTAACACCGAAATTTCACAATCCATAATCATGCACTGATACGATATCTTGGCACTGTGACTAAACTTTGTGGATATTAGGAAAGCCAGACCACCACCTCTACTCGGTCGATCCAGTCAGATCACCCGCAGGGCGCGGGTTTGAATCCCGGCTGCGGCGGCTGCATTTCCGATGGAGGCGGAAATGTTGTAGGCCCGTGTGCTCAGATTTGGGTGCACGTTATAGAACCCCAGGTGGTCTAAATTTCCGGAGCCCTCCACAACGGCGTCTCTCATAATCATATAGTGTTTTTGGGACGTTAAACCCCACATATCAATCAATCGATCCAATCAGATTAACCGATAAATTTTAGGTAAAAAATTTTACCGTTAGCAAGCCAGGTTTCCTGAATAGTAAATATGTCATGACAAATTTTCGAAAAAATTTATTTTAAATCTGTAGTTGACGACCAAATAGATCAGCAGTTCTGCTGCAGAATTTTAGTGCTAGACATTTTAGTGCTATTTTCATGCTAGACCAGCAGTAGAAACTACCTGATTCAGAATATTTTATTTCAAGAAATAATGTTTTGATAGGTACTCAAAGAATTATTTCTCTGACCGGTTTTTTTTTTTTTTGGTTTAGAGTTCTGAGGATACTTTTTTGAAGGTGGAGATCTCTTACGCTTCAGAATCTTTTGATATTCTGTGTCCATATCTGTGAAGTCCTCTGAATCAGCTGTTACGGGTTCTGACTCAGCCTGAACTATATATTTAGAAGGACCTGCTTTTGGAGAGACAGATATATGATTAACTGTCAGATTTTCCTCCTCAGTACTTCTTGAAATCAACAAATCTTGCGAATCCTGAATTTGCACAGTAACATATCAATGATTTGACTGAGTTGTGGAGTTACCATGGTAACCAAGGCTTCAAAAAAAAAGTAGACGCCAAACGCTCTATTGTCTTTTCAGTTGACTTTTCAATGGTCTTCGTTTTCGACTTTGTGATTGATGCATCCATGGTAGCTGTGTGCCAGGACGTTACGCCTGCGTAACCTTTCGATCTCTCATGCATTTCTGCGATCGCCTCTCTTCTAGAGCAACGCCTGATGTCTATGATTTCCGGAACACCCGGTTTTCTCTCTTTTGCTGCACATTCAACCAAGTCTGCAGGGTGCGCTTTATTACACAAACAGCACTGCCGTTCAGAAGAGTTGCACTCACTGCTATCATGACTCTTTCCGCACAGATGACATCTAGCACTGATCGGCATCCTTTTATGCTGTGGCCAAATCACCAACATTTCAAGCACTGTAATGGTTTCTGCAAAGATTAGTGGCCACGCCTTAACTTCTGTCGCTCTAGTTTTTTTTTACAAACGTTACTATAACTGATTCGGTAGGCAATTTCATGTTCTCAGTAATTCGGGGGCATTGATACACTGAAACTGCCCCAGCTACAGCAAATAAGTCCAGAATTTCTTGAGGTGCCAGACTCGTATTCACCCCGCGGATTATGCCCTTCGTGCATGCTGAATGAGCTGAAATAAACGGGCTCACCGGCTGTGCAGCAAATTCTGAACACTTTAGAAGTTCTCGGACGCAATCCTAGTCTGCAGAGCAGCACAGGATACCCCCTTGGCCGAACTGGCGGACCTAACTGATCTTTTGGAAATTTGATGAGGCTTTGCCAAGGTCCACTTGATTCACCTTTGTATTTTTTATTGGAATGTAAACCCCATTGGTAGGAACCAGAGCCATAGGGACGTAGTTGTCTCCACTGCGTAACAAGGAATCAAGCGGCCAATCCTTGAGCGGTAGTGAGGCCAGCCTAGGGGAGTGCCCTTAAGCAGGTGATGAGAAAGGCATCAGAATAGCCTGACTTGCCTGACCTTCCTAAGACCGCAACAACGCACCAGTTAAAAGAAAGCAACAAGACACACGAGAAGCCAAAAATCAAGCAATCACTTAGCTAACAGAGATGCTGCCGCTCGACTCGACAAGCCTTGCCAGTTATGCGTAGTAGGATTTACCTAGTTTCTGTGGCACATATACGAGCTTGTGATAGTTTTCCGACACGTCACACAGATTTTTGTGGTACGTACCCGTTTACTGGAAGAACTGTCGATTTCATTTTTAGTGGACCAGTTCTGAGTTGTGGGATTGAACAATTCCTGTTAAACGTACCCGTTCATGATGCACAGTGTTGTCATGGATACCGGAGATAAAAGCCTTGGCTAAAGACAGCTTTTTACTTTCTTAAAAACAAAGAAACAAACAAAAACTCCATAAATGCGTGTTGAGTAAGATCGTTGGAGCCAGGATTTGTCTACGAATTCGCGCATAAAGAATGCGTGCTGATTTTGACGAAGTCGGGGTGACGTCGTCCATTAGGAAGTTCGAGCTCTGGTTACAAAAGGCACTCGCCGCAACTACTTCGTAGCCCCAGTGTCCAGATAGCTTAGTGCGAGGTCAATAATTCAATTCTAATCGAGATGACCGACATTATTTATTGGGTCTTATGCAAAAAAAATGTGTGCTTCAGATTTGGTTAGAACACACTTGATATTCAAGATTAATGCAAAACCCGGGGCTGTGGAATCTCTATTAAATCACTGTGTATTGTGTTGAAGTAATATTAGTGTCTACAGTCTCACGTCCGAAAACCATGATACACTTATGTGGCACGCCGTGGTGGAGGGCTCCTGAAATTGCGATCATCGGGGTTCGCTAACAGGCACTCGCAACACACTGTACAAGGGTCTCAGCATTTCGCCTGAATTTAAATTCAAGCACTAGAGATGGGGTCTAACTCGTGACATTCGGATCAGCCGTCGAGCACCGCCGCTACTGCTCCACCGTGGTGAACCCGGGCTGAAGTAATAAACTGCATTATGAAATTCCGACTATACAACAAGCACAACAAATGCAAATGCAGGCACATGCGCAGTTATTTTGCCAAATGTTTTTTTTTTCTTTCATTCGCTTTTCTTGCTATGATGCCACAGAAAGCAGCGACACCTTACGCAGTTCCATGAATAGCTTTCTTGAACTCATGGTGTGACTATACAAAATGACTTTGGGTATTGCAGCAGGCTCCTCATGCCATTATTTTTTTTCGCGGTTTCATGGCTGCCATGTTTACTGAACTGTAAAGAGGAAGAAAAGAAGGAAAGAAAGAATTCACTCTTAACGTTTCAGAGAACAGTTTGTTATGGATATCAGTCGCGGACAGAAAAACAACTGCGAAAACATTCGCTCTTGCATGGAAGGGGCGCTGAAGTGCATTTCGGGAGGAGAGGGCTCTGCAATCATCAGCAATGCGTGGCGGAGAAAGTGGGTTCAAGGAACAAAGCGCGCAATGGAATCCGTCGCAAAGAATTCATTACGAGAGGCGATTAATAACGTCCGACAACGTAGCCACTCACCTTTTATTCGCCGCTCACAGCCGGCCCCGAGTATATTATATGCACTTTGCTTCCGGAGTTTTTTTCTTCTTAATTTCCTGGAGAGGAGGTCAAAGGAGTATATATATATATAAATATATATATATATATATATGTATATGTATATATGTATATATATATGTATATGTATATATGTATATATATATGTATATATGTATATATATATGTATATATGTATATATATATATATATATGTATATATGTATATATATATGTATATATGTATATATATATGTATATATGTATGTATATATGTATATATATTTATATATATGTATATATGTATATATATATATATATATATATATATATATATATATATATATATATATATATATATATATATATATATATATATATATATATATATAAACAAGTGAGCAATAAGCATATTTTGAATACGAACGTGACAGGGATATCACTACAAAATTTAGAAAAACATTATTAGATAGATAGATAGATAGACAGATAGATAGATAGATGTATCTAGGTGAAAAACACGTGGCTACATAGAACAGACAATAAAAAGGGAGGGGGGACACAGTGAGACGTCGAACACGTGAACTGAAAGCGAAGAAAACGAGGCGGGCAGGAGGACTTCAAAGAGCGCGCACGCTCTCGCGAGCTTTGGGAATGTGATACATGGCGCCAAGAGGCTAATTAGGTGTCGATGGCGGCGTCGGTGATGTTGAGTCGAGAGGCTTTCGCGAAGTACGGCTGTCAGCCGGGCTTGACAATTACGGCGGCGCGAAGCAGCGCGTCGGCGGCAGTGAGTGGCGGCGGTGATGACTCGGAAACTCGTTGCTTTCAGGAATCCGCCGCGAATGCGTCGCAGAAATCGCGCACTGAAAGCGGTATAGCGGTGACGGTGCACTATAGCCGGCGCGCGTGCGTGGGCATGGCGAATTACTCTGACCCGTGACTTGTATCGTCCTTGTCGTGACAACGACGAGTAGGCATCGGTTGGGCAATGAGTGAACACTCACACCGTATCCAATAAGGGGTAGATATTTATGTACGCAAGTGATGTATTAAACGCGAAACAGTTTTTTTAGTAAGCTGCAGGCACTTTGAGCGTTTCTATCTACACGTATCTATTAACTTATCTAACCGCCTACACCTCGGGGCTCTCGTGATCGCCTCTGTAAATTGAGGTAGACCTCATTAACTGTCACTGCACCACTGTTCTTGCATTGCATTTTTACACGTTCAAACATTCGAATTTTCGGTATGTGAAGTTATCGTAGTTATATGGGTGCATTTTATTTTTGATGCTTTTCCCTGTTACATTCATTTCGCTGTATCTGTGCATTTTTATTGTAGCTCCTTATATGTACTTTGCTATGTACCGATGCTATTATATCTTCTCAAGTTGTATAAGTTGTATCATGTCGTGTTAGTTATACTTTTTATTCGCTAGTGCCTGTACGGTCCCCCAGGTCCCTTCAAGCTGTTTTTCAACAGCTTTTTTGCCTGGGGAGCCCCCCACTTTTTGTGTTCGAAATAAACCCAAATGACCTAGACTATAGTATGGAATGGTTAGTGTTTGACATGAAAAATATCGGCATATCCCACGCACCTAGGAATCGATGTTATGCGAAGCATGCGGTGGCAAGGTAACCGTGTTACAATTGTTTTTGAGCGACACGTCATGAAATGAGGCTAAATATAAACTTTTTCACGCACATACATATGTTGAAGAGTTGCACATGTTATATAACCAGTTTGCACTTGCGCAACGACGTCAACTGGAACATGCGTATAAGCAACACTAGAAGCTGATATGAAGCGCTGATGCTCGAGAGGATACTGGTCCTGGACACTCCTACCAAAATCAACTTCAGCGCATGGCAACTAACCACAATTTACGTTAACCCGACGTCGCGGCTCTATTAAAGGAGTACATATCTAATGTTTATAAAATTGAGTAGGCAGTACTGCAACTGCTATTGACGTTTCGCGAAATTAACGTCTATTTGAAAAGTGGTTCCTAGATCTGGTGTAGCTCTCTTGTAGGATGCTTAACTGCCACGCAGTATTCTTGGGTACGATTCCTGCTGGGACCCCGAAATTTATTATTTGCATTCGTCGGGACGTCAAAGCTGCCTATGTCAGGTTTTTCTTAACACTGACATTGAATCTGTGCCTTCGTTGAGTCGATGCTACCACTGTCGGGTATTGCTTAACGCTGACGCTTTGAAATTTCCCATCTGTGTTCTCGTCGTACCTGAGCAGATACTAAGTGTCAATAATCTGTGGCACATACCCACTTTCCAGCGGCACATACCCGCACTTGGGTATGTGCCACTGTCGTCCGACGGGAAGTGTTTGACGACATACGTGACGGGATTGTGACATTATTCATATCTTGACCAGCGCTTCATATTCGTCAAGCCAACTTACCCTCCCATGCTAATTTTGGTTGACGCCAAGTAAAGGGGGTGGTCACGAGAGCACCCAAACGTAAGTGGATAGATAGATAGATAGATAGATAGATAGATAGATAGATAGATAGATAGATAGATAGATAGATAGGTAGATAGGTAGATAGGTAGATAGATAGGTAGATAGATAGATAGATAGATAGATAGATAGATAGATAGATAGATAGATAGATAGATAGAAAGATAGATAGATAGATAGATAGATAGATAGATAGATAGATAGATAGATAGATAGATAGATAGATAGATAGATAGATAGATAGATAGATAGATAGATAGATAGATAGATAGATAGATAGATAGATAGATAGATAGATAGATAGATAGATAGATAGATAGATAGATAGATAGATAGATAGATAGATAGATAGATAGATAGATAGATAGATAGATAGATAGATAGATAGATAGATAGATACGCTCAAAGTCGCCCAAGTTCACTAAGAAATGTTTCGCATTTAATAACGTGAAACTCCATACACGTCATCCCAGTTTTCACAAACATGCCGAACATGACCGTATACCACTAGCTGCAGAGGTATGCGCCACAGGTGATTGGTAGTTTATATATCTGTCCTGGAACGGTAAGAACAAACGATGACAATTTAAATGTGAGAGTATTAGGAAAAAAAAACATCGACAGTGTTTGTCAGACGAACGCAAAGAATAAATATTAATGTCCCAGCAGGAATCAAACCAAGACATGCTGCATGGCAATCTAGTATTCTACAACAGAGTCACACCAAGTGTCGGAACTGCATTGGTAAAAGACCCAATATGGGCGTGATCTTGGTGAAACGTCAGTTGTGGTTGCTGTGCTGGCTGTCTAATTTTATAAACGTTACATATGTACCCCATTGATGCAGGCGTCAGGCCTGGTTACATTGTATATCGTATACCTAAGCGCCATATAGTTGTACTATGTAGCCATGTCCTGAGCTACCATCCTCGCAAGCAAAAGTACTATACTGAACAGCTTACTGCCTTTGGGGTGTAATACTCATGTTGCTATTGGTGCCATTGCACAACTGTACAGCCTGGTCATATAAAACAGATGCGACTGTTGAACGTGTATCTGTGCGCACATTTGTACATAATTTTAGTGTAATTTAGTAATGTTTCGCTCAATACACCACAGTCACTTTCTCTCCGCATGCTTCGCGTAACATCCATTTTCATGGCACGTGGGATTTGCCGAATTTTTTCTCCTTAGATTCCCATGGCTCCGCAGCAGATAGAGACAAAATTCTAACGACCCGTGGCCTTAGGCTTAGGTACACGGTACATAAATGCAGGTATACAAAATTTTTGGAACTCACCACAAGTAGTGCCTCGGTTTTAGGAGGTAAAAGCTCCACAACGGGCGTCTTATTTTGGAGGAAAGGATAGCTGAAAAGACCACTAAAACTGTGACAAAGGAATGCCCTTAATATAGTCTTGTAACCATGCAGTGCTTCGTTCCTTGCAGCGAAAGTGTTTTAACATAGAAGCTGATTCATTTTAACTATTGAAATTGACCCTATATATAGCGATAGGAAGTGACAGAATACAATGTTTTCAACTATGTTTGAGATCACTGGAAATATAATGTGACGTATGATCACCAGCCGGAAGTTTATCCAGGCGTGGCACAGTAGTTCCCTCTCCGCTCATTGCTGCCACCCTGCGACGAAAAAAAAAGAGAGGTGGACTTAAAGTGTAAAGACAGGAGATGCGAATAGTACCACGTAGCCCAATTCTGCTATAGTCCCGCCGTTTAATGGAACGCAGGAATATATAAATATTGATTGCAAATAATAAAAAGAAACAGCGATGTACAGCCGCGCCTAATATGACTTGCAAGTTGCCACACGCTGTCTATGCTCAAAACAGCGTTAACACTGCAAAGCGGCAACTACACAAAAAATGTGAATTAAACTTTTTCAGCTGTACTTTCTGAACAAATTTAACGCTTGTCGTTGTCATTGTTCACGCTTGGGTTCGCTTTACCAATGCCAAGCGTGTTGCAACAAATAATGAGCACGACTACACACTTCTGCAGAACTGAAGTGAACTGCTGCAAGTATCTTTGTTTTCTCGTGGGTCGATTGTTAGTGCAATTAGCGTTCAAGGAGCTCTGAAACGCTATTTCATCATCGTCAGAAAACGTGGCCTTTCGGTAGTCGAGGCTCCTGAGTACAAGCCAGCCAAAAATTATGGTGCAGCACACAGCCTGAAATTTGCGTTTATTTTGGTTCAGTCGGAAATAATTTCCTGTTATTTCTACATCAAAACGCCGTACATCGAAATGACCGCACCCTATACCGAGTTCCACCACAATTGGCCGATTTCAACATTGTGAGCTTCAAAGTTACCCGGGCCGCTACGTTTCCGCGCACGCGTTCGGGATCACACACGCGCGTCACTTAACTTCTTTCTCCTGAGCCAAGCTACCTTGCTTACTTTCGAGAACGCCACGTCGGAACGATAGAAGTGAGAAAACAATTGCATCTTGTGAAAAATACTCGTATTTAAGCTCGCACTTGACAGATTCAAGAAGTATTTCGCGGCAGCGAACCCGTGAGGCAATAAACTTCTTCAGCGAAACTATAAGATCCTTATTTAAAAGGTGTTGCTGGGCGCCCCTTGAGTTTTGTCGACACCTTACCACAAAGGCAACTATAAGGGTGACATAATTGTGAGCTCAATAACCCAGCGTAATTACTATCTGTGTGGAATTAGTAATAAATATGTGATAGTCAAAATGGAGTAAAGGGAACAAAAGTACGTGTGGTACTGTGGCAGAGGAAAGCTTTATAAAGAGCACGCACACGCACGAAAATAAAGTTCTAATTCCTCCTGAAGCCTGAGGAGACACTCATTGCAGCTACAGCGCTGAAGCGAAGATAAAAAGGGTACTTGTCGCATCCGCGTAGCACAGCGTCTCTGATGGCGTCGTTAATCGAGTATTGCCGCGCAGAACGTGGCGATGTGCGCTTGACAATGATCTGAAACAAGCAAGGCCGCGTAAACAAGACGGGCCGAGCCGAAACAGGTTCTCGCCGAGACGGTGCCGCCTCGTATACCGCCGGGACATCAATCTCGACTAAGGACTGACTGCTGGCTGCACGCATTGATGGATCGCTCTTTTATCCCCTTCCATGCAACGCACGCCTCCCGCGTCCAGCGCGTGGCTAAACTTCCCGCACCGCTTCGCTCTGACCTATTCTTGTCTCCTCGCCGTTATATTCAGTGGGTCGGCGCTTTCCCTTACAGCCCAACGAAGGGAATAAATAGGGACAGCCTTCGCGCAGCACTGATCCCCTTTCCCATCGAATCTGCGAGCGCGCCCACTCTATTCTCTTCTCGCTTTCGCGCCTTCTCTCGGCGCTTGTCAGCGGTGGACACACGTGACTCGCTTGAAACGAGCACCCAAGTCACGTGATGACGCGCATTCCGTCGCTCGCCACGTCACCTTGCTTCTCTCTCTCTCTCTCTCTCAGCCTCTAATAGAAAAGGAAGAGAGGGGCGCTGTTTTCTTTCTCAGTGACGGCGTCTTTTCCCATACACCGTTTGATTGTCCTTTTGTGCGCTCACGAAAGCTGTGGGATACTATTGGCCGCTTAGTACACATTATATTTTCTTTCTCTTCTGTATACGTGTCCTAGCGTCCTGACAAGTTCGTGATGCTGAAACCGAAAAACGGAACGAGAGGATGGGAGGCAGGAACACTCAAGTGAGAGAGAGGGTGCTGTGCCCTTTCCTTCACTCTCTCTCATTTTTGTTTTTCTTCTCCTTCCCTGAACCGCATACGCGCTCATTTATCACAGCCTTGAATGCGTTCCATTGTCTCGGCAACCAACTCGGTTCGGTCGGTCGACCCGAAATTAATGGTGGAATTGATTTGCTTGCCGAGAGCACTTGGACGTCTCTGCCGATCGCGCTGCTCTCCGATTATTTTCCTTCTAGTCCGGCTGGTCGGTGAATGCAATCGAACCAGTATACTCGAGGCTAATATGAGCGACCGAATGCCACGAACATAACGGCCGCTTTCTCCGGCATCCGTTTTCAAGCTTCTCTCCCAGCCACCCACTAGCAATAGCGCGCCACGGCCGCGCAGACAAACTTAGTCGGGCACTTCGGGAGCCGCAGATCACTGACGCGGTGCCCCCATCCGAACACAGTCATTCACCGGGCCTCGCAGACGCTTTTTGCAGCGCATTTCATTTTTTTATATGTTTGTGTGCTGCTCCCTCGCGTTATTTTATTGCTTCCTCGGGGACTCGATGCTTGACATTGCGTGCATTTCTGCAAATACGTGGTATATCGTTAGTTATGATATGCTTTCGAGACCACTGAAGCTCGTGAAAAAAAAATTCTAAAAGCACGGGAAGAGAGAATGGCGGTTTACCGTATAGCAAAGGCACGTGTTATTCTGCCGGGAATCAGTTTGTTGGTGATTGCAATGCGCCGTACTTTCGGTGACTCTCCGATGAGTGGTTTTTTTTTTTTTTGAGGGCTATTTCTAATGACGAGATAGTCGTGTTACGCCCCCACTTTCGCCTCGCGATGCAACGTGTTCAGTGACTTCGTTGAAGAGCGCCGTATGAATAAGACTTCGTGTGATTTATGATGCATCAATGAGCAAAGCTGTGTGTCCATTTCTTTTGTTTTTGGGATTGATGCTTGATTACGGAAGCATACTTTATTTTGCGGAAGAAAATATCTTCTTTTGTCATATATAAACCTACTGCATACATTGCATCCTAATGAAATGATAGTAATCGGCAGTACTAAGTAGAGGGTAGGGTGCAGAAATGATGGAGAGAGAGGGGGAGGTAAAAAAAGCAGGTTAACCATTTTGCATTTAATTTGCCAGTCGCCAAGGGGAAAGAAGGGAAGGGTATCCGGAAAGTAGTGAGATCCATTTTTATCTTCACTGTATTCATATTTAAGGCGAAAGCCTTAGATGCCTTATCAAAAGGGAAATTGGAACGTCTGCTGCTGTCCAGGACGAGTGATGCAAGCAATCAATAATGCTGGTTGACGTCGTTATATGACGTGATCACGTGGTACCGTAGCTTGTTCATAGGTAGCCTAATCATAGAGGCAATTGAAAAAAAAATAGATGAGAAACCTTTGATCTTGAAGGCATTGTGAAACCACGTCAGATGCAGAAAGCTTTCAAAGAGTGGACGGACAGGATCAATAGCCATAAATTATGTGGTTAATCATCAATTAATAACTGTAAAAACAAGCGTGATCAAACTAATTTCGCGTAGCATGTAATATATAGTCTTGAAGAGCAGAATTGCTACCAGCGAACCGTATCTTGGCACTTGTCTTGATAACTCGCCTATTTATTATATCGTGGGCAACGTAAAATAGTTATGTTGTTTGAAGGCAAGTGACATTCTAGTGAATTATCGCACGAAGTAAAGCATTGTACAAGGGCAGGTGGTTTTGACATTCTGTTACTAGCAGTAGGGTTTTCGCGCGCAGTTTAAATAAATTTATGTGTTCATTTAGCGTAGTATAAAACGTCGATTTCAGTGACGTCGATCATCTTTTTTGATGAAGAGCAGCCAGTGAACTTAGTGGATTACGTTTATTTTCATCTGCGCTTTTACCGCCTAGCTAGCGGACCTGCATTAACGGGTGAAGTAGATTGTAAAGCTTTCTAGTAGTAATTCATACATCGTGTGGAACACATCTTGTCATTGCGTTTTCGCAGTTAAAAGGCGGCCATATTTTTCCTCTGAATGGCGGGTGAGCATGCACTAATGCACGCGCAAGCGTTAGTTTGCCCGGCACGTGCAGTCGTTTGGCTAACGTTACGCAACATATTTTTTTTTTTTGCTGGAGAGGAAGTTCCGTTCCGGGGTCATTCGATTTCCACGCGCCATTAACCCTGTGACACCTGGGCTCCGAGCACCACTTTGTCCGCGCTGGCAGCCATTTGTCAAGTGTCATCGTCGCTGGTGGCGATGCCGCCGAGCAAGATTGGAGGTTGGGTAGGGGGGGGGGGGGGTGTTGAAGTGAAATCTGGTGACTGAACTAATCACCAGTGGCGCCGCCATGCCAAAGATAACGCGTTTGGAAAAATCAAATGCCGGAGAAATGGTCTTACTGCTTACATGTACGGCTCTGCAGCGACTGAGGGGTCGGCTGCTGCGGAGATTGGAGGCTCGGCGGCCGGAAAGCTTGAGGCGACCAATTTGCATTACTTGAAGCGGGGAGGAAATGTATGATGAAGTGCAATCTCTCTTTCATCGCCCTTCTCCGCGCACCATTCATTACACGGCCGTAATCATTGAAGCTGCAGTGATTCGTGCATTGACTGAGTGTCATTAAGGTTACTATGGTAATTAGTATCATGCAAAGAAAAAGACAATAATATTTTGCAAGGCTTTCTTTGTATGTCCTTACTTTATACAATAACGTTCTTACAAATATTAAGTGTTTGTGTGACATGAGCACATGAGATAAGTTTGAGGCATGACATTCTGCTCCTACTCTATGGTCAATGAACCACAGAACGGCTTGAGAAATTGATTGATTGGTGGGGTTTAACGTCCCAAAACCACTATTTGATTATGAGAGACGCCGTAGTGGAGGGCTCCGGAGATTTTCAACCACCTGGGGTTCTTTAACGTGCATCTAAATCTGAGTACACGGGTCTACAACATTTCCGCCTCCATCGGAAATGCAGCCGCCACAGCCGGGATTTGATCCCGCGACCTGCGGGTCAGCAGCCGAGTACCGTAGCCACTAGACCACCGTGACGGGGCCAACGGCTTGAGAAAAATAAATAAGATAATAAGAGCTAAATTTTGATGTAGCAGTTTCTGATTTTTATTGAATGCTTAACTTCTCGCTTTTGTTCACTGCACCCATTCTACAAGTCCCACTTCGCTCAACAAGCTGGGTGCCTCCCTATAAAGTTTGTATGTCATCTCGCACGTCAGAATGTGCGACCTCTGAGGTCCAGCACACGCTGTGTTTTGGACGCTACGACGCTTATTATAAGCTGCATCGGAGCCCTGCTGCGCACATGTAACGTCGTGTAGGCCGTCCACTTGCCTTTGCTTTTCCCTGGGCCCCCTGCTGCTGTCACTCGCGCCCATTCGTTTCTTCTTTCTTTCCGCGTATTTCGGCCACTCGGCCGGATCAGACGATCATGCGATTTATGTCTCGCATTCGTCATGGGCCCCGGAAAAGCCGCCGCCGGCAACGTCGGTTCGTGCCCGGGAAGGAAACGCACGCACTCGAGGGGGCAAGCGCGCAGAACGCACCGTACACCGCACGCCATTTCCTGTTTGGTCACTCGACGCAAAGCCCTTACTCTTCGCTCCCTCTCTCCATCGTTACAATGCAGTCGGCAGCCCCGTTTGGTTTTGCCGCCGACGAGTTGCTGTTCGATTCGGACCGAGCCCGTTCCTTTTGCGCACATAAGTCAGCCCGGCGTATAGATATATACATATCGTATATAAGCTACATGGCCTGCTGGCCGCAGGAGCGCGCTCACTCCAACCCGTCGGTGCGTTCGCAACGCGGGGTACGCCTAAACCAGCGATCTCCGTGCCTATAGGGTACACCAGCTGACATGTGTATGCGATTCGATTTTTGTGAAAAGTGCGCATGAATAAAATAAATAAACAAAACTTTGAGCGGACTCGATTCGACTGCTGTGAGAGATATGCGTGCGTGTAAATAGAAAAGCGGAGGCTGAGGGTGACGGGTAAATGATACGATTTGTTTATCGTCGTCTTCATTCATACTGAGACCGAATGGGACTAGTCAATTAAGAGTTCGACAACAATTGGAGTGACAATGATATCGCATTCACATATCCTTCAATGTCAACTAGAAAATAACTAAGCCGAAGGCATTTGGGCAGGTTATCAAATGCGAAAATCATTGCTCAGTGCTTTCTCTTAGAACAGGTTGGTTCCTCAGCGTGAAGTAGTGTATTCAACAGGTGTGCTAAGTGAATTGGTGTGTACAAAGGTATCGATTAACATAGAGCTATGTGAGCACGCGTACCATACTACTTCGTCTGGTAGGAATTCTAGCACCGGTCAAGCTGGGGGCTCTTCTTAAAGGCACTAGGTTAGCGCACAATGATCCAGCTTTTCTCTATATAGGCTTCAACTTTTCACGCAGGGCTTGACTGTGACTTTGCTAGAATCAGAATGCAAATTGTATAAGTTCGATACGCAAGAAGTACTAGAAGTGAACGCACGGCCTAGAACACCCGATGAAATAGGAAAACACGCAGATTGTAATTGCATAGCATTTTAGGGACCCTGTTTATCATCTAGGCATCATCTCAAGTCGCGCAGTCACTCAGCGGCCAGTACAGGTCTAAAACCATTATAAGAGCGCCCAAACCTAGTGCACAATTGATGGGCAAGGTCTGAAATATTATAAACCACAGAAATAACTAAAAGTTATCTCCACTGGTTTAGCATAAACGTGTAAAACGCTTTTGAAACACAAGGCTGACACCCGCGTTTGTTAAGAGAGGGTGCCACCACCTCCGCAAGCTTGCAATTGCGAGGAGCACGGCTAGGTTGCCTGTGCTATGAACATCCTCGAGTTTAACGGAAGTGCAGCTTCATTAAACGCAGGATTCATAACTACAGTAAAAATTACGGAAGAATCACATTGGCTCATGTTTTCAAGCATTTTTTTTTGCGTGCATAGAACACATTTTTGTTCGTGTGCAATCTATAATAGATCTAAGGCGAATGACAGAAGGAAGCTGTAGGGAATAAAACTTTTCCTTTAAATTAGTTTTAAACGACACAAGTACGTTGGCTGTATTAGTGTTTCATTATAACCTTCTAAAAGTACCCCTTGGTCTCAATGAACGATCACGTTGCAGGCCCTGTCACAGGGTGCTGATGTACACTGTTGCGTAGGCTCAACAATTTCATAAATGCGTGCCTGCATGACTTATCGCGGTCAGTATTTCAACAGCACTTGTTTACATATTCACATGACGTAATGGTGCCAAAGCTGGGTACATATTTCTTAAAAAATTGTTGACAACTTGATTGTCGATCACATAAAAAAGCGTTGGTTGTCCTGTTAACCTATTTTAATACTTGATTGATATGTGGGGGATTTAGCGTCCCAAAATCACCATATGATTATAAGAGACGCCGTAGTGGAGGGCTCCGTAGGTTGCGACCACCTGGGGTTCTTTAACGTGCACGCATATCTGAGTACACGGGCCTACAACATTTCCGCCTCCATCAGAAATGCAGCCACCGCATGCAGCCAGGATTCGATCCCGCGACCTACGGATTACCAGCCGAGTACCTTAGCCGCTGGACGACCATGGCGGGTTGGATTTATTTTAGTAAATAACATAGGAAGAAGTAAGTACGCAGATCAGCATTCACGTAAGCAGTAAGATAATGTGAGATAGGCAAAATGCGCCTTTTCCATTTTACAGCGAAAGCTGTTATGAGATTAGAACACGGGTAAGGCGTGGCGCTGTAGTTGTCCTATACGTCGCCGCCACCGCCACCACCGGTGTCCGTAACCAGTATCGAAAAAAATAAATAAAACAAACTCGGTAAATAAAAAACAGCAGTGACACAATGGTATACGTGCGTGCAAAGTATTCTATTATATAGCTACGCCAGTGCTTGGAATTCAGTAACAGGAGCAAATTGGGATTCAAACCGGGGTACGCTTTGTGCAAGCCCAGTATTCTACCGCTGATTCACGCCACCACTTAGAACTCGTTTCTAAACTGACCTTAGGCAGGCTTAATGTTGGGAAAGGAATCAAGTTAATATGAGTAATAAAGCGTTTTAAAACATCAGTGGAACAGCCAGGCATCACACAATGCGAATTTCGTAACGACTGGATCATCCAATGCTCCAACCCATTAAAAACCTTGTTCTTGACCACCTATGTACTGTGGCACATACCCATTTCCGGCATATTTCTTCATTGTTGTCAGCCACATCAGAAAAAAAAATTGCACAAAATTTTCAAGAAGTGTGTAGTGGATACCACGCTTCTCCAAAGAATGACGAAGAATAGCATAGTGAACGCTGGCCTTCTACACAAAATTTATGGCTATTTATGGTGCAGTGGGTACCCAGCAGTGTGCTTGTAGCATCTCGAATAGTGTTTGGAAAAGGCTCTGAAAGGCCACTCTTCTAGCTTTCACTGTGACTGTGCTGCGCGTTCTGCGCAGGCCTGGCGTTTTTTTTTTTTTTTGTGCTGCCCTCTGGCATTTTGGTATACGGCTTTGTTAGGGGCCGGAGAACTGGCATTGCTATAACGAAGGCCTCCGAGACCAAAAGGCGTATAGATACGCCAAGGAAGGGCGCATGCGCGGTGACATCGTAGGAAAGGTGGATTGAACCATTTTATGTGGTGTGTAACACATTCCTTTGAGCTTCCCTCTTTTTTATCTTCCTCATCCCTCTTCCCCCTTTCTCTTGTTGTCTCTCCCTTCGCTGTTTTCCATATAGAAAAAGAAGTACACAAGTCGTTCATTTACGTCGTAAGCTCTTCTATATAAATGTTGTTGAGAGGTTCATATTCTAGGAAAGACAGAAATCGCAAATCCAGTGGATGGCGAAAAATTCTTCATGTATGTCTGAGAGATTGCGTATAAGCTAACGCTTGGATTGATCGGTGTCTTTTCTTGGAAAGCCCTTTAGCGTACCGGAAAATCTAGGACCGCATGCTTTGACGTACCGTCCTTTGCGTTTTTCAAAGTATCTCGTGATATTCAGCCGGGGTATAAAACCATCGCGGAAGTAGATTCTAATCGAAAAAAAAAATGAAGACAACCTGCGAGTAACGCTCACCACGCTCAGGTGGGAAAGACTCAATTAGGAGCGCCATTTTGCGGCTGTCGCGTTCGCGCGCTCTTTCCCGAGGATCGCGGGGCCAAGTCCGGCGCGAAACAGCGGCCCGCATTTTACTCCCACGCGACCGGGCGCTACATCCTCGCGTGAAGAATTCGGACGCTCAATGAGGTACATCGCGTCCATCGCGAGGAGCACGCTCTAGCCTCGCCGCTGCCGGCCGAGGTGCGACGCGGTCCCGCCTGCTGGCCGGATCGCAGCCAATTAGCACCCCTTGAACACGGCTCAGTGACTAAGCACTTTTCCGTGTCCGGAGAGTGTGTGTCGGTCTTTATTTTTTTTTGGAGCTGAGTGGCTCTCCGCGATGCTGTTGCGCGCTAATAAGACTTGCGCGGACGCTACACTAATCGGCCTAGTTTTTTGGGGTTGCCGCGTGGCTACCGTCATAAGCAAAAGAAAAAAAGATACAATTAAGCTTACAGCAAAAGAATACAAATGTTCTGAAAGAAAAACGCTAAAAGTAGGGAACGAGTAACATAGAGAAGGAGAGAAAGATAGATATTACTTATTGGATAAACAGGATTTTCCCTGCTTTCTAGCTACTCTGCGTAGGTATGGTGAGTTTTATTCCGGATAAACTCCAGAAGAGAGAGACAACATGATGAAAAATAATATATATGATAGTGAAATGTGCAAGTGAACCTGGTACCAAAATTTATCAATGCGTGCAATGTAAATTCAAAAATTTAAATATGAAATAGCGGATAACTAATTTTCTGTTGTTTAGTGTGTGTGGCTTCATAAAGATACCACCAAAGGGTAGGTGTTCGTGTCGGCATGTTAGAAAAAATGGAAATGATTTGTCACCGTCTTTGCGCGTGAAAGAGAAATAAAAGAGCGTTAATTTATCTAAATACGCAAAAAAGTTTTAAAAAACGCATATTGATTTATGTTGTGAATGCATGAAAACATTTATTTACTATACGGTTTTCGGGCGAGTGGGTGGGGTTCTTTACCTAGGGCTCCAATATTCAAGAAATATGATTAGGAAAAATGTAGGCTGGAAAAAATGTCCCGCTTGCCAACTCTATAGTAATTGAAAAAAGCGAGGGGTATGATAATGATCGAATTCCTTATTACTGTCGCACTTACTTCAGCTTAACATCTTTCCCGAAGCTCGGGCAACGAGTGAAATTCACTACCTACGTTAACCGCCATCGCTTGTATACATAGAGTTGTGCTCACAATTGAATGTTTTGAGAGTGAACAAGTTTTGGCCATATGTACAGCCTCTCGTAGTAAATGAGTAGAAATAGAGCAAGAGAAAATAACAAGGGATAGAAAGGCTGGTCTGGGACATGAGAATCGTATTTGCTATCTACGTTTTGTTGATGAGAATCTTGTTTGTTGTGCACCCACGTTGTTAGAAAAGGGGGTTGGGGGTTCAGAAACTGGTAAATCAGAAACTGGCCAGTAATTTTGAAAAAAAAAACTGCCATGTTTTTTTTAAAAGTCATCTTGCTTCTAAGCGCCATCGGCAAATGTTGGAGTTCAAAAAACTCCCACTTTGGAATATGTTCTGCTGAAGTGCGGTCGGCTTGGCGCAACCTGAATATAGAATGCATCGAAGTGAAATACACAGGAAACTTTCGATTGGCCCTTCAGACCAGCATGTGTAGCACATCAGTATTTTAGTTGCGCCATATGAGAAACAATACGCGTTCGTAAATGACATACAAAGCCATAGGCGGTGTAGGAGTATTTCCACCCTACGGCATATGCTTGTTGGGATAACGGGTTGCGTAAAAAGCGTGTCAGGACTGTAGATGGCCGGATTATGCACAGTGTTCTTGCGTATCATCACAATCTGAGTACGGAGAATGCACTCTAAGCGGAGAAATCGATGAGCTCTCGGGGCGATCACACTCCATGTATAAGATTACCTTCACGGCACCCCCCCGGTTGTCTAGTGGCTATTTTCGGCTGCTGACCCGTAGGTCGCGGAATCGAACTCCGGCTAAGGCGACTGCATTTTCGATGAAGGCGAAAATGCTGTAGACCCGTGTGCTCAGATTTAGGTGCACGTTAAAGAACTCTAAGTGGTCGAAATTTCTGGAGCCCTTCACTACGCCGTCTCATAAACGTATGGTGGTTCTGGGATGTTAAACCCCATAAGTTAATCGGATAACTTCGCAAGGACACCACAGTACGTCTAAATGTACGTTTGTGCGCCAGTATGGTGTCGCGAGTTGATGTCTACTTCACATTTTACTAGTATACAGATAAGGTGTCACTGAAGTGGTTTTAAGTGCATTGCACTCTAGAGACGCATCTTGTCGTTCATCTGTTTCATATATCGGGATCGCGATCAAATCAAATAATAAATAAATGCTTAAGATATGCTCAAAACTAGCTTAAAATAAACGACCAAGATTCCAAGTATTCTATTGAATGGAGATAACCGAGAAGTAGCAGCAGTAATGAACTTAAAACTAACTTACACTCTTCGGAAACATGCGGTGGACTCCCGCGCCGCGCAGCAGGGGGCGCCATCGTCTCGAATTTTCTTCTCCCTCCGGCGTTTCTCCCGTGTCTTCGTTGCTGCACTATAGTGCAACTGCTGCACCTGTCGGGGCAAACAACCTGATGAAACTTGCTGCACTCGACGCGTATATAAACTGCCGTGGCAAGCAGCTGGGAAACCGATAAAGTGCAGCAAAAAGTAGTGTGCATGTTTCACATTTAGCGCGCGAATCTATAGCGAGATCCCAGTGGTGCCGAAAAAAACCGTGTATGCTTATTTCAAACATTAAAGTCATCGACGGTTTGGTAAGCGCACCGGTGGTAACTCTATGAACGGAAATCACTGGATGCTCGTGCTACGCACTTTCTCAGTTTACACCACAGTAGAGCAGCATTAGGCGCAGCATTTAAAACTATGCAATGCTTTATATCAACAAAGTACCGAGCATAAGGGAGTCGTGCCAACGATAACAATAGACTGAAATTGTACGCGCCATCAATTGAATGTATACTTTGTTAGGCACAAACGATAATCGAGAGCCACTGGCTTCTAACCTCGCTTTTTTCCTCCGTCAGTGCTCCTCGGTCAGAGGTCGGGCGCATGCAAGGCTGGCACGTGCACTGCGGCTGGCTAACGAGGTTTACATTGCTGCAAACTGCCGACAGCTTGAACTTCGCATGGTTAGCCTTGCTCCAACACTTAGTTGCTCTCAAAATTCACATTAGGCACTATCGTAATAATAATAATATTAATAATAATAATAATAATAATAATAATAATAATAATAATAACATAATAATAAATATAATAAATATAATAATAATGTCGTCGTTTGGTTGTTGTTACCCGTAGTGAGCAGGGAGCTATTCATCATCATCATCATCATCATCATCATCATCAGCCTGACTACGTCCACTGCAGGACAAAGGCCTCTCCCACGTTCCGCCAGTTAACCCGGTCCTGTGCTTGCTGTTGCCAATTTATACCCGCAAACTTCTTAATTTCGTCTGCCCACCTAACCTTCTGTCTCCCCCTAACCCGCTTCTCTTCTCTGGGAATCCAGTTAGTTACCCTTAATGACCAGCGGTTATCCTGTCTACGCGCTACATGCCCGGCCCATGTGCATTTCCTCTTCTTTATTTCAACTATGATATCCTTAACCTCCGTTTGTCCCCTAATCCACTCTGCTCTCTTCTTGTCTCCTAAGGTTACACCTACCATTTTTCTTTCCATTGCTCGCTGCGTCGTCCTCAATTTAAGCTGAACCCTCTTTGTAAGTCTCTAGGTTTCTGCTCCGTAGCTAAGTACCGGCAAGATACAGCTATTATATACCTTCCTCTTGAGGGATAGTGGCAATTTACCTGTCATAATTTGAGAGTGCCCGCCGAATGTGTTCCACCCCATTCCTATTCTTCTAGTTACTTCAATCTCGTAACGGGGGTTAAGGGAGCTATTATTGAGCGGAGGTTAAGTATAGACAATGTGTTTTAACAGTATGCAGGCATCATTAGAATAACTTCACCAGGATTACCCAACATCGGCCCTTGCCAACGAGTGCCCCGCCGTGGTGGTCTAATGGCTAAGGTACTCGGCTGCTGACTCGTAGGTCGCGGGATCGAATCCCGGCTTCGACGGCTGCATTTCCGATGGCGGCGAAAATGTTGTAGGCCCATGTGCTTGGATTTGGGTGCACGTTAAGGAACCCCAGGCGGTCGAAATTTCTGGAGTCCTCCACCACGGCATCTTTTATAATCATATGGTGGTTTTGGGACGTTAAACCCCACATATAAATCGATCAATCAATAAATCAATTGCCAACGAGTGTCGGTAGTATGCAAGCGAATACATCCACCCAAGTCACGTAACTATCTGAAGCACTGTGCTATATTTTTACTCCTTCCGGATCAACCCATACTCAGGTTCCAAAATCGGACATCTTACCGTGGTACAGGATGTGGTTAGGATGCGACTGATGAAGACAGTGTCTGCAAACAGTGTAATGCTACGGATCGCCTCATACAGAGAAACGAACCCTGCACTATGACGAACCCAGCAAGCTATAACGCTGGTGGCTTCTTTCAGTGGAGAAAAACGTAGACACCGACGTGCCACCAGCGCAAACAGCAAGGAAAGAGCGTCACTCGCAATTGATTTTATTCGTAAGAAATGACCACAGACAGCAAAACCAGCAGCCCATATGCGTAAGCAGCACAGCACATTTAGTGTGAATATATTATGTTGCCAACGATGCTTTTGTGATTATTTTTTCTGCTCGTGGCACTTCGAAGGCTCAGTTTTTCTCGAAGTTTTATATCAAATAGCCAAGAAAAAAAAAGCGCCAGGCTTGCGCGGAAGGCGAAGCCCAGTCACAGCGAAAGCTAGAAGAGCGGCCTTTCAGAGTCTTTTTCTAAACACTACTTGGGCAGTATTAACGTGATTGCTTTCCCGACATCAAGCCTGCCTAAGACAAGTTTGCCAATAGGTCTCAAGCACCGGCGTGGCTTAGTGGTACCATGCTGGGCTGGCACCCAGCGGACTCGGGTTCAAGCCCCACTGTGTCACTGGTGCTAGGTTTTCTCTTTAGAGGTGAAGCTCTTTAAGTAGTGGGTCGTGCGTCCGCGATGTATGGTAGTAGTAGCAGTCGTCGTCGTCGATGCAGTAGTGCGTCGTAGTAGTACGTCGCCACCTCCACAGCTGGACCAGAGAAGCGGCACGCACGCACGCATCTGAATTGAGGGAGAAACCCTCGGAAAGTATTCAGAAATAAAAAAGATAGTTATTTCTGATTAAATCACCTACAGAGACTTGCATCAGGGACGTAATCTGCAATAAAATTTGCCTTGAATGTGATGATTACTAAAACAAAAAAAAGACTAGTATTAGAAGGATACACTATGAGCACCATCTGGTTGCCACGTTGAACTCGCTGGGCGTAGCCTCGTTGTTTTTAGCAAGGTTAAGCGAGTACTGGGTCGCAGTTCCACTAAATAGAGACGGCGAAAGGTGGGAACAAGACACAAAGCGCAGGCTGTAAGAAAGTGCGCGCGTGCTACTCCTCTAGTCCGGCCGTGCCACCTCTCGTTTTTTTCTTGGAATATCTGCTGGATGGCGGTACTTTTATATGATGAATGCGAGATTGTGGCACTTGGAGGGTTCACTAAATGAACGAACGCATGGACAGACGCACGAACGGAGAGACAAAACGGAGAGACATCCGTCCGTCCGTGCCTCCCCCGCACGGACGGACGGACGGATGCATGGACGGACGGATGGATGGATGAACGCACAGACGGACGCACGAACGAACGGACGGATGGTCACACAGATAGACGCACGGACGGACAGAAGCAAGAACGAATGGATGGTTAGCAGCGCAGATGGACTGGCGGATGCTTCACCCCACTCATCATCGTGCACACCATAGATATGCTGTGATTTTTGTTTTCTAATTTCATGCGATGTGGTTACGGACACCAGCGGTGGCAGTGGCGGCGGCGGCCAACTGCACGTGACCCGAGTTGTGATCTCGCAACAGCTTTCGCTGTAAAAGTTTCGCTAAATGAGTCCTTTACAACCTGGTTGCATGAGGAGGGGCATTCAACGCACGTTTGCCTCCTGTACGCACCAGTTGACATATGCAGTTGACATGCGGCTCGGTGAACCGCAAGGATAGCTTGTCTTGCGAACGTCCCTTAATGTCAGCCACTCGGCAACGAAGATGCTCTCCTTTTCTCGAGAAGAGCTCTAATCTAGTCGAGAATTGACTGAGCTCGCACAGCGTGTGGTACTTGGGGCGTACCATTGAGGCACCGTCTCGAGTGAAAACGGCGAAACGCGCGTTCTCAGAGCTTGAAGTCTTCAAGGAGCGCCGACTGAACCAAGTACGGTCGCTACAGCGTAGATGTCTGGAAGCTGTCGGTCTATTGAACGAAGACGTGGTTACAAGAACACTAAACAAGTTTGAAAGAGTTGCGAATTAAACTTGAAGAATGATTGGCGAATGCAATTCAAAGACTGCAGCAGGCTGTCTTCTGTTGTATCCTTTCGCCCGAGGCTAAAACGTTAGCTCGAGACTGGATATCCAGCGAACCAAGAAATCGTCTAAACGTTGGAGTTCCTCAGTCGTATAGGGAATAGGGCACTGTCGCTTTGCGCTAGGTATACGGCACCTTCAAGCACACTTTCTCTGCGCACGCATCGAGGAACGCGTTCGGCGTTTTCACGTACCGCGAGTGGAAGGCTGCAAAAGGAGCAGTGACCTGCAATGCCCCCACATTTTTTTTCCTTCGTTCAGCCCGCACAGCAGCCGGCCCGTTCGCTGTTGATGTTTCATCGGCACCACAAGGTGAAGTAACGTCGTGCTCCCAGCCACGGCTGTGTCGAAAAAAGGCACGTCGACCTGTACGTCGGCGCTGTCTCGCTGCTCCTGCAGAGTCAACAAGGGCTTGTTGACGAACCGGGTGCCACACCAAATGACTCTGGGACAAAGTGGAACCTCGTATCGGCTTCTCTCGGCGCCACGGCGATGACGGGAGGGGAGTGGGGTGATCCGCGATGAGTTCGCCAATAATGGGAATCGTCCTTCTCCTTCACTTCGGCTGCCGGTTATCTGGGCACCTAGTAGAGACGTCGGCAGGGTAACTCTTCCCTCGGCTGCGGCAGGCGCCTCCGCTCAATTGCTACTGTTTTTGTCAGTGTGCTTGTACAACACAAACCTGTCACTGTCTCCGTCTTACTGCTCCCTCTCACTGTGTCGCAAAACGCGTCTGCAGGTAAGACCACGCTGCGAAAGCCCGCTACCCTCATTTTGTGGTTGTGCACGCGTGTGGGTCGGCTTTCGCGGTTAGGTAACTCAGGGCTCACGTTCAAGCCACCGCACGGTTCCTCCTGCTCTCAACTTTGCCGCGTTCGTTTGGTAGTTTAGATCCAGGCTGAGAGCAACGTCGGATTAAGGTAAAACGAGATACCTCGCACTGTATTCGCAACTCGCTAACTTTCTTACGCGCTGGAACGAAATCCTAATAGAAATGCCAGTGCTCCTTCTCACTTTACTACCTCGAATCTCCGGGCTTTCTGTTTGGAAGAAATATGAGAAGTGAACAAGCTTAGTAGTCTTGTCAGACATGCAGTGAAAATATTGCCACAATGTTACCGTTATGCAATAATTAAGAGCACGCATGACAGAACCTTTGCTTCAGTTTTAACGCAATTAACGTAATATTTTTGTGGCACAATGTAAATTACAACTATAATTAAATAAAAAAACTTAGCGTTTTGGATGCATGAAAAGTTTGCTTCAATTTCCGACGTGTCTTCCTACGGCCTTCAAGTTCCCGCTTCTCTGCCATCCTTTCGGTTTTATCGGATCAAAAAGTAATCTTCTACCTTTATTGATCGACGCTAGCGTTGTACAAATGTCATTAACGGGTGCAGCTGTTCCCCCGGCGTTACGCGTACATCCCGAAATCACGAACGGTTACAATAGCAATAAAGAAAAAAAAAACGAGTATATTTGGTGGAAAACAACAGGAGGCGAATTATTACAATATCAAAAATGCCATGTGCAGCCCTCCATTATAGAATTAAAGCAGGACCCTGTTATTCATATGGTAGTGAACGTGCAGGACATAACCAGGCCATATATACGCACAATCTTGTAATAGCTTTCGAGGGCATCCCCTGTACGGTCAGTGTTCCGACAAACAGCAAGTATGGGCGATGGCGTAGAGTTGTGCATTGGCCTTGGGGATGCCCACTGTGAGACAGAACTGCTATTTATAGTATTAGCGTCGTAGCATAAGCTACCAGTGTCTATCGTGTACATTGTGCAGATATCCAGGTAGATAATAAAAGAAAACCCCTCATCATGCCAGAAACTGTTATATTAGGACCGCAGTTTACTCTTGTGGCTGAAACAAATTCGCTGACGTAGTAGTGCACCTGTAGCACTATAGGTTTTCGATTGTCACGTGTGCAACGGCACGCAAAGAGTGTAATGTTTATGCGGACTTAAGTCTTCTAGTGATTGCACAAACAATAAACATACATGAGTAATTAGGTACGTAAATAATTGAAATAAAATCAAAATACGGTACTCGCTTAATAGTGCCAGGAGTTTACGTCCCGAAACCACGATATGTGTATGAGACGCAGCATAGTGGAGGGCTCCGGAAATTTTGGCCATGTGGTGTTCTTTAACATGCACTGTTATCGCACCATACTCCGGCCTCTGCTGCTTCGCCTTCACCAAAAAACGCGACCACCGCTGCAGGTATCAAACCCGTGACCTTCAGGTCGGCAGCGGAGCTCCGTAGCTCCTGATCCATCATTGCGGACACGGAACTCGATGCGGCATAATTTTCGAGGCCCATGTCTAGACTTCAAGGCTGATACTGATGTTGTCCTGCACTCTGTCCTAAAATTATGTAATGTGCCTTTTGGGGCTCGTCATACAAGTTTAATCTACATCTACAGCTTTCTTAAAGTTTCTTAAAGTTTTAAAGTCACAGCTTTCTTAAAGTTTGACAAAGAACTGCTCAAATTGTTTGAAGGAAATGTCTGTCCTTTCCTGGGCAGACAGGGTAAAATTTTATAAGTTACTATAAGACTCGTGGGAAAACAACAATAAGCCTCCACTGCAATGCGAATTTCTGCCAATATGCTTACAATTTTGTCAAATAAGCTTTATGAATTTCTCGGACAAATATCTGAGTTTATGGTACGAAAGTGATTCTGTCTGTGCTAGAAGATCTATGTCATACGATGAACATTGTCTCCCTATATACGTTTCTTCTTTTGGAAACCGTTATCCGTGTTGTGAAATCATCAATCACGCCTGATTCACTAGTTTGAATCGCAATTCGAGGCACGTGCCGCCCCTGAATCGTCTACGACGCGTTGAGCGAAGTGTGTCGCCAGCTGGCAGCCAAGCACAGCTATAGAAATGGTAACGCCACTAAAGAGCGGGAAAGGCTGCACGTGCTTCCAACGTGCGACTCCGTAGCTTCGTCCGAGAAAAATAAAAATGCGAGTTTGATTAGTCTGCACCGCCTTTCATCGTGGCTACCAATGGCTCGCACGCCCTCTATCCTCCCTATACCGTCCATGATTGAACGTGAGGCCCGTGTCGAGCGCACGATCCTGCTTATTCGTTTTTCTCGCCAGAGGCCTCTGGTTACGGCATGCGCCGGAAGGGCAGCCAGAAGGCGTGGCGTGTACGTGCTTCCAAAGCACAAGGCGTCGGCACGCCGAATCGGTAACAGTCAGTCGGGGGGGCCCGGCATACGAAACCCCCTGCGTAGCTCCGCAAGTAGTCATGTAGGCAGCGAGAGGAAGCTGCAAAAGCAGAAACAAAGTCCCAGTTGTTGAAAGGAGGTTGCGATGCGACTTCTTCCGTTTGTTCGCGCACTTCGCCACCCACAGGCGGCAGCGATGCTTTTTGTACGAGGCGACTTCCAGAGACGACGCCAACGCCAGTGGAGCCAGGTGGTGACATCTGGTGGGGAGCGTGGGGAGAAGCGTAGGGAAGCGAGCGGAGGGTTAGGAGCGCGTGAGGAGGCGACCAACGCTTTAGGATAAGTAGCCATTTCACCGCGACAAAGCCTCGGCGCGCGGCAGTTGACGCCGGGTGCGGCTTGGGTCTTGCAGTTCGCTGCGAGAGTCGAGATTACGAGTCGCAGTCACGTTTTTCTGATGCCGGCCGCCCAGCGGCGTCAGACGAGCGCTGGGAGGGTGGTGATACTTCGCCTTTTTTCCTAAGTGTACTTTTCTTATTGTTTATGTATAAAGTATTTTATCACAGCTCCTGATGAATATTTCTCTGCTTAGTTTTGTGCTATGATAAGTATTTGTTTGAATCATCGTGTGATCTTTCCTTCTTCATTTTTTTCAATACAGAATGCGCCTCCTTCCGAATCAATGTCCAATAGGCATTAGACTTGTGCTGAATTTTCCAGGTGAATCGCTTGGTATGGAACATGTCTTTAGGGTGCCTCCAGTAGCATTCACAATATGAATATATTTTGAGATAAGCTAAGCTTTGTGCTAATAATATACGTCAATGAAACAATCTGAATACGTAGATGTTTCGCGCTCATACAAGAATGAGTATAACATTTATAATAAATTTAAAAAAAGAAAACTCAGAATTACTGAATAATTTCTTATGTCTACAGAGCTTCTGAGGTTTTGTGCTGTAGGAGGTAATAAAATGATATCTTGTGAATGGTGTTGAAAGGTTATCATGGATTGTTGTGATATAGGAACGCAGCAGAGGAAGTTCTAAGAAGGACGTTGCTTAGTGCTCTCTACGTCACACAGTATTGTGAAAACGAATTTCATCAATCAATCCGTCAATCAATCAGTGGGCTTGACGAATGCGTAGATTGGGCAAAACGACATTTTTCTTACTCATCGCAGGGATGAGCAATACACTGGGAATTGGGAGAATTAATTTATAGAAAAGAGAACTTCTTTGTAACCCTCTTACTGACTTGGTATCATTTTGTTTTACCATGTACATAAACTGACACAGTAATATTTTCGGTATATTAGCCGGTGTCAGTAAAGGACCAATTTAGAATCCTTGTTTGATTGATCAGTTCAAGTCTTTTGTTTTACTTCTATCTTACACCCTTGCCATTACATATTCTGTTCCATCCGAGCTTTATCCTTCGCCTCACCAGAAAATGCCGTTCATTTTCAACCTTATCGAAAAATGCTCCGTCCTTTCGTAGAAATAGCGGGCCTTGTCTGACGCATATGCTAAGTGCGGCATAAATGCTCGACATGTATTACTATTGTAAAATGGGCAATCGAATCAACTCTAACTTCGCCTCAAGCCGCGCAGGAGGAAAAAAAAAACAAATAAACCAATAAATTGGAATTCGAGAAGACGCGGAATTAGTAGCACCCCGTCTCAGTTAGCAGACATTACTTGTTTTCGTTCTCTCCGCTATCGGTGCCTCGTGAATCTTTCAAGAAAGGAAGAAGACATGCGCCGATTACAAGGAAGCGACAGCGACGCGGTACGGGGCGCCGTACGCCGGACGCATAATAAAACTGCTTTAAGACGGCCCCAAAAGGGCCGCCTTCCGCCATCGCTTATGCTAGCGGCGATATTCAACGCTCAGAAACCGTTTATCAGGCTGCCTCGTCGCGTCTGTGTCGAAATCCGGAGGGGCTTTGTTCTCGCTCCGGGGCAAGGCAAGAACACCATTTGGCTCTCCCCTTCGCATTCCATCGGCAGCCCGTCTCTCGTCTATGGCACGAGCATGCTTCGTCTTTCTCTCTCTTTCTCTCCTTCTTCTGTTTCTCGTTTTTGTTGCTCTGTCTTTCCTCTCGGACAAGCCTCGGAGGCTTCAGATGCGATGTACACGCGGGATTCATTTTCCGCGGGAGCGGCGGCAGTTAGGCTTAGGACATCCCGAGAGCTTTGTCCTTTCATTCCTTTCCCCAGCATTCGTGTTCGTTCTCTCTCAGCGCGAAATCGTACCGGGCACTGCCAAATGTACACAGACAACGTGACAGCGTATTCGTGCCTTGCGCCACGTCAGCGGTGGTGGAGGCTGCCACCAGTGGGCTGACATCTTTAAAAAAAAAAAGCGATGGAACCATGCATTTGGAAGGGAGCGTAGAAGCTTGTAAGTACGCCGAACCTGTTTCCACTTCCGCCTTTTCTGTGTACTTCCGATTCCCCTTCAGTGTGCCTCAATGGCCTCAGAGAGCGCGGAAGTTTGTTCCGGCCTTTAGATATGCGCTCTCTTCTCGCTCGCGTACCGGGACTTCGACGCTCGCTGTCGCCCGTCCTCGCAGCATCTCGTGCTGCAGCTAGAACGGCGGTTCGTGTTCGCCCGTGAGGAATGAGCGTGAACGCTGCGCGTTTTGTTGAGCTGTAACACGCACGGGTGGAAGCAAACGTGAAATATGACCTAGCGAGCAGGTACTAAGAATACTAAAACGTGCCGCATTGGTAGCGGTGGTACTCGCAATAGCGTCGTGTACCGGTGAGGGATGGCGTTCAATCTGGTGCACCTACAGAACTGTTTTTGAACGAGTATGTTGAAAATCGAAGAAGTCTGCCGTAGCCATACGTTTGCGAATTCTGAGAAATATGTATTGAAATTGGCGAGAAGGAACTAACAATTCTCTACGTATATGATAAGTGTGAAGACTATAATAAAGGCGATTGTGGTGCATAAAATTATTCGTTCGCAGGTGTCTTGCCTAATTGTATTTCAGCAAGAGAAATTGCCCTCAAGGAAATTCTTTGTACATGTTGGGATCGCGATGCTTTGCTAACGACTTGGTGCTTTTTATACCCAGATAATATGTTACGGCAGGTTATTACTCCCGCAAAAGTGGCATATTTCTGCACGCTTAAAATAATAAACAGGTAAAGACCGACTCTCAAAGAGCTTAAGGTAATAAAGCCAGATGCCGACACTTAACTTCTGACACCTTATCTGTGGTTTAAATTTACAATCTCATCGACTTATGTTCTTTTTGTCCCTGCAATTTACTCGTTAAATAGACCATGAAACATTCTTTTCACCATATGCATGTGCCTTGGGTTATTCTATGCGATTCGATGCAAGACGGAGTGTGCAATGCCCTGTGCAATTTATTGTGCAAAGTGGCAAAATGAAGAAATACACATGTGCTATTTTATACCTAAACGTGAGTGCTAGTAAGTTATGCTTGCAAATAAAGAAAATGTTGAACTTACTTTACAGCGATACATTGAAGATAGGAACGCACAGCAACGTACATGCATGGAGAACAGTATTGCCATGGAAGATTACTGACCTAGTTATTGGTTCACCAGACAAGAACAAAGAGTTATGCACCACCTTTTCAAAAAACACGAGAAGGAACGATCTCTCTACGTGCATATAGTAACAGCTTATGTTTCGAACAGAAGTGTTCGAAACATAGGCTGGGCTCCGAGACAAGAGAGTATATTCAGAAGCCTGGTTTTCGACGATAAGGCGCCTAACGTCTCTGCAACACGAACTGAGCAGTCGATAGAATCAAAATTGAAAGAATAACTACACAAAGTAGTAACATGAAAGGCACCAAAAAAAAAGAGAGACTTTAATATTTACGTTCCACCACTTACTGAAATATTACAAGAAAGGATCTCCTATATGTAAAGGTAAGGCTAAACAGGTCTAAACAAAATGGTTAACAAGTAAAAAAGCAGGAGTAAGGCGAGAAAAATGTAGTCGAAATCGCGTTAAAAAGTCCCTATCAAATGGAAGGCGGCTCGCATTTCCGCGTATTCGACCGCGCAGGGCCATCACCGAAGTGATGCCTGCTGCCTCGTACGCGGGGTGGAGAGTATACGTCTGCCGTTTTGGTATATAGCGTTGAATGTGCTGTGCTTCTTGAATTTTTCTTTTCTGTTTTCTTATTACTATTGTATTGGCTTCATACGCCGACGTAGCTCCACACTATGCCGACCCGTTTCACGGACCACGAAAGCCGCATACTCAGTACGGAGCTCAATGGAATTCTCAGTCCCGTTACCGCAATCTGGAAGCCTGCTTCACATCATGCCAGCCCTGTGTAAGAAAAAGATCTTCAAATTGAGCCTTTTTTCCTGTGGTCAATGGGCCACCGCGATCTTTTTCACGAACACAATGATATAAAAACAACGAGGGGAAGTGCACCCCCCGACTGTACGTCTTTTACGGCGCCGTACTTCGATCTTTCCCGTTATCGAGACCCACGTGTTGGGTTTTCGCGTCCTAACGCTGCGGAAGACAGACGCACTCCACAGAAGCAATCACTCACAGTTGGTCCAATTTATTAGAAACGAGGGTTTGGGAAAATGGCAACAGGAGTGTTAGTTCATAATGTGGGAGAATGGGGTGCAGAAAGCTCAATGACAAGCCGGATAAGTTATCACGATATGTTACGCCTAGTTTTGTATCACGATTAAGATATACGCTGGAGCCCTGTGAACACACATTGCGCATACATTCACAACAAGCTCGCGCGATAATCTATGCATTCGCTTAAGATCACTTAAAGGAGAAAGCCATCTTCTTCTTTTTCTTTTCAGATGATGTATAATCCTTTCCCACACCCATCCGAAAGCTTTTTGTGGCTTACATCGCTTTGCACGGCCTCCAAGATTCGACGTAACGCAAGCGTTTTCCACCTATCCTGGTTCAGCAATGCCTCCACGATTGGTGTACTTTTGACAACGTGGCTATGTCTTGTCATGACATCATATCACACGGCTTCATTGTGACTTGATGATGTCAGAAATTTTGGCGATCTGTGGCGTCGTGATGACGTCTTATGGTGACGATACTCCCGTGATTGCGATTTTTAGCCTCACTCGTTTCGACGCGAACGTTGAATTTCCGCGTTCGAAGAGGCCTTGTAAGGGTTTAACCAAATACTCATACGATGAAGAGACAAGTGTCCACAATGTGAGTTTCTGTCATGGTTTCATTGGCACGGAAGGCTTCTGATAACAGAAAACAGTGCTCAAGAGAACGAGACAGTAGAACAAGAGCACCCTTTGATCGCCTCGATTTGCCCTCCTTGCTTCTCGTATAGGGTGCTGACCCGTAGGTCGCGGGATTTAATCCCAGCTGCGGTGACCACATTTTCAATGGAGGCGAGAATAATTGAGGCCCGTGTGCTTACATTTAGGTGCACGTTAAAGAACCTCAGGTGGTCGAGATTTCCGGAGCTATGCACTACGGCGCCTCTAATAAACATGTGGTTGATTTGGGACGATGAACCCCAACAATTATTATTATTGTCTCTCGTATATTTAGGAGCAGTGCATACTGCTGTAACGATGTGATCAAAGAGAGATAAAGATAAGACAGTTAAGCACAATGACCAGACTGTACTTGGTCCATGCTAGCTGTACTATAGATGAATATCAAATGTATGAAGCCTACTGCGTAGTGTGCTGAAAAAAAAAGTGTTTCAAGTTTCTAATACTGTTGTGAGATGTTTATTACAAATCTACTTTATAATATGGGCAGTGAGCACGGTCAGACAACTTCTAAAATATTTTGAAGCGTTGGCTAGTGAATTGCGTCTGAACAGAATCGCGTAACACGGCTAGGCATCTGTGATATGAAACTCGTTCAGCACGACTGGACGAGTTTTTAAAACCAAGGCTCATCATACGATACTCAGTGTTTCGAAATACGTACATCAGGCTTTACGCCCCATTAAATATTTCAATGGCAAGTTAAACAGTCAGCAATATTTGTACATTCATAAATAAGAAACAAGTGTCGCTTTCAAGCTTTTGACGTGACTGCCGTATTTGGAACGTTATTTGTTCGCTATTCGAGTAGAAGTTTTCAGGCAGATTTAATCCGCTCATGTAGTCATTGTGCTATAAGGCTTGCACAACCTTCGGCGAACACGCTCGAATGTTTCGCAACATTCGAGTTCAGTGAGCATCAAATGGCCATTGAAGCCATATATGCGAAGTGCATCTAACCTCATTTATAAGAACCCCGATAGCGCAAACCAGTCACAAGAGCTTAAAAACACACAAGTGCCATCGTATGAGTTAGAAAGCGACTCTTGTAACGGTGACGTTAATGGGGAAATAAAGAGCAGTTCGTGCAGAATTTCAGTAAAGTTCATTTCCCAGTTGCGCAGATGGCACGGCGTAACCTTTTAGGTACGACACATACACGTCAACAACTCGTGCTTGGAACTTAGCGAATATCGGTTGTTTAATGATTACGCGATAGCGTAATCACAAAAAATACTGTGTCCGTATTACTCGGTGAAGTTTTTTGGTAACAAAAAAAGTGATATAAACCTATCCCCATAGCCCGACAATACTATCACGCTCCACAATTATATGCGAGGCTCATGCCTCCAAGTTTTCAAATTAACTCAAAAAAGCTGCTATTTCAATGGCGAATAGGACCCTTCTAACCAAGACATTCCATGATATCTAGAATTGCTTCATGCGAAAAGTTTGATGGGCAGCGCCATCTTTGTTCAGACTGAGGATGGCACAACAACGCATCGTTTCATCTTTCGCGGCGTGCCTCAAGATGGAGTTCTTCTCCCTACAGTTTTTAAACTAGCGCTCCTCGGTCTGATTTACGTACTCATACGATCAATCAATCTATCAATGTATGAAAATTACATCGGCATCTGCGCCCCGCCGCGGTGGTCTAGTGGCTAAGGTACTCGGCTGCTGACCCGCAGGGCGCGGGTTCAAATCCCGGCTGCGGCGGCTGCATTTTCGATGGAGGCGGAAATGTTGTAGACCCGTGTGCTCAAATTTGGGTGCACGTTAAAGAACCCCAGGTGGTCGAAATTTCCAGAGCCCTCCACTACGGCGTCTCTCATAATCATATAGTGGTTTTGGGACGTTCAACCCCACATATCAATCAATTACATCTGCATCTGCACGTCAGGCGTGACGTGCTCTAACGTGCGTGCCAGACTTTAGAGAGCGGCTACACTGGCGACAAAGTACTTTAAAGTATGCGGACTAGAGCTGGCATCAGAGATGTGCTCGCTCATTTGATTCACGCGTTAGGCGACGGGCCTGTATGTCTTTAAAATCAACGGACACACGATCAGCTGCGTGAAGACTCACCGATTCCTCGGAGTCATAGTTGATAGCGACCTATCCTGGAGCCCCCACATCGCCTTAATGAAAACAAAACTCGCCATGATTACCCACGTACTAAGGTTTCTTTCCGGAAAAATGTGCGGTACATCTGAACAAGTGATGCTTAAACTTGATATTCTTCCGTTCCTCGCTTTTATGCGCAACAGCTTATCTATGCTTTGCGAAACTCCATCGATTGATATGTGGGGTTTGACGTCCCAAAACCACCATATGATTATGAGAGACGCCGTAGTGGAGGGCTCGGGAATTTTCGACCACCTGGGGTTCTTTAACGTGCACCCAAATTTGAGCACACGGGCCTACAACATTTCCGCCTCCATCAGAAACGCAGCTGCCGCAGCCGGGATTCAATCCTGCGACCTGCGGGTCAGCAGCCGAGTACCTTAGCCATTAGACCACCGCGTCGGGGCTTCCAAACTTGAGAAACATGCGTGTCCTCTAGTGACTTCAAGTCCAAGCACTGATAAATATGCTTTGGCCTTCCCAGATTCGTCTCTACAGCAGCGACAATCGTCAATGCGCGTGATTATCCAATCAATACATACATACACTTTGATGCTTTCAGAAGGCACTTAAGACATTTCGCTTAGATTCCATCACATCACCTCGCCTCATTTCGAACTTACAGACCCCACTCAGCGTTCAGCACAACTCTAGCTCAGCATTGCGCAGTGCTTCCATCGCACTTCACGTATGCAGCACCGCCGCCGCTACCTTATGGAAGCATGCACCCACTCAAAGCTCTCCTTACCATTCCTGCCATCCAAAAGAAGAAACAGTGGCCACATCTAGCCATGAAACAGGCCACGTTACTGTTCCTGCACGAGAAGGACAACGGGCGCCTTTAGGGCTACACTGATGGTTCTGTTTCTTCAGTAAGCTCAGCAGGAGTGGTGGTTATTCTCGTGAACTCCGTCACACTGAAAATCAAGACGTCGCCTTTGACATCATTGATGACTGCAGAACTCACCGCTATTCGTGCAACACTGTAATTTATTACTAAAGAACCTTCGCAAGCTTGGAACATCTCGGACTCAAAAGCAGCTTTTCAATATCCCATGTCACCTCTTTTTCATAAACCTAGTGAGCAGTTGGTTGCTGATATCAGAATTGTTTATCAACAAGCAATCAAGAAGCAACAAAGCATAGCGTATTTGTGAATACCAGGTCAGAGTGGTATATATGGAAACTACCACGCTTACAAGGCGGATAGATCTGAACATGATGGTACGCAAGACGCAGGCATACTGTTCTCAAGAACCGACGCAGCTACAGATTTGTTGGCTGGCACGTGACCTCACCATGGGACAGTGCCATGGCACACTATAGCATTCAGTAACGCTCACCTACATAACTTGGACTCGTTTGTTTGTTTGTTTGTTTGTTTGTTTGTTTCCTTGAAATTGCGATCTCAAGCTTCGTTTTCCCTCGGGAATATTTCGTGCTGAGGAGACACTTCTGTGCCACTTGTGGCTTCACATGGCCTTCTTTCTTATTAGTATGGCCAGCATGTCTACGTGTCATAATTGCAGCAGTGAAGAAACAATCGCCCATATTCTGTGCGTGTGTCCTCATTTCAAAGCGCAAAGACAAGAACTTACCGCTGCTCTAGATAGACTAGATGATCGTCCTTTGTCGGAACAAAAAATTCAGGATCATTCACCGAATTCTTCCTTAGCCCAGAAGGCTTTGAAAGCTTTATAACGTTTTTTTGCGGACAACTAGCCTTAGAAACAGACTTAAGTGTCATATTCTTTTTCATTTTGCTTTTCTTTTTCTATTTTTTGTCTTCTCTCTCTCTCTTTGTTACATCTCTTTTCTATCATCGTTTATTCCCCTCACCGCTTTCTCTAGCACAGGAGAGCCAGCCAATCTAAGAGCTAGCTAACCTCCCTGTGCTTCCGCCTCTTTATTTCCTCCTCATCCTTTTCTTCCTCTAAATTATCTCCCGTGCTTATGAATATTTGAATAATCTCGGAGTATTTAAAATTTTTTGTCGTGGAAAGATTGATTTTAGCATTTAAAATACCAACCACGCATATAAACCACGTCAATAAAAAAACTATAGAAATATTATATGAACTCTGTCTTCTATATTTTTTTAATTCGCCGGTAAAGTCGGACAACACTTCTTTCAGGTAAAAAAAATCCTTCTGTAAAATTTAGCGTACCACATGGAGATAAAGAAAATGACAGATACGTGCCAACGGGCGCTCTAGGAAGCATTTATTAATTGATTGATATCTGGGGATAAACCACCGTATGAATATGAGAGACGCCGTAAAAGAAAGCCACGGAAATTCAGACCTCCTGGGCTTCTTTTAACGTGCACCCAAATGTGAGCACACGGGCATACGGCATTCATGCCTCCATCGAAAATGCAGCCGTTGCAACTGGGATTTGATCCCGCGATGTGACCGTCAGCAGCTGAGTACTTTAGCCACTAGACCACCACTGTTGAGCACTCTAGGAAGCGCCAAGAACATTTAATCGCAAACGCTGCGTATCTCGGGAACGGGTATTTCTACGTTTAGCCTGATAATGCACCGTTAGGGAATAAAAGCTCCTGGTTTCGTCAAATGGATTAGCTTCTTAAGAATTTGAAAATGACCTGAGCCATTCAACCTTTTTTTATATTTTTTTCTAGCAAGTAGAAAAAAAGCAAAAAAAAGATGTTAAACAAATAGAACACAGAGCATGTTACGACTGCTTCCTAAATAGTTTTTAGGAAGTGAAAGCACGAACAAGAAAAAAAGTGTTAGGACCTTCAAATACGCCGGCTGCGAAAGAGCACGTAGTGTGAACCCGTTTGTGAAACAAGTTTGAGAAGAACCGAGGACGAATGCGCAGCATCCCCAGAGTAGAGTGTATCTGCTAGTAGGGCGGATAAGCCTTGCAGAAACTCCACCTGCGCATTCATTCGATGCGTTTCTATTTCAATGGCTGCGGAAATTCTATTCCACAGCTGTATTGGTGTAAATTTAGCTCAAAAGGCGTTTCCATGCTTTCGCTTCTTCACCCCCCCCCCTCACAGGAAATAGTATTCCAAAAAAAGAGATAAAAAGCGTAGGTATTGGATAAAATAAGTAGCTTTAGTGGCAGAAGTTTGCTTCTTTGAGGAACGCAGGCGGTGTCAGGGAGGCGTGCGCCGGAAATGCTTTAACATCTTCGTAGATTCTTCGAAAGGGCTGTCATGGCAAAGCTCACTGAGTGCTTACTGTACTAAGCTACGTATGACGGCGGCATTGCAACACTGGAAGAATATAGCTATTTTAAGTACGCTTACATACTTGAAAAGGCTACAAACTGTTTTCAGTGATTCTTTTTTAGTTGTTGCGGTTGAGAAGTTTGGTGTCGAGAGGTGGGTTGACGAAGATATTGGACGACGATAGGTAATGTGCTCCTAAACTCTGCAGAGTGGCTGTAAGCTTTCTGCACAATAGTTCTTCGATAGCATCAGTTAAGTACCCTAATGCATGAAAGGCGAATCACTAGAATATGTTTTCGTCTTCTGCGATTCACCAGAACAATTGCAGCAGTATTGCGTCACGAAATATGAACCTGTCTCTGGTTGTACTGTCTCTTAAATGCTTGAATATTTTTGTTAGTACCTTTTCCAACTCCAGGCTCAGCTATCTGCGTCAGTCTACAATGTATACCCTATGCAATACTTTTCAATGTCGTAGGTTTCCAGCGTTTCTTCCTTTAATCCGATTTCACGCCAGTGGTGAGATCTTCGTTGCTCTAGTGCCTCCAGCAACCGCAAGTGTGCATGTCAAATTCAGGACGCATGTTTGGGCTAGTTGGTGCTCACTTGAAACTGCTATATCACATACTTCAGAGATGGCAAACAAGCGAATGCGACACACACAAGTTCTATGTGTGAAGTTCGCGCTATAGTAGTGGCTATTTCAAAAGCTGAAAATAAGTCTGACTTAGCTGATTTCACACTAAAACGAGCCATTCAGGGTCTACGGCACCCGACATACCCAACGTAGGCGGACATTCATGGAGATGTTGCATCTGCTTTAATTATTCCTGCCCCTCTAATTCGAGACTTATGAGAGGAGTGGCGCAGAAATATCCGAAATGTCAAATACAAATAGAACCACTTCTATTACAGTAACGGTATTGATTGCTTCAAAAGTGTGCAGTTCCAAGTTATGCTATATTTATTGTGTTTGAGTATTAGGAGTATCAGCACAGCCGCCTGTTTACACCAACACGTACTGTGGTCATAAAAGAACTCACGTTCAAAGCTATGCTTGATTGATTGTTAAGTGAGATTTAACGTCCTAAAACCACCATATGATTATGAGAGACGCCGTAGTGGAGGGCTGCGGATATTTGGACCACATGGGCTTCTTTTAGCGTGCACCAAAATCTCGGCACACGGGCCTACAGAATTATCACCTCAATTGAAAATGCAGCCGCCGCAGCCGGGATTCAATCCCACATACTGCGGGTAAACAGCCGAGTACCTTAGCCACTAGACAATCGTGGCTGGGGAAGCTATGCTTAAGGTTCGTATACTCGTATTTGGGTGCACGTGAAAGAATCCCTGTGCTCTAAATTCCTAGAGCCTTTCGCTGCGGCATTCTTCATAACCATATCGTAGTTTGAGGACGTTAAAACAGGTTTTAATATTACGAAACGATTACTCTAGTGTTAAAATAACACATAATTCAAGCGAAATATGGGTGCTTGAAGAGAGAAAACCTTGAGAAAGGGTTGTTGCTGGGGTCAATGCTTCGACAAGGGGACTTGTACTCCTCGAGCAACACCCCATCTTTAAGGCTTAATCATATGTTAAGTTCGTAGTACGCAGAAAAGGTCAATGAAAGACCGCAAGAAATTGAGTCGCCATATCACAATCCATTTCATGAAAATATGAACATTGTCCCTTCCATTTTGACGATACGTAGTGCTTCTCCACAATGTTACGCTACTTGCGGCAAAGCACGCTCTACAGGCCAAAACAATATGGCTTGCAGAACGTTGGGGGTAGGCGAGGTTAGCGCCCACTCGTCCACTCTGTCGTCAAGCTTCTCCCTCGCCTCTCTCGGCATGGCGCAGCCTTTTCTTCACTGCGGCCTCACTCTCTCCACGCCGCGAAGCAATGTGATCAGCGCTACACTACCAGACGGAGAAGCCTCGACTATTACTCGCGAAGAATAAAACGCGGTTAAAGAGAAAACCCTTAAGAAAGTGCCGTGTATGAAGGACTACAAGATAACGGAGTGATAATATCTCTAGATTTTACTTCCCAAAACTGCGATATTATTATGAGAGACGCCATAGGGGAGGTGCTTCGGAAATTTTGACCATCTGGTGTTCTTTATAGAGCACTGACATCGCACAGTACCCAAGCCTCTACCAGTTGCTAACGCATGATGTGACTGCAAAAAATTGCGCGAAAACGAGACAAGAACACAGAAGACACATGCACAAGTGCATACCAGCCACTGAAATTTTATTGAAGGAAACACACATATAAATAGCAAGAAATGACGTAAAACTTTGGATGTTGGCAGTTAGGTAATATCTCTTTACTTGATGCAATGTCATCGAAGGCCTCGCTACACGTGTGTCCCCATATTCGTGAATATAAAAAAAGCCTCGGCAACTTCTCTGGCTGTTTTTTTTTCTTTTTGCCGGGACAACACATTTTTCTCGAAGTAAATGGTGACACTTGCGCTTGTGCGTGTGCCTTCTGTTGTCTTGTCTGATTGTCGAGCAGTTTTGCAGGTATGAGTTACCAAATCACCCAGTGTTCACTCCTTTTAACGATAATGTGATTCGCAGTTTAACGAACGGGTACTTAGCTGAAACATATATTTATGACTTGAAATGCTCATTCCTGAAATGAAAAGCAAATGTACAGCATTCGTAGATGATTCGTGTTGGCAGCCAAATGAAATTAGCAAGTCGCCGCGCTGGTACAAGAAGATGAGTAGCTGAACTAGAAGCGTAGTAAACGGGAACCCAGTAACGACGAGCGCAAAAAAAAATTGTATAGTTGCAATAAATGTTAGCGAATAATTTAATATTTACGGCGAGTCCAGAGACAAAAAAAATAACATACATAGCTACCTATGCGAATGGGCGATGTTCCACACCCAACAAAGAAATTTTCCCCGACGCTTTTATGGGAGCATTTATTTAAGCAGGAGCCATTTCACGTGATACTTAATCTGCTCGCGCGCACATTGTGCTTTCACCTCCCTCTCTTGCGCACGCTTTATTCCTATAGCTGTGTCACCTCTCGAATGTTTGCCCATATTTTCAAGAATTTCTTTTTATTTCAGCCTCAGTTTGTGCTGTTTCCCGAACCCCACTCGTAGATATTCTTTCTTTATATTTTATTGTTTCTTACGCGCTTAAAACATCCTGCGTGTGCTTGTGGGGGAGTGCCGTACAAGTGGGTCCATTCGCACGAGCGCACTCGAGGCCATTTCTCGCCGGAGGTCGCAGAACGTTGGCCTTGCAAGTTTTATTACGCTGCTCTGGGGTAGGTCATCCCCTCCTCTCAACGTTCACAAGCAAGACCCCCCCCCCCCCCCCCCGCATCTGTGAGCACACGACGAGAGAGTTACGACGACACAACGTTGGTGCGGTAAGGGCTCCCCCGACCAAGACCGGCAACAAGGGACTGCCTCCCGGAGAGGCGATTATTGTGCGTCGTAAGACCCCTTCTTGTCTCCCACTCTCCGTATGAAAATTACCTTTGCCAGTTTAGTGGGCGCTTGCTTATACCCGGTAGTAACACGGGAGAGCGAAAGAGGAACCACTATAGAGGAAGAAGATAGAGTGGACATGAACTCCCTTTAAATCATGCACGTCTAAAACTAAAACAGTAATCTTAGTTTTGTTGCTCTCTGCCTGTTTCTCCCTCTCTCTCGTATACAGTCGTGCTTTCAAGAAAGCACAATCGACACCTGTTTTACGGTATTTCACATTCTTACGCCATTTATCACGCAACGAAGTTCGTTTTTTTTTGTTTCTCACTTCTGTAATACTATTTATATATGAGTACTCAGCTAACAAAATGTAGACAGTGCGGCGTGGGCGCCGTTGCACCAAGACAAACAAAACGGTAGACGCACTTGGGGTGCAGGACCGCCCATTCCGCGGTGTTTGTACGGCCAAGCGGCTCGTTACGGCACAGCCCTGATCTCACGGCCCGTGTGAAGTAGCGTTCGCGAAGCAGTGACCCACATTTTCTCGCACTACCTCGCTGCTACCCTTCGCGTGCCCGCCCTGCTACTACGGCCTGTGGTGCCCCCCGCTTGCCTCCTCCCCCGCGGGATAAGGTTATCGCGCACTCGCTGAAAAGGTGGAGGCATTTGTGTGTGTGTATGTGCGCATGCCTATATAGCGCCCAGGGCCATGTTTTAAACAGGAGGTGGGCTCTCCTCCTTCGTAGAGTACAAGATTATGCCGGGTTATTTTCTCCGAGACGACGAAAATGACTTATGTCCCGAGAAAACTTGGCGGACGAGAAAAAAGCGTTCTAAGGAGGACGCCGAGGAATAGAAAAGGAACAGGCTCCCCGTTTCTTCCAGTAGAATTGTCTGCTCCGCGAAGGCTACTTGATTTTTCTGCGTTTTATGGGCCAAATTTGTTGTTTCCATGAGATTCCCTTCGTTTGTATTTCTTTACATTTTTGAAATATTTGCGTGAGAACGTGATAAACAGCCGATTTCCTTTAGCTAAAAATTGATTTTCTTTCAAGCTGCAGAGGCGTACTCGCTTTGCAACCTTCTTTGTTTGCCATTTGTAGGGTCGCAGTGCGCGAGCTCTCTAATCGCATTTTCATCGCATAAAGGACCTAAAATCACCTAGAGGTCGAAATTCAGTTGTGGTGTTGCAGTTGTGCGCAAGCCTACGATGAACCTGTAGTTATGTTCACTATTTAAGATAGTGGTGTAATTGCGGAGATGCACGCGTTTGACGATCGATAAGAGACGTTCACTCGTTTTGTTGTTGCCTCTCCTTCGCTCCTTTTGTGAATTCATCTCTGGAGTAGGAGCAAAGTTTAACCGGCAGAACAGGTAGATTAGCCAGTTCTTAGACCGGCTTGCTATCTTGAGCTGGTGAAATGGGTGAGGGGAACAAACGAAGATAAAAAGAAATGTTGCGAAGAGAGAGAGATAAATGACAAAATTCATCTCTCCTTCTCACAAAGTGTTCCTCCTCGCAGGGCGTAGAGACACACTCCGCAGGAAGCACACGTATAACTGCTGCAGACAAACTGGTTCCGATTCATGCTCACAGAACGAGATGCGGGTACGGACGTCACGTGCAACGCTAGAGAAACCGAAAGGAGTGGCAGGAAGCATGGGATGACTTTTATATTTTGTGGCGCACCCGCATGTCGTAGTGCTGCCACCTTTGGCATTTCCGTGACAAAGCGGCGTGTGGCATTGTGCTGGCGTGGGTCGTAACCACATTCAAAACTCTATGCACGCGTTCATCCTCGGCATGCCAAGAAGAATACCGGAGGTGGTTTATGTTTTTAAGGCTTTGCTAACCATGCACTGACCGAAGTTAAGCTACTGCAAACAAGAGACTGTTTAAGGGGTTAAATGTAGCCGTAGCGTAAAAAAACACGGGGCCAAGGAAGAGGACAGGACATGTGCTTCCTGTCCTTGTCTTTTGTCCCTGTGTCTTGAGCGTCATTGCTTCACTGCATGCTTTGAAGCAACCAGCCCAAAAATAGGTACTCCTGAAAGGGAAACTGGTTTGGTCGCCAAACTACAGCAACCATACAAATATTGTATGTATACAAACTTGTGATTGTTCATTTTTTTTAAATTGTCAAAAATTCCAACGTGTTTTTTCCTTTGTGGAATCGCGTAGGTAGTTGCCACAAAAATAATGTCGCCAAAGACGCGTTGTTATCATGGCAATTGACGAAAAATTTGACAACAAAAACTCAATCATACCTCGGTACTTGAACCTTAATGAATGGAAAGGGAAGTAGCAAAGATAATACTCTACCACTTTTCAGAACAAAAGTCTAAAATTTATGTTCGCACGCTATTGAGCGTAGAACGCGGCACACGTCACCAGTAATTATTTCCGTTAAGCACAAAAGTGATTTACGAGATAAAACAAACACGAGGAGACAATATGAGTCTCTATTACCAGGGACGAACTATGTACGCGCACGTATAGATTGCAAGGCGACGTTTGGAAACAACACACATTACGATGAATCTCCAACCGTATGTGGACAATTAGGCTTATCGAATAACGTAGGAGGTGGATCGCGGGTGACGCGCTGATATGCCTGCCTGTTACCGAACTGCGGACAAACGTGCGAGATAGAACAATTATAGAAACAAATGTGACTCCCGCTTCAGCTGAGCTACTGGAAAGCCCGGCAGCGTTCACAACGGCGGCGCTTAGAGATAAGCGTGGCCTCGCGACGCGCACTCAATAATTTACCGTGTGTGCGATCCCAACCGAACGTCATGGCGGGAACAGAAGCCTTGGGCCCGCTCAGGGCGCATCAAAGATTCACGCGGACAAGTAGTCGGTTGGTCGCCGTGATTCATCTCGCCATTTCATTAAGATAAGCTGCAGCCGCCCACGGCGTGTTTCTGGTTCCCCCTGCATTGTACACCTACAGACAGCATGGTGTTTTTTTATTTTTTCCGGCAATCGCTGGGCAAGCAAACGATGGAACTGAGACTAGCAGCATTTTCGGTTCGCTATACTTCTTCGTAGTGAGCTGTAAACCTAGTCGGCCTATTACTGCCTAAAACGGACGTAAGGTCGGTTGGTTAGGTTTACTGCGGTTACGATAAGCAAGCCCGCTCTCGCGCTTGCTACTTATACTAATTTATTTTTTATTTATATTATTTATATGTGCTTAACCGGATTCTGTTTGCCTTCCTCACGGCATGAATGGAAGATTGTTTTTAGAGAGGCATAGTGAGAGCCTAAGGAAAATCGAAGCGACGTGGACACTGGGCTCTCGTAACGCCATTTCTAGAACACGAAAAGAAGACAGATTGTTTGTGCTTATTCTGGGCAAGCGTTTGTAATTAAGAGAAAACTTACTAGTACGTTGCAGACTGGCACTGCAATGAAAGTTGCTCTTTTTTTTTACGCTCAACAACATGGCAAAATGAAGTCCACATGAATATCGACATGAACAAGTGCCAAAAAAAAAGAAAACATGCAGGATTTTCGGCACTGACCAGAAAAACGCTAAAATGGACTGCAAAAAAAAAAACAGTTTATGCCTTTTTCACATATAGTCACACAGAAACGTCTTATACTGCTCGGCGCATGATCTCTCAAGCACATCATGAAGCAAAAATGTTGAGCTCCTTGTTTGTGAGTCTTCCCATTAATGCGAAATATATAATGTTTGTTATCGCCATTAATTTAGAAGTGCTCGTAAGCGCGTATTTGATTGGAAAGTCCTCACAAGAGTAAATGAATAACTCGAAGATGTAGACTAAGCTCAACTTGTAAATTTCTCATAAGAAGAAAATGTTTTTAAACGACGTGATTGAGCACAATGAAAAGTATGCACCACGCGTCGCTTAATTCCTTTTCGTATATTCGACGGTCTATTCTAACTTTATGGTCTTGTTTTCTAGGCCTTAGCAATAAGGATATCTATCAGGATGCTCTTACGATTAAACTCGAATTTTCATTCAAAGCGAAAAAAGAAAAAAAAACGAGACTGACAAGGTTTTGTATTTTTTATTGCTTTCATCTTTTGCCGATCTTCGACCTGCCTTCTAGACACTGATTCCACTGTTTTGTGTGTGTTCACAATCACGGGATAGAGCGGCACCGTCTCTCGTGCACCGAAGTTCAATGTACTCTTGCGAAAGCTTCAAGTGAAATCAGGGTTTACAGGGCCGCTCTGATGACAGAACAATGTAGTATTTTTTTTCTTCCCTCACTGATCTTTATTACTTTTTTGTACTTCTATCGAATAGCATAAATGATAGCAAAGAGGTAGCACACACCATTGTTAATATGCTGGTGACCTCCTCTCCCCTAAAAAAAAAACACAGATATGTCTTTCACGGGCCAGACGGCGCTTCGTTTGTCTGTCTGCGTTACATCTTGGTTCTGTTTTTTTTTCTTTTGCGCGTGCGTAATAGTTCATATCCAGAAATATCGGGACCAGATGATTTGTGCTTCAGTTTAATCAATCAAAAAAGTACCGATAAAAAGTTGTAGTTTGATTGTTTTGTGGATTTTAACATCATCAAAGCAAATCAAGCCTTAAGAGGTGCTGTATCGGAAAGCTTAAAATAACTCTCACTACCCATGGTTCTGTAAGATGCGCTGGCGAACACATCCGCTGTGTCAGGGACTGAATCGCGTCTTTCGGGACAGCGTCTTAGTGCCGCAACCACTAAGCCATCACGATGGCAGAAAAGTGCAGTGGTCACAACAATAAGCTGTCACTGTGGTAATACACGCCCATCCACTTAGCAGTAAAAAGAAGACACATGCCATTTAAAATATTTGCCTAACGTTCAAAAAATACCTGGCACACGTTGTCACTGTATATTGTCCTTCTGTCTTACTAAACATATTTACACACCATATAGATTGCGTATGAGTCATCGCTGATATTGTTGAGTGACTTTAATGCATTCTGTTGTGCAGGTATGCACAGACATTTTAGGTGCGTTTCTAGACTTCCTTTCGCATTTATTATTGGTTTCAGAACTGCACAAGCCTTTTGAATGTCTTTATTTATGAAGGTATAGTATGTAGCGAATGCACTGGCTATCGTCTGTCCTTTTTATTGAAATTTTCCGGCGCCTATTGTGATGTTTGTGAAGGGAAGGGGAGTAGCGGGCGTCAGTAAGAGCACCAAGATCACATACAAACTTTCAAAGCAAATTAAGACAAGAACATACTGAAACAACTGCCGTTGTAGGGGCTTGACGGCGCCCCGCCGCGTTGGTCTAGTGGGTAAAGTACTCGACTGCTGACCCACAGGCCACGGGATCGAATCCCAGCTGCAGCGGCTGTATTTTTGATGGAGGTGAAAATGCTGAAGACCCGTGTGGTCAGATTTGGGTGCACGTTAAAGAACCCTAGGTAGTAGAAATTTCCAGAGTGCTCCACCAGGATGTCTCTCAATCATATCGTAGTTTTGGAATGTTAAACTACATATTTTAATCAATCAATAAATCAATCAATAAATCAATCATTCGATCAATTAACAAACCAATCACCCACTCAATCAATCATTCAATCAATCAATCAATTATTCAATCAATAATTCAGTCATTGGGCTTAACGGCTACACTGAAGCGGTACTGTACATAGTGTCATGAGATTAAATCCCGGCCATAGGGGCCGTATTTAAATAGAACGAAATGCTCATACATTTACCTACTAAATTTTTAATGGGTGCTGAAGAATAACGTGTAGTAAAATTTATTTCGCAGGGCTCTACTACTGCATATCTCATGAACAGATCATGGTTTTCTCCCCAAGAAATCTTGAATGTATATGTATAAAAATAGAGTGGTAAGTCTCTTCGGAAGTAAATGAAGGCGCAAACCTACGCTTTATGATATATTGGAAAGAAACGAGAGAAAGGCAGAGACGTAGACTGAATTGCAAAATTTGGTTTGCTACCCTACGCTAAGAGAGAGGAAAAAAAATTGGGGGACCTTAAAGTTTCCCGTTTAGGAGTCGAACGTGATAGCGATTTCCTGTTCCCAGTGCGTACTTCAAACACTTAGTGAATTCAACCTTTTCGAACTTGCTATGTATTCACTACGTGGCCTTAAGGAAACAGTGATATTAGCGTGTGTTTTCTGTAGTGGGTGACTGGTTTTAAACCCTGAAGTCATTATGATAATCACATCCTCTGACGCCCGCTGGCAATAGACGTTTGTATACCGCTCAATATTGCTGCAATATATGTGATGTTGTATTGTGAAGGATGTATGCAGGACACGCGCGTTTGTAAAGAATGAGCTACTTTCCCTGCTTTTTTCAGGCAGAGGAAGCCCATTTCACTGTATTCACAAGGGGGCGCGTGGCCGTGTGGAAGAAGAACCACTTGTCACGTAAACGACACTGTTCGACCTTCACTTGGACTCGAAAACCTGAGTTCGATTCAAACTCCGGCCAGGATTTTTTTGTAATTTATTTTATTTGCATCGTTCTCATTTGTTTGGTCACGCATAAGATGGTTTTTCGCTCACAATCAACGACACCGACACTGACGCCGAAATTTCTGCGAAACGAGTTCTTTAACGCCATCGCCTTAATAAGGTCTTAAAAAAGAACAAAAATACCAAAGCAAGCGAGGGGAAAAAAAACGGCGAAAAGTTCATTGCTCGCGCTCCATACCTCGCGAACACAAAGTGGACTGTCTTCATCGGAGCTTCCTGACAGTTTGTTTTCGTCTCTTATTATTCTTATCGGCCACGCTACAACGCGTATTTTATCCTTTAGTTCGGGGTTGCTGCATGCTGAACGCGCTGGTGGAGAAAAATAGCACAATATATGCCAATCTGAGGGAAGAAAAGTTGAAAAGAAAATAAAGGAAAAATTGGATCACACTAAAGAACACAGAGGCGAGGTGGCCGGAAGGGATGGTTGGGCGATGGTCGAGACGTGTTATAAAATGGTACCGCCTTGCCGCAGCGTGTTCTCGTTTGAGGAAGCGCTGTTCTTTGCCAGTGACGTCGGAAGCATCCGGGCAATCCCCGATGCGGACCATCACGTGACGGATAGGACCCTTGGGTACTTTAGGCCTCCGACTCGGACGGTTCCTGGCTCCTCCGAACCAGCCCCTTCTACTGCACCCATTGCGTGCCAGCTTTTTGTTTTGTTTTTGGACGCGTTATGCACCCCTCGACTCAGTTGTTCATCCCGGTCTTGTTTTTCTGTTTTTAGTTTGTATATAGCTAGTATTTGCGTTTGGCGCCGTTTGCGGACACGTTCTCACTGTAGCCCACACGCGGTTATTTTATAACATGTAAACGTATCTTTGCTTTCTCAGCAACAAAGCAGCAACTTTCGGAAATCCCCCAATTTGTTGCCTTTGCCTTCATTACGTTTTATACATCGCTTGTCTGCTCTGCCTGTAACTATCTGCACAGCACCTGGCGGTCTTCGTTTTCTGCTTATCTGATGGCATCTTTCAGCGTGCCGATTATGTTCTGATGTCTTTCATTATCTATCTATTGGTTTTTATCCCCATATTTTGGAACAACGGTTATCCTTCGCTAAACGACAAAGATCAGCCGCTGACTCGTTAAGGCGCAGACGTTTGCTTTTACATAACGCCAATAAATGAAACAGTCATTATATATTATGACAACTTTTTTATTCAACTTGGTGAACAAAAAGAGGAAAAGAAACCGATGTCGCTTATGCCTTTGCTGAAGACAATATTTTCTTCTCAATGGATGTATTTTATCGATCCTCCCTTGCCCCCCTTTGAAAGCTTTCTGCAGCCAACATGATTTAGCACGGCCTCTGCAATCGGAGAGCTTTCTGTACGTGACCTGGTTATGCACTACCTCTGTGGTCGACCTACTTATAGCATGTGACGACATCATATGACGAAGTCACTGCATGACGTCACTTTTTGTTGCGTAAGACATAAGTTATCGTGGTATATGACGTCTAGTTGGTGTCAATATGGGGACGTGATCACTTGATGCTGATTTGTTTCATCTATCGTTTTCACACCGACGTCAAAAGTCAGTTTTCGCGTTTGATGAGGCATCGAAAGCTTTCACATTACGATCTAGTGGCTAAGGTACTTGGCTGCTGAACAGCTGGTCAAGAGATCGCATGCCGGCTGCGGCGGCTGCATTTTCGATGGAGACGGAAATGTTGTAGGCCCGTGTGGTGTAACATAATTCAATGTACCATAAGTCTATCGATTAAAGAAATAAACACGAACTTCTATTGTTTTTAGTACGCCAAGAGCAATGCACAGCTTGACATCCCGTGGCTAGGTAAAGCTACTAACACCGCAGCGGCATTTATCCAAGAAAAAGACAGATATCACGAAAAGCTTAAATAATAATTTGACGAAGTAGTTATATTGAACGCCTTAAAGAAAAGCACTAAGATTCATCGTCAACGCCTACGGCAGGGATGCATCTATTACCAACCTGAGATATTTAAGCAGACTTCCAACTATAGAATCCCGCAAGAAACTGCCCCGCCGCGGTGGTCTAGTGGCTAAGGTTCTCGGCTGCTGACCCGCAGGTCGCGAGATTGAATCCCGGCTGCGGCGGTGCATTTCCCATGGAGGCGGAAGTGTTGTAGGCCCGTGTGCTCAGATTTGAGCACACGTTAAAGAACCCCAAGTGGTCGAAATTTCTGGAGCCCTTCACTATGGCGTCTCTCTTAAGGTGATTTTAGGACATTAAACCCCACAAATCAATCAATCATTCAATCAATCAATCAATCAATCAATGCCGCTGTTTGTTAAGAATGAGCTACTGTTAACCACTACTAGTGGTCATACAAGCTACTATTCGGCTGCATACAAGCGACCTCAACGTAAACAAACGGGAGTATCTGTTTACTTGGACCATGAAGTTTTATATCATCGTTCATGAACAAAGATACCATTTATACCAACATTGAATCTGGTAAGATGGATCGAGTGTCTGCCTTTGCACGGTTGTTATTGTATGTCATACTTCAATGTAGTTGTTCCTGCTCCAATTTTGTATCGCATTTTATTCTTCCTTTCCGATTTCTTTTTCCACAGATTACATTAAATGCGTTTGCCCACTGGATTCAATTGACTTGGCCTGTTTGTTTACACAGACATCTTTTAATTCAAACGAACCGCTTGAAATATAGCGGTTATACATTCAAGTTGCGTTCTCGCTGGCACCGTGGCGCCATTGTGGCAAGAATATTTTTGTGACTCGACGACCACGGTGGTAGTTCAGCTGCCGAAACAACGGAGCGAATTGAATGCAGGGTTATGCTAGTCACGCTCTACACAATGAGTGTTGCGCACACAAACGTGACAGCGAAAGCATCACACGTGACAGGATCACATGCCGGCTGCGGCGGCTGCATTTTTTGATGGAGGTGAAAATGCTGTAGGCCCTTGTGCCCAAATTTAGGTCCACGTTAAAAAAGCACAGGTGGTTGATATTTCCCCAGCCCTCCACCACGGTGTCTCTCATAATTTTATGGTGCTTTCGGGACGTAATACCACACATATTGATTAATCAATCAGTCAATTCAATATTTTACACTGACAAGCGAACAAAGAAATAATTTGTTGAGATGGGTGTTTTGTGCAACAACGAATTGTCGGGTGCCCAAGAAGCTTCACAACTTGGTCTTCTTGTCTCGTTCAGGGATTCGTGGCAACAAGGCCGCTGGAACGTCGCAGACAGAGCCCGAGTTTGCAGAGCCGATCCAGAACATCACCGTGCCGGCAGGACGCAAAGTCACACTCGCCTGCGTCGTGGAGAACCTCAACAATTACCGGGTCAGTGCACGCCTACCTGTTCTGAGGCAGCCAGCCACTCTCGACCGTATTAACTCGACTGCAATGGTATTTCAGTGCATTATTAAAAATTTGGGCGACATTTATTTTTATAGGAACGGTGGACCTTGCCTGTAAATGAATTTGAAAAGAACCAGATGACCAGAAGAACCAGAACCAGAAGAATCAGTAATAACCAGATGGTTTGTTGTTAAAACAAATTGCAACTCGAGTGCTTTTTTAGCCATGACGCTTGGTAATTTCAGCGCGTATTGGCTGACGGAAAAATATTTCACAATTACTTCCGATTTCCGTGCCCAATTCGCTGTACGTGTGTTAAAAACGCTGAGCACAGTTTAATATAAGGCTAACAATATAAGGTTTAATTTAAGGCTTATAACATAAGCGCAGCCGAACGGTCGTTTCGCGATCTGCCATGGTGAAAACAATTTTGTTGGGAGGGGGCTTGGGGCCGATGTGCCACCACCTGGCTACGCCACTGCTTTGCATAGAAGCGCAAGAAGCGATGTCACCTCTGTGTTACACACGGCATGAGCGAACGAGTGCTGACGTGCTAACCCTTGTTGGTTGTTACTGGTGCGAATTCATTTGTATGCAGTGCGACACGCCTTATTATGCCCTCGTTTGAAGCGAGACTGTGAGCGGCGCGGTAAACGACGTGAACAACACTCGTTCGCTGACAAAGACCTGAGAGCCCCTTTATTGCGTTATTATTGATTCGGGCACACGAAATTCCTCTTTCTAAATGACATCGTTCATATTTTCACTCAGCGCTATTTCAGTGAGAAGCTGTCGCATTGAAATGATACCATGATTGCGCTTTGAAATAGTTTTGCCCATCGAGACAGTTACATAGAAAATAAGTCGTTCAAGAACAGGAATAAAACAAGAAAAATAGATGGGCGGAAGCGGAAAAGACCAGAAGAAAAGAGCGGAAGTCGTTAAGAGGGGGTAACGACAGAATCGACATTATGTGGGAGGAAATAGTAATAAATATAAAAAACGTTGCTGATGACCGTGAAGACTGGGTGAATGAAATTGTCGAAACGAAACACATAGAATAGTGCGGCACGTTCAAGATGCCCGGCGAAGATTTTCCAAGAAGCCAACACTTAAAACAGTTTTGGCTGAAAGGAAGAACAAGCTATTGCAGCGATAGAGCCGCGTTTGACAATATCATTCCCCTCCCCAAACCCATACGAGGCAATCAATGTTTTGACCGGAAAAATAAGCTCGGTCCGAGGTCGCCTGGGGAAACCCAGAGAGCTCCCCGACAATGGCGCGACGATGCACTTGCGTTGTGTGTTTGTGCGTGCGTGTCATAGATTGGACCTCTTTGCAACACACACAGCACAGAAGAGAGAAAAGAAGAGAGAACCGTTTTAGAAAAACGCGCGGAGAACGGCGGTCGTGGTGGCGGCAGTAACAAAGCGCCCAGACACTGACAAAGAAGCCATTTCGTAGGCGCCAAATTTTGTCGTTGCTTCGATTTTTCGTGTACTGTTCATTTCTTTCTCTCAATTTTTGAAGTTTTCTGATTTCGCAACCCCATTTTATATTATTTTATTTTTTTGTTGGGGATACGCACAAGCATGCTCAGGGTCTGGATAAAGCAGGCCGGAACGAGAGAAGGTAAAAGAAGGACGCAATCATCGCACACGGAGCGACGGGATTCTTTTAGGCTGCGTAAAAACGCAATTGAGAAAGGGACTCCTTCGTACGGCGTCTATGACTTGGAAGACCTGTATAGCCCAAATTGAAGACTCCCGCTCTCCTTCCGCACATTCCCGTACAGCGTTGACCCCCTTCCCTATTTTTCTTACTGGTTTTTTTCTTCCTGTGTGTATCTTAATAGAACTGAAAAGAGAAATAAGGAATGAGAATTTTTGGGTGGTGACCGTCGCCTGGAATGGGCAAACGGTGCAGCCGTCGGCTAAGGGATAAAATAAAGTGGCGGGACAGCTACGGAAGAAGTCGAGATAAAAAAGTGAAGCGAGATCGGGAATATGTTTAGCACCAATAACCAAATAAGCTGAAGTGTAACGCGAAGGTGCTATAGAAACAGAAAAGGCTAAGCAAAAAGTACAAGCGAAGATAAACAATTTCGCGCGTACAACTCATTGAAAAAAAAAAAACACCGTAAGAAAACGAGAGTAGTAAAGGATTTGGTGAATGAACGGGGAGCTCATTTATGAGCATCGATATGGCGGGAAGTGAACAGCCAACAAGCGCCGATGAGAGCAGCGGCACCTTCTGTTTCGCAGCAAACGACGCCCATGTTCTTAAGCTGGCCCGAAGCGCATGATCCGACTGCTGTAGTGATGACGGCCAATTTCTGCTAGCCGGGTTTTGACGATCGGGCTAAAGTGTACACATGCGTTGCCCCTGCGATCTCCACAATGAGTTGCGATACAGGGTTCCGCACGTATACATCCGAGGAAGTGAACCAAAGAAAGCAAACTTGGCAGTGTGTTTGCATGGCACGGTTGCTCCGCTTCCGTTCTGTCTTAGAATTGCTCCGTGTCGTAGAGTGCGAGCCCCGCCGCGGTGGTCTAGTGGCTAAGGTACTCGGCTGCTGACCCGCAGGTCGCGGGTTCGAATCCCGGCTGCGGCGGCTGCATTTCCGATGGAGGCGGAAATGTTGTAGGCCCGTGTGCTCAGATTTGGGCGCACGTTAAAGAACCCCAGGTGGTCGAAATTTCCGGAGCCCTCCACTACGGCGTCTCTCATAATCATAGCGTGGTTTTGGGACGTTAAACCCCACAAATCAATCAATCATCGTAGAGTGCGAGTTCATTCGAGACTCGATTGAGAAGATAGCCGGAATGGGAAGTAAGAAGCATTCAAAGAGGGGAGATGGAGTAAGACGAAAGAGAGGGGTGACGGAGAAGAAAAGACTTGACGAGTAAGTAGGCAGTTTCGGTGTCGAAGCCATTTCTCGCTTATAACTCGCGGTGCTATTGACTACCTGGGGTTTCTTGTTTTGTTTTTTCGTGTCATTATCTCAGGCACAGACGAATGTGAAAGTTAATTTGATTTTTGTGGAAAGAATGGATTGTGTTGCAAGTTCCTGCCATTAAAGGAAGTTAGTTAAATATTTTTTGCCATGTTTGTCCTCCAATTTGCTACTCCAGAACGCAATACTTTCCAAAATGAGGTTGATTAAGATCATGAAGATGCTGAGGTCATTTCCATATTATTTTTGTAGTGTTGCAACCATATTGACGCGAAGTGTTTAGAATTGCGCGAAGAGCAGCAGTCATTTTCAATGCAACAAGGCCGGAAGAAAGCTTTAACACCTAGCATTGGAGTAGTATGATAATTTTAAATGTTTATAGAATAGTGTAAGAGGACACATGTGCTTTGTACGACGAATTCGTTGTATTTAGTAAAAGTAGACCTAGGTTATGCCGTAATTGAAGAGTTGAATGCAGCATGCTAGAATTTAAGCAGAGTACTTAAGAAACGTCCAATTTGTAATGGTCTGAGAGCGTCACTTTGAACTCGGCGTATTGGCATTTTCTGTGCTAAAAGAAGCGTCCACTCCTGAACCCTCCCAGCCGACAGCTTTTTTTGGAAACGTTTTCATCGCTTTTACTGTAACTTTCTACATATACTTCTTTCTTTCTTTCTTTCTTTCTCTTCGAAAGGCGAAGATAGCGTATTATGAAAAATTGTTTTCTGGTATCTGTACAAGGTACCCCGATGCAGCTTGGAAAGCAATAAACAGTGTTTTAGGACGCCACAAGGCAGACTTCATGCCACGTGAAATTACGTTAAATAATCGTGTACTAACTGGTGCACTACTTGCCGATTCTTTCAATAAATATTTCACTTCTGGTATACCGCCAGTTAAGAATACCCTGCAAATGACTAGCTCAATTATTAGAAATGCTGAAAGCATATTTCTCAACCCGGCAGACGAACCAGAAGTATTCAGAACATTTATGAGTCTTAAGAATAGCAGTGCATTAGATATTGACAATCTTCAGATCGGTCCCATAAAATTTGTTTTAGAGCATTTAGCCCCTGTACTTGTGTACATATTTAATTTAGCAGTAGAGTCCGGGGAATTTCCCCGTGAAATGAAGCGCTCTCGTGTGTCTGTTCTGTTTAAAGGTGGCGACAAAAACATGCTGGGAAATTATCGCCCAATATCGATTATTCCGGTGTTTGCTAAGGGTTTCGAAAAAATGCTACATTCCAGATTATCCAACTTTTTCACTAGAAGTGACATTATAAGCGACGCTCAGTTTGGTTTCCGTAAAGGAAGGTCTACGGAGTTAGCTTTGTTAAGGCTAAAAGAAATTATTTTAGAGAACATCGAAAACAGGCTATTTACATTAGGTTTGTTCATTGATTTCACCAAGGCTTTCGATTCCATTGACCATAGCACGTTACTTCTTAAGTTAGAAATCTATGGTGTTCGAGGCACTCCCCTGGCTTTAATAAAATCATATTTAGCAGAACGATCACAATGTGTGTGTTTAGGTAACCATCACTCATCTTCATTGCCTGTCAGTAGAGGTGTCCCGCAGGGAAGTGTATTAGGGCCCCTTCTTTTCAATGTTTTTATAAATGATATTGTTAATATCAACAAGTCGGTAAAATTTATAATATATGCTGATGATGCCACGGTCTTGTTCTCCGGCGCAGATACAGATAGGTTGATAGAAAGTTGTAATCGTTTCTTTTGCAATATTACATCATGGTCACTATCAAATAAACTTAAAATTAACCCTAAGAAAACGAAGGTTATAATATTTAGAGCTAGAAATAAATTTCTGAACGTTAAACAAGATATTATTTGTGCAGATCAAAAAATAGATATTGTAGAAGAACATAAAATTCTCGGTGTAACATTTTCATCTCATCTAAGTTGGGACTCTCACGTAAGTCATTTATGCAAGAAACTTTCTTTTACAGCGGGAGCTCTGTCGCGTTGTCGAGAAATTCTCCCTACACAAATAAAAGTCAGCATATATCAAGCACTGTTTCAATCACATATAAGTTACTGCAGTCTGGTTTGGCTTACTACAACTCAACGCAACATCAACAGAATATTGGTTTTGCAGAAGAAAGCTGTCCGTCACATTGCCAACACTGGTTATTTATCACCGACATCGGCATATTTTCGCAAGTACAGTATAATTAAAATCCAATATATGTACGAGTTCCGTATCCTACGATCATTTTACATATGTTCTTCTTCATTTAAACAATTTATCGAGTTAACTGCTGCACTGCAACGCAACAGTCATGCTATCAATACTCGTAATGTAGGAGGATGGCTCATACCGCGCTTTCGCACTGACTATAAACTGCAGTCATTGAAATATAACCTCCCATGCATTCTTAAAAAGCATAATCATTTACATAAACCTGCGCTAAATACATTACGTGAAATATTTCTGAATTACTAATGTATTTCAATTATTTGTTAATGTTGTACTACATTTCACTGTATATTGTTGTATATGATTAGCTATCATGCTTTCTATTATTATATTGTGTTGATATTAGTGTTTCGTGTAGTTTACTGCTAGAATTACAGGTGTACTATTGCTTGTACTATTACAGGTGTACTATTGACTGTGTTCCTTGTACTTGTAGTATTAAAAATTTCTTTTCTGTAAATAAATTTTGGTATTCTGTTGGTCTTGTTCGTTGTTAGAGATGTGTTTTAGTCAAAAAAATCATTCCCTGTTACGCTTACACAGATATTGTTATATGCTTTGTTTTTGTAAATATTTTTGTACAATGTGTGATATATCTTGCAATTTGGTGCAAATATTTTTACCGGTCACTTGTTGCCATGTCATTGGTCTTCTGGGCCCTAGTCAAGCTGTTTCATTACAGCTTTTAGCCCAGGAGACCATCCAGAATGTAATGTTTTCGTTTATTCTGGAAATAAAAAGAAATAATAATAATAATATACAACAAGTGCTGTAAACCTACCCTTATTCGTATTTGTCTTATTTTCGCTCGCGCCTATTGCTGTTTATTTTTGTGCGCCACTTGAAAACAATAGTTAGTCACCTAGGCGTTTTGCCGGGAGCCTTCTACTTCCAGTGGTCGGCGCTCGAGTGTACTTCGCAGGCGCAAGTCGGGTTCGGTACTCGTGACCCAAGACGGCAATAGAACGCTATCCCAGCACGCCGTAAGCTGCTCAGTGCAGCGTTATGGCACGAGATCGCCTGGGCGGCCCACACTCGGGGGCCCCCCCATAGATGCAGTTCATCGTGTTAATTTGACTACCAAATGAGCGCCATAGCCGAACACCATCCGCTACTCAAACACGAAAGAGCTGCTACATCTTCTTCACTCGGCCTCGGAAAGCAGTCTTCACCCCTCGCCAAGGCATCGTCGTTGTCGTAGTCGTGCTTCCTTCCTTCTTTCTTTCTTTCTTTCTCGTCATTTTCATCGCCTCCCATGCCTGTTCAACCGTGGCTCCCACATCATCGTTGCGGAGTTTGCGTGCCTCCGTAGCTTTCTCCTTCTCGCGCCCCCATCGCGTGCTTTAGAAGGAAAGGAGCAGGGTGGAGAGAGAGGAATGAATTGACTTTATGGCAACACGGGAGCCCAGTCAAGCGCGCAGTTTGCGCTCGCCTATTGACATACGACGCACGAGTATATGTACAGCTGTTTGGTTCTCGAAACTGCCTCCATGTTTTTACCATGTTGCGAAATCCCCTTTTCTGTTAGTTGCCGTGCATTTGAATCATATATTATAGTTGATATATTATATATATATATATATATATATATATATATATATATATATATATATATATATATATATATATATATATATATATATATATATTGTTAACTATGTAAGAGCTTACAAAATCACTCAAAACACTGCAATTCCTTAGCAAGAAGAATATGTCAAGACAGAAACGGAGTGCTGACCGGAAGAATAGCGCTTAGTCATAACGCTGATTCATTATTATTATATGGAACAGCATGAAGAAGTGTTATTTGTTGCTGTATCGTGCAGTAGACGGACTGCTCGATACAGCTTCGACCGACCGTACAGCATCTTCACCAGATGTGTCAGAGTCAGAGGGTCGTGATGCTGTCTTAGCGGATTGCAGAATACAATAAATAGCCAGCTATATATATATATATATATATATATATATATATATATATATATATATATATAGCACGCCAGCTTGGTCTGAGTGAATGTATTACACTCAGACCAAGCTGGCGTTTAGTATTAATGTTTTAAACTCTGAACAGAGACGATACATAATAAGTAGTATTCCGCTCCCGTTATGCCAGGTGTGACACTATAGGATCGCAAATTCAACTTGTTTGTGGAAAAATAAAAACAACTAGAGAACAATAAGTATTTAGGAGTATTATTGGGCTGCCATTTAAACTGGAGCCACACAAATCTAATTAATATATGCACCAAATTTGCGTTCGCTTGCTTTTTGAATATAAAATGCAGAAAACGTCTTAATCTTAAAGTACTAATAATTGTTTCATTTTTGATATTTCTCTGGCACACTATATATTGTTCTGAATTATGATATGGTGTATATAAAATATATTTAGACCCTTTAATTCAATTCATTTACGAGAAAGTGCCTTGCGCATTACGACATACACACCGCACGGTGATAATACCTTGCTTTACAATCAATTCCATATGCTACCATTCTCCATGACAACTAATATGAAAGGGGTCATTCTGATGAATGGAAAGCAAGCCTTCTACTCTTCGACCACTTCGGTAGAACTGGGCCATTCTGAGAAATAATATTTTACTTGGGAATCGCTAGTTATCACCAAGTTTGTTCACTACACCTAATCTTGACCCAAGGATCACAACAAATATAAATTTCAACCTACCAGTTACTCGGAACACGTACGGCACAAGACTGCTCACTTTTCATAACGTGAAAACCTAGAACGCACTACCCTTGGAAGCAATAATGGCCAATGATTTCACGTCTGGGGTGAAAAAATTGTGCATCTCAAAATTGTCATTTACCCCAATTTGCTTCTGAAGCATTTCGTACTGTGCTAAATTGATTTTTTTTTCTTTTCGGGGCTCCTGTATAATGCACTCGTTGCTTTTACTTGACGTTCATTTCATTTATTTTGCCTCACCTTTAAGGTTTTGTTCCTGAGAGTATGATATGCGCCTGATGTAGCTGTTATACCTGTATTGACTAAGGGCCTACACTAGCCTTTGGCTACTGACACAACAGTTCGCTGTACAAAGATAGTGTATAAATGAAAAAAAAATGAATGCCATTCTATTGAATTGAGCTGAATTAATGACTTCAGTGCCTATTCAAAGTGCGGTGACATTGGTTGACGATACCAGTTTCACCCATCGTCAAATCGGTCAAATATTACTACTGAAAACAAGATACGACACACATTTAAAGGTTTTCTTCTGTCACAGTGGCAACAGGGATTAGAAGCAAAAAAAAAGGAAAACTGGTACAGCCTTTATCTCACACTAGCGTCACCGTTAAAACAGCTAGCGCTTAGTTAAAAGTTGTCTTCCGGTTTTAAGCTCGACAAAGCTTTCAGTTCAACGTGGATTATTTCTTAAACGCAGAGCATGACTTGGCCCTACATTTTTTTTCTTTAGGCTTGGTGACAAAATGAGAGACTTAACACGACTGGATGGTTGATTGATAATGCCATTTATCACGGGTGCGTAGTTTTATATTCTGTGGTAGGGATCTTGTAGAATGATCCAGGTAATACTGTCCTCGGCACAAAGCAGTTTCTTGTCGCTGACTAACAAGGACCCGAAAAGCCTGCGTGCTCTTAATAGCTGAAGCTTTATTATTGCTGCGTTTATTCTATGTCTGGTCGACCATGCGTAGTTTTCACATTGCGCCGTATGACACAGCTAGATAATTTACGTAAGTATAGTTAAACATGAATTGCTCTCTGTTTTCAGAAACGCGGCGCACATTCCATGGAACTCAGTTACTATAAATTTCATTTCGCCGTGTGTCCGAATCGCTGGCAGTTATAGCACTGAAGTGCTGGACCAAGATATTCTTCCACTGGGTGACAGGTGAATCCTAAGTAGATTCTTCCTGGAATCAGGCGGTCATCTCGAAAAGTCAAATTAACTGAGTGAAGTGGACGCGACGTTACTGCTTCATCTTCCTGGCGGTCAAGGGCTTAGGAGTAGCCGGCGCCATAATTGTGCGCCAACATCTCCTTATATATCATATAAATAAAAAAAGTCATTTTTCTTTCACGCTTTTCACGTGAGGTTACTAGTAGTGTTGGTGTCTAATCTTAATGTAACGGTGTACAGTCAAAGTGTTTCACATACTTCTTTTTCTTTCGTTTCGATACCTGCCAGAGCCAGAAGTTCTTTTTTAAAATCAATCTCCCACCCAAACGTAATTTTTTGGTGAGTATTGCTTTGAGCAATGAAAATGTCAGTTGTCCGTTAATCGCCAGAGCGCACTGAAACAATTCAAGCCTTGACACTTATATTGGCATTTCATATTTACATAAACGTGACTATGTCAGGACTGAGAAGGTTGCCATGCATTTTGTCTGTGCCTTTGTCTTGCCATGCATTTGCTGCACTGTGTGAAGGGTAATACGTTGAGTTCGCTTACAGTGTCTAGAGTTCCCAAACAAGCAATATTTTTCTTGTGCAACGGCGCGAGGAACGTGTAATAATCATTTTTGTCTTCCATGCGCATCCATATGAACACTGTCTTCCTATCTAACAATTATTCAGAAAAAAAGTCATCTAAAAAATAAAACTGACGTGAAATTCGTCTCAGTTTAAGGCAACAGTTATAGCGGATGAGTATAATGCCACAACCCAAGTTAACTTAAGAGTCGAATAGTTGTCCGAACTATGATTGAAAATCAATTAATTTGAGTGAGCTCACTGCAACAGCTAGCTGGTGGCTTTCTTGTGAGCAGCGGGGAGGGTTGCTGCACCAGTGGAGCAGATCTTCAACACGCACTTATTTCTACGCGGCCTCCGAGAGCCGCATCCGCATTGCGACGAAATACGGTAAACTCAAGGTATGCCCTTATTCAGTGTTTGTAAACAGCGCTATAGGCACCGTCTACATACTGAGACGCTCGTATCAACGTCGCGGTGCGTCAACTCCGCCAAGCCCGATGCTCGGCATCCCGCTCTATGATCACGTAATTGGCGCAGCAACTTCAAAGTTGCCTCCGAGCACAGCACTTCTTGGGGCGTCTTCCCGACGCTATGTGTTCCAAAGCAGGTTTCGAGGACACATTTAAACTGCACCAGAAGTCGACACGTTAGACACCTGAAACAACCATACACGAAGTGCAGGTGTCTATGTGTCTAACATGTCTTCTTCGCACCGATTAAATATTTCTTCAAAGTCGATTAGCCAACTAGCCCAACAATGTGCACTAATTCGGACGCAGCTTTGCAGTTTCTTTCGTTTGGGTATATGGCACCGTTTGTAGGGAGAAGAAGGGGTGATTTCTAACTCATCTAGAACTGATGGTACATTTTAGGCCTCATGCTTCGCTAAAATGTTTGTCTCATGCGTTCTCAGAAGCCTCGATACCCATCAGCAGTGTTTTCTGATAATGCTCAAAAAGTGTTTCAAGGCTCCTTTAAGGTAAATAATGATGATAGGTAATGAAACGGATGTCATTAGAAAACACCAGTGTGGGTTAACCGTAGTATGCAGTAGGTGAAAGCGCGGCAAACTATATACAAAATAGAGTATTTTCCACGATACCACGCTGCCATCAATATTTACCAAGACTCATCACTGAGTATTCCCCAAAGTAATAATGTTTCCTTATTGAGTCTCCTTAGTGACGCTTTTTCCTGTCTGCCTTTTCTCTCTCTCTCTCTTTTCCTCTTTTCTCTGAGACGCAGAAGGACGTGTCATACTCACATATATCTTTCAGAGTTTGTTCGGGAGTATTTCTTTCAAGGCAGGTGACGGCGCTTCAAAACTTTCAGGTGACTCTGGCATCGTAGGCGATGTACTAAAAGCGAAGCGATGTCGACGCGCCGCGCCTCCACTTCATTTTTATGTTTTCGCTTTTCGGTTAAACTTACGACGTTGCTGAACTCCTAGTCAGAAGAAGAAAAAGGAGGCGTAAAACAGGAAAACAAACATTAGCTTTCGCACAGACGTTCTTGCGAAAGCAGCCACAGCCAAATGAACAGATATAAAGATAAAAGCAAAGTACGTGCTTCTACTATGCTAGGATGAACCAAGAAACGAAGATGTAGTACGCGTTCGAAACAACACTCAGTTGAGTCAGTGTTGAGCGTGAGGCAAGCAAAAAAAAAATCGCGTCATATTCATCGCTCGCGGGAAGACAGAGAGGACATAGGCCTGTAAACCCTTTTATATTAGGACACCTGACAACGTGCTCGGAGAACGTTGCTTGTAATATATTATCCTTTCTTCATCATTACTTTTGTTTGTTTGTAGATTAAAGAGAACTCGAAGAAAGAGGTGCAGTGACCAGTTTTCGTAGAGTGTTAATGGTAAGGTGGACAGCCAAACTGCTTCTTTTTATAAATGCTGCCTCTTAAACAAAATATTTTGAAAAACCAGCATGTTTAGGTTTCGAATCGCTGTCTGAGTATACCTGACTAAAGCGTCGAAAATGATGTCGTCTTCGGCTCGCATGGTATTTCTGTATTTCAGTGGAACACTTTTGATGAATTTTCGTTGCACTGGTGGATCATAAACAATATGCGAAATTTCGGTTAATACCTTTTTATAGTATGTAGAGACAGTGGAAAGGGAAAGGAGTTAATGAATGCTATTAGTATATGACCGCGAGCTATCACTCCCTTCTTTGCAATATGATAGCGTTCTTGCTCGATTAGCTTTACCTATACTTGTACTGCATTATCAAATTTTGTGCGCGACAGTGGTTCTACGCAACATGCGAACATTATCATTTATGTAAGCATTTTATTGTTTTCCTCTCTGTTCTTAGTTTGACAATTTGCTTTAATGACGTCACGTGGTTTTGTCTGCTAGACCGGCGTTAATCGATTTTGATGCATGAACTGTAAATTTTGTACGCCTTCTATTTATTTTATTTACATGCCCTACGTTAGCGCATAACTAACGAACCTACATTTTTTTTTTTGATCTGAACTAGGTCTGGAATCTTTTTGTCGACATAGTCATTCAACTTTAGCAGCGAAATCCAAAGTTGACTCGTCAGAAAATAGAACTCGTCAAGAAAATACACTCCCCCCCCCCCTCACACCAAGAAGGAGAGAGTTCAAGGGATGAGTCGAGTAAAAACGTGGTTGAAATGTTGGGCCATGCACATTTGCTACCAGCGTGCAAGCTTGTTCTCTTAGTAGATAAATATGCCTCTGGCATATCAAGGGGCCCGTTACTATTTGCTGGAACCTCAGTCACAGGTGAGGAATGTGAAACTTTGTTCCAAGAAGTTCCTTTGTTTTCCGTGTGGGAGGATAATGAACAAGAACTTGGAAACTCAGTTCTCCAGCGTGATTACTCTACTAATTACTATCTTCCTTCCTCGCACCCATCATGTAATACCCATGATTCTCGTGTCCGTGCGTTGTGCCTCTACACAAATGCGAAGCGCGTCTCTGCCGCCGAGACGCTGCCGCAACATTCACAGTTTTGCGAGTAACTCACGCTCAACTTCGTTGCAAATTAATCTGCACCTCGAACAAGGCGAGGCTCGCTTACACGCGCTAATTCTTTCTGACTTTAGACGTGCCAAGCTGGCTACCCTCGCCGCGCATCGCGGATGATGGAGACCATTCGTGGCGGTCACTAAACGAGGCGGGCGAGCATTCGCGAGGCATCGCTTAACCCGTGACACGCGAGCACCGTCGCAACCGTACACGGAGCGCCCTCCCATAACGGCGAGGGTTGGGATGAGAGGAAAGCGGGTTGCAGAAGCGAAGCCAAGCACATTGTTTGTGCAGCGTTGCACTCACGCTACGCGCAACGGACAAGCGGATTCAGCGAAACCCTCGGAGATGTAACACAGAGGAGAATTTGCAACGTGTATCTCCGGCTACATTTTCTCAGGGGCGCCTCCGCTGCTGCCGTGCCTGGATCGCAGTGGTGGTCGGCCGCCCTTCTGTGCGCTGGGTAAGCGAAGAGACAAAGAAGAAACTGAGTGTGAACCCTGCACAAATTTGTTGGATTCGCGCTCCCGTACATGAGACTATGCCGGAACGCGCTCATGGGGCCATTTTTTTGTGTTTGTGTGGTGTTCGCGGGGAAGCAGCTCTCAAAATGATTTGAGGCGGCACGGCGGTACTGCAACAGCTTGCGGGCGAAGGGAGTTACTCGCGCACCATGGAGCATTCAGTAGGAGACTCACTCGTGCAGCGTTCGCGAGAAAGTTTTCGCTGATGAACTGCTGGTGCAGCAATGAGAGTGAGTGTTCGTGGCGGCCGCTTCTGCGTTGTTTCTCCTTGGCGACGTGTTAGCGGCGGCGCTGGATCGGTTCAGACTCTGGCCGAGCGTGCCGTCGAGTCGCGGTTAATGGCCACGAGCGCCGGCCACACCGCTCAGTTGGTGCGTAAGAAATCTCGCCTTTCCAACAGACCCTCCACGTCTAAGTTCTGTTGCGTCCGCCACCCCTGCATGTCACGCCCTTGAAGGCGTGAAAGGAGTGTGCGAGTCTTGCAGCTCGCGCGATGGGCAACTAAATTTCTCCGTGCTGGAACTTTTGGTCGGTCAACAGCTACGGTGAAAGATCGTATGGTTGTACGCTCGCTAGAGTTTACGTTTGATTTTATGTTTGCTGTAGCTTGCTCACCTTCTGTCTGATTATCGTCAAGTCAGCAATATTCTTGTGGACAGAGTAATGAATGTGTCAGTACGAAAATGTGCATCATTCATTTTTATTCAGAGAACTTCAAGCTTTCAGACTTTGGTGCACGTTAAAGAACCACAGGTGGTCGAAATTTCCGGAGCCCTCCACTACGGCGTCTCTCATAATCTTATGGCGGTTTTGGGACGTTAAACCCCACATATAAATCAAATCAGAACTTCAAGTTTTCTCTTTAGAGAGGCGAATGATCGTTAAAATGGCACAGCGTAGTTATGTGAGGTCACGCGCTAATTACCCAGTTTGCCTGAGGGTGATTGAGTGATTGACTGATTGATCGATTTATATTTTATTATTCCATCCCTCAGAGTTTGCAAACACTGCATCGGCTTTCGGCACAGGCTATTTCGATGAAAGCCAGCCACTCTACTGGTTGCATTAAGCTGACTGGACGTTTCCAAAAAAAAAGAAAGTAGGGTTACGCATCACGGACTCTACAGCTATACGCACAGAATTCGCTAGCGCCCTCTATTATAGAAAATGATCACATGAGTAAGCATGGTTTGAAATTTTTCGCAACAGAAGAGAGGGTAGGACAGAGGCGTGCGCAGGGGACGGTGGAAGGGAGGCAAGAGGGTGGCGCGTTGTCAGCGCCATACATTGACATGATAGAGAGATGGGTGCTGCGAAGAACATCCTCCTCTTCCCACCCTCTGAAAGGAAACCTTGAACACGCCTATCGGTAGGACACAATGACATAACTTCGGCTGATTGCTCCTGCATATTCATGAATTAGATAAGCGCTCTTCAAAAAATTAGACGCAATCTTAATATTTGATTAGGTCTCTGTTAATGGCACTGAGACGACGGCATCCACGCGTTTTCCCTTGAACTCACTTCGTACTTTGTCGCGTTGTAGAAGCGGATCTCAAAAGTGACGTAAAGAAAGAGCGCATGGTTTATATCTGCTCTTCCAGGTGCTGCAAAGATCGCAGCTGCCTACAAGAAAACCTTCGGCTCTTTCAACGAACTCATTCAAGTATTTGTCATTAATTAACATGGCAGTTAATTGGCTTTTATTGTTTCGCAAACTTAGGCTCTCATGTCCAATAATGTGTGCATCCAATATAACTGTAGTAGAACGAAACAATCGATGTGCCACTTTTGTAGTTCCTAAGCCTTTCCTTACTATTCTAAAGCGGTATCAAGGACGTGACCGAAAGTGCTCGGAATAGAGATGTGACTGTTATTTGAGGCTCATGCCATTGCATTTCACGTTCACAGTATTGTCAGTGCTTCGAAGAGAAAACACGCAGATGTAGATCATTATCGCCACACGAAATATCTCCATCGCATGGACATCAAAACACACCTTCGAAGACATGCGCAGCTTCGTTCTGTCCTGCGTGTCGGCATTTACCCAGTTGAGAACAGCCTGTTCAAGGAAACGTATAAGCGGAAGCAACGTTCGTATTTAAGGGTCACGCAAGGCAAAAAAAAAAGACCCAGGCTCTGAAATAGAAACAAGCATGCGTTCCCTCTCGCAGGTTATATAAATAACGTCTTTCTCTACGGAACATTAACTCGGAAAAGCGTATGGTTAACCTTAATCAGGTCATTAGGAGGGCGTTCGTCCTAATCCTATCAGAGGATTACCTCTGAGAGGATTACGACTGCTTAGCCAAAGCTTCCGCTACAAAGTGGCCTAGAGTTCTTGGCGCTCTACGTCGGCTTCCTTATTTTCTTTCTCGGTCATGTCACCGTTCGTCTTTCTTTACTACAGCGTTTCTCTTCCGGTACGCTCAGAAGAAAGCACGAGAAACGATCCGAAAACACAAAGAAAAATGAAGCACTTTGACTGCCGACCCCGTTAAAGTCTCATCCGCTTGAAGCAAGTGAATTGTCGCTTGACAGTGAACACTGGAAGATTCCTTCCGTGGCAAAATGTCGGAGGAGAGATTGGTGCAAACCGAATGTGTCTCACGCTTATTTCAATCGGTGAGTGAGAGGATCGCTTTGTTCTGTAGCCTTTCTTTTATTGCCTAACAGAGATGGCTGGCAGAAGCGAACCTGTTTTCTGTATTCTTATTTCTGCCTTAGACAACACGCGCCCACATCAATGCTTTCCTGTACTGTCTTTTTTTTTTTTTGCACTGTATGCGTACTTACACATTTAGCTTTCGCTTAGGATGACTGCCAGTTGGGTATTTTGGTATAAGTTCATGATGAAAGAAGCATAAAAAAGTACAGACACTCAGAAAAAACACAGAACGAGCGCTTATTAGCAACTAAAATTTTTATTTCGAAACGAACACTTACATATGTATAACACGCAAATACGTCATCTCAAACCACCCCTGATATTATCAACAACGTGATATACAAAAAACACCACTCCCATAATTGTAGTCATTGTAGCTTTCGCTCACAATGACGATGTAATCCCTATTATGTCATCCCTATTATGTATGTGTCCACGACCACTACCATGTAAATGACGGCAAGCAAAGTTGTGCCAACGCAGCATTTAGTACGATTGCTATAACTATTATTAAATAAAGGAATTTGTGGGGTTTAACGTTCCAAAACCACTATATGATTATGAGAGACGCCATAGTGGAAGGCTCCGGAAATTTCGATTATCTGGGGTTCCTTAACGTGCACCCAAATATGAGCACACGGGCCTACAACGATTCCGCCTCCATCGGAAATGCAGCCACCACAGCCGGGATTCGATCCCGCGACCTGCGGGTGAGCAACCGAGTGGCTTAGCCACTAGAACACTGTGGTGGGACGCTATAATTATAATTGCGACAGCAGTTATATTGGCACTCCTGACTGATTTACGCCGTTGCTGTCATCTCCCGGATACGTATATGTACATATATATGTAAAAAGGCATAAAGAAAAAGGATGCAGTAAAAAATGGCAGCATATCCACGGAGTGAATGATGGAGAGTGGGGTGAAGCATCCGTCCGTGCATTCGTTCTTGCTTCCGTCCGTTCATGCGTCCGTCTGTGTGACCGTCCGTGCGTCCATTCGCCCGTCCGTGCGTGCGTCCATCTGTGCGTCCGTCCCTGCGTTCGTCCATGCATCCGCCGCTGCGTCCGTCCATGCGTCCATCCGTCGTTGCAGCCATCCGTGAGTCCGTCCATGCATCTGTCTGTGTGTCCGTTCGTCCATCAATTCAACACTCCAAGTACCACCATCTCGCTTCTTTTCATCATACATTCCGCATATGCACCGCCATCTAGCAGACAGTCCAAGGACTTAACGAGAGGGGGCCCACGCACACTGTCTTACGGCTTGCGCTTCGTGTCTACTTCCCACCTTTAACCACCTCGAGTTCATGGGATACACTAGTTCATTGTATTCATGGCACTGCGGCCCAACAATCGCTAAACCTTTTTAAAACCAAGGAGGTTACGACCAGCGAGTATAACGTAGCAACCCTTTCTTGTCAGATAGTGCTCAATGTACATGTCAATAGCTGCTAAGGGGGAATGAGAGACAGGAGAATTCGGCTTTTAGTTAACGCGCACGCTGCAAATTTTTTATTGTTGAACAACGCACAGAAGAAATCTCTCACCGGCACGACCTTGGAGGTCAAAATGTAAGACAGGTTACACACTACGACTACTACTACGACTACGAGGGACGAACGGGTGCCGCTATAAGGAGCTTCACCCCTAAAAAAAATCCTAAACATACCGGAGGGTTGAACCAGCGATCCCACGCTCCGAAGTCCGCTACGCTAGCCAACGGAGCTACTCGCCACGCTTGAGCTAGGGGTGTAACGACCACCTATTCATACGCACCATTTACCGCTCGCGGTACACACGTCTCGGAACAGTTGGAGGGTATTTGTATCACAAATGCTTTTACATTTTCTTTCAAATTGAAAGCTGCCCTTTAAACACGCAAGAAAAGGTATTCCCCTTCTGTACTACTCATGATGCAGAACAGGGAAAAAAAAAAGAACACGGGGCAAACTAGGCGTCAGATTCTATGCGTGGTAGGAGACGCAAAGGGGTCATTCCACGTGCCATAGTTAAAGGAAAAGATCAAACAGCGAAGGCTTCTGCATTCTGGACATTTTCAGCGCGTTCCTCAAATACAAACACGTAACAGCTATGACGGCCGTATGTTCACACGTGTCCTATGATATTTCGATTTCTTGCTATCTCATCCATTCTTGGCCTTAGTGGCGAAAGCGTTACGTTTTACTTGTAAATCATTTGTATTAGTACTAAGCACTTCACTTTTTCGAGAAAAGGAGCTGTGTAAGGGAAAATAATATGCAATGGACTAAATTGTCATTGCAAAATGTGGATAGCTCACTTTTTATGAGGCTGTGATGTCTGCTTAAAAGGTGAAGTTTTGTTTGGGAAGTTCTTCTCGTTTTACTGCTTTTGGCTGCTGTACAATGCTGCACAACACAAGTTAATTCTGGATAGGCGTTACCTGTCTTTCATTTAAATGTCCATTTCCCCTTCACTTCCGGATATATCCTGCCTGAGAAAGGCCCCTGGGTCGAATTTGATCAGTAATGATCTCCAACGGTGTGACGATTGAACATCGTAACGAAACGTGAGTGGGAGAAGCCTAGAAGGTCACGGAGCGTCATGATAATGTGACTACGTCGTGTCATGTGAATCTGCGTGAAGTACAAAGACGCAAAGGTGCCTCACTGTATGTATATTCAATTGTGGCAGCCAGGTCGGCAAAGGTCTCTCACCACAATGTGCCGGAGCCATAGCATCCATCGTTGCGAGGTGCATGGGCTAAATAATCATATGGCGTTGTACACTCGGGACACCATTTTAATTAAAAACTACATTTGTCAGATAAGGTATCGTTAAGGGTCACGCGCTCGGGAACAACCTCGAAATCGTCACGACTGCTGCTGGCCCTTGGTAACGGATAATATTTCACGATTGGCCCAACTGTACTAATAGGAAATCATGAGCCATAGTTTCGCCTGTAATTGACACGATAAATACCAGTAGCTTTGGAATAAAAAGTAAAATGCCTGCTCAATAAATTTAGAAAAAGAACAGTGGAATATGCTCTACGCTACGGAACACCGGCCGTAAGATGTAAAAGTGGTCTGAAAAAAAAAAAGCATTACGGGAAAGATTTTCGTTTCCTGCTTGGGGAACAACTGCTTGCTCAGACAGATGCCAACACACACACGCCGGCGATGGATGGCCGTGCCTTCTTTGCACACAGGGAGAGTGGGAAAGCAGACAAAGAGGAGACATGATTTGGTTGTTTAGCTACCTCATCGCATGCCGACGGCAGCATTCCTCTCATTGTCGCGGAATTCCTCGGCAACATGGAGGAACACGCGAGCACAGATGCAACGCCAGCTCTTTCACACGTTTACACCCGTAAAGGTGTGAAGTCCTTCCCTTTCTCCCACTTTACCAACAGCCCCGCCACTACGCACCATTCTTTCGCATGGTGCGTCGGCGAAAATTTGGTGTCGGTCCTGGTTTGTTGGAGAATGCGCCGGTACTGGCAGATGTCGTTCGTAAGCTTCACGTTTTGCAGATCGATTGCCGTGCTTCCTAAGCACCGTTCTACGCTCAGGCGACGCACGGGAGTCCGCCACCTTGCGGAAAAGAGTGGCGTGCGCATACGCCGCTAAGACACGTATCCAGAGCCTTTGCTCGGCTGCCTGCTGTGCTCGTTGCAACATAACCAGATACGATGACTTATAGGGTAGAGAACCGTGATTGCTGCGAAGAGAGCAGCTGAGAGTGCGTGGTTGTTGGGCTGCCTTTACGAACGAGCGGAACAAGCGAGTGGAAACCTTGATAAGGGCTCAGTCGGTTTTCCGCAATCGCGAACGCGCGAGCTACTCGCTGAATTAGATTCCCAACTTCGTGCAGATGGGACGAGTAAGCCGTGAACTTGCAGAGGAAAATGAGTTGAGCTCATTTCTCGATAAAAGGACGATGCTGATTTCGTCTCGACTCAAATATAAAAATATTCCATTCAGCAAACATGTAAGGATCGTATATAGTTTGTTAAGCGGGTAATGAAATGTTATGTATCTAATTGCGATATGCCTCCCATTTTAACAAGAAAGTGTTTTAAGCCGGGGTTCGCCATGGCTCCACTCACTAAATTACGTCACGGATATCTCGCTGCAAAATATACTGTCAAATTACGAAGAAAATAACTATAAAAAAAAGCTCCGTCACCGAAAGTCAAACCTACGACTTCAAGCTCCGCTGTGCGTGGCGCGTAACAACTCGGCCACAAAACGTACGATCTTCGTTGTTCTAACTATGAGCTATTTGTATACAGCATTTACTGTCGGCGGTTCTCCGAGCTCGGTGACGTCAGCCTGTCCGCGTCATGACTTGTGAGATATGGTGACGGGCATGAAGGTACGCTTTAAAGGCCGTCGCTCCACGTGTTGCGACGTGATTTCGTGATAGGGGCGTTTTGTACGTCTTATTCTGGAATTGCAGTTGCAACGCGCACGAAGGTCACCTCACTGTCTGTAGCGGCAGCGTTTGCGAAAGAAGCGCGCTGCTCAGGCACGATGTAACTGTCGCAGTTGTTAGCTTGCACACTGACCCGTGTACTTCGATTTAAATGCAGGGTAAACAACCCCAGATCGCCGAAATTTCTGGAGCTCTTCACCTCGGCGTCTCTCACAATCAGATCTTGGTTTGGGGACATTAAACCCCAGTTCCTATTGTCACCTCGCAATCATGCTTTGTACACATGTGCGCTCGTTTCGCGCGTTCTTCTTTGTTTTTGAGCATGACGCTGGAGGTGTCGACCTGTATCAGTTGTTAATTTACGCTTTTCCTGCATATTTGTTTTGCGCGACCTTTCTGCCTGACGAATGAGCGGCAAGTTTCGAGCTGCTTTTCGCGTTCTTGGTATTACAATTCGTTGTATAGCAGCAATTCCCTTGCGCCCCACCGCGGTGGTCTAGTGGCTAAGGTACTCGGTTGCTGACCCGTAGGTCATGGGATCGAGTCCCGGCTGCGGCGGCTGCTTTTCCGATGGAGGCGGAAATGTTGTAGGCCCGTTTGCTCATATTTGGGTGCACGGTAAAAATCCCCAGATGGTTGAAATTTCCGGAGCCCTCCACTACGGCGTCTCTCATAATCATACAGTGGTTTTGAGACATTAAAGCCCACATATCAATCAATCAGTGATTCCTTTGCCCTTTGGCAAATAATGCACAATAAACGACCATTAATTTCTGTGAACCCAAGTTTTCTTTTCGCGTTTTACTGATTACTATGACAAAAAGATTAGCAGTGTTTTTTCTTTAATTTACACCTAAGCAAAGTTTATACATATAGTATAAACAGGCCGCACTGATTCGAATAATAATATAACGCAATGTGTATGCTTGTGCACGGCACCCTTCACAAACCACGCCGAAATGCTTTAGGCCCTTTGCGTGTATGCACGCTGGAACACACACACAGCTATACCTCGAGTACGCTGTTTCGCCCGAGAGAACTATCGGGAGCGAAGCCGCATGTGAATAGTAACGGGAGATATTCGTAACTTCGTTTGATGCCACTATAGACCTTGTGTAGCAACTATCGATACAGATTGGATGTATTTCAAAGTGTGGACACATTTTCCCACAATTGTGGCACCCCAGTAAGCAATATTTAATGCAATTTTCACTCTTAGTTTGCTTCAAGGCTGACTGTGTGGCACGCGGCTGTCAATAAATGGGCAATGAAAACGACTGGCACACCTGACCTGTGACACGGACAGTAAAGGCTGTTAGTTGGCCCGCTTTATCATAGAAAATGATGTAACCTATAACGACTAAATATAATATAACCGTGTCCAGAACAAACAATCGCCGTCCTCTGGCTAGCACCCCTGGATTTCATCAATTTTTTTGACATGCGAATTGAATAACTATAAATCAAATTCCATTGAGGCAGTATACGCCTGCTTAACTCTGCCGAAGCCGAGAGGCCTCGAGGTAACGGAAGCTGCCCAGAAGTGTTTCGTATTACGCAGTAATTGTGAAGTTCAAATGATACATTTTCTTCTAAATCTCCACGCCTTCCTCGTTCATTTTCAGACAGATCACTGTCCTCTACGTAAGGGCCCCTGTAATACGCAGGCCACCTTTTCACCCATGGGATACTTCCTGGTTTATTCATTGTGTTTCCTTATTGGGCGAATCATTTCTATGTTATTCACTCAATCTCACCCACGTCTTTGCACAGCCTATTGTACTATATGCCCCCAGGTATCGTCTCCCGCTCCCCCTCACTCCACCACCACCACCCGCGAACATTTTTATTTCTCCCACATCCCCTTGCAGGTTCCTTTCCTCTATACTTCTTCCTTGCTTGAAAAGCTAGCTACAGCTTCTTTTATAGATAGGTTGCTGGTTCGCTGTTCTTGTTCGCAGTTTCCTCTTTAGTTTTGAATTCACCTTCTTCGTCATTGCTCTAAGCGACGTGCATTACTTCATTTGCTTTCAGCATTATATGGAAATACAGTGAACAAAATGCTAGAGAAGGTATGGAGGAATAAGAGCAAGATAGAGCGAGAGCGACAGTATTGTGCAGTATTAGCATAGATGAGGCTCTGATACGTGGGATAAGTTATCTTGAATTTGAATACTGGCTTTTTCGAAATGGGGAAATATTTCATTATAAGTTAGATTAGTTAAATCTTATAATCTTCCATGACTAATATCAATAGGCGCCGCGTCGCCATTGCATGTTTTTGTATGTACCTGGTGCCGACGTTTGTATTCTTCGTTTTATAATTTTAGTCCTTTCTTTTAGGTTGCTTTCCAGTGAATGCCGCTATAATGAGTCATTTTTTTCCTTCCTACACGTGAACGCTGACAGATGCAGCACCGATAACATCGTATACAGCATCACAAACTATGTGTCTTGTCTCTTTTATTTCTTGCAATCGTGAATGGCAAACTCAACGGTGTCCCCAAAACTGAGCCGCAAAACGGCATTGGCTTTCAGTGACATTTTTTTAACTTATTTAATAACCTACGAAGTTCCGTTTCACCACAAGGGCCAAGAAAATATTGCAACAACAACAAATTCTTATGTTGCTAACTCTTTTTATATCTCATCTTGGGTAACTCTACAAAACCCTCTGTAAGAGAATACGACAATTCTAGGCCAGAGCACGTAGATGGGCACACGAGCCGTCTACTGATGCCTGCCAAGATCATACGCATGCCAGCGATTGCACCATGCCCTTATAATCAAAGTTCAAAATTTCTGCCCGAGTCAGGAAGCACACACACCCCTCCACCGGCATTCCTTCATGCTCCTTCAAGACACGCCGGGAGTTTCCTCTCTGTCTAGGCAGTATCGGTCGACAGACCTGGCACGCTGGGTGAGTTATCGCATACACCTTCCGTGCGACGAAGGTGGGCCGACTCGTTAGGGCTCTGCTTCAGCAGCGTTCTTCGCACATGCTCGCGTGCACTAATCTGCGGGTAGAACATGCGATGGGTGAAGGGATGTTATCGATTACTAATTTAGACAGAACACAACAGTGACGGCAAAACTCTGTCGTGAGTATCCTTGTAATTGATATTTTGAGAATAATAGGAATAACTGATAAAAAATGACAGCATGTCCACGGGGTGAAGGGTGGAGAGTGGGGCGAAGCATCCATCCGTCTATTCGTTCTTGCTTCCGTGCGTCCATCCACCCGTCCGTGCGTGCGTCTGTTCGTGCGTCCGCACGTCCATCCACGCGTCCGTCCCTGCGTTCGTACATGCATCCGCCCCTGCGTCCATCCATGCGTCTATCCGTCCGTGCAGCCATCAGTGCGTCCGTCCATGCATCTTTCTGTGTGTCCATTCGTCCATCTATTCAACACTCCAAGTACCACTATCTCGCTTCTTTTCATAATATATTCCGCATATGCGCCGCCATCTAGCGGACATTCCAAAGACTTAACGAGAGGTGGCCCACACACACTGTCTTACGGCTTGCGCTTCGTGTCTACTTCCCACCTTTAACCACCTCGAGTTCATGGTATACACTAGTTCATTGTATTCATGGCACTGCGGCCCAACACTCGCTAAACCTTTTTAAAACCAAGGAGGTTATGCCCAGCGAGTATAACGTAGCAACCCTTTCCTGTCAGATAGTGCTCAATGTACATGTCAATGGCTGCTAAGGGGGAATGAGAGACAGGAGAATTCGGCTTTTAGTTAACGCGCACGCTGCGAATTTTTATTGTTCAACAACGCACAGAAAAAATCTCACCGGCACTACATTGGAGGTCAAATTGTAACCCTTGTTATGCACTACGATGAGTGATGAACGAGTGCTGCTTTAAGGAGCTTTGCCCCTAAAATGAGAGAAAATGATAGCAATGCACCCTCACGAATGAATGAACCGCTCATGTGCTTGTGCTTGTGCCAACTGGTGAACCTCTGAAATCTGTACGGCTTAAGAAGCATTTTCGCCGCAGTAAGGCAGCATATTGATGCATAAGTACGCCATCTTTTCACCTTCCTTGCAAAAATTTGCGTCAGCATTTATAGCTTCTCGTTTTCTTTCCAGTGATTTTCACACTTAACCTACTACATCTGAAGGCGTAGATGCCTGCGAATTGATAAAAAGGCTGCATCATTTCTTTCAGCTAATACACAAAAGAAACAAAAGATTTCGCCTGAATGGGTGCCAGCAAAATTGCCGTTTACAGTTTCAACCAAAGGTTAGAGTGCATCAGCCAAAAGCGTTCATTTAAATAGGAGTCATATTGGAAACCACATGAACCCTAATACTACCATTTCGCTTTCGCCAATGGAGGCAATGCGGAAACGTTGTAGGCCCGTGTGCTCAGATTTGGGCGCAAGTTAAAGAACCTCAGGTGGTCGAAATTTTCGGAGCCCTCCACTACGGCGTCTCTCAAAATCATATGTTGGTTTTGGGACGGTAAACCCCCCATAACACCATCGCTTTTGCCAATAAATTGCGGTCATTTTATCGCTACTTGTGCGCTAACGAAGAACTGCTGTGATCAGGACTTCGAATAAATTGAGTACACTATTGAAATTTAGTACATGTACCCTTAAACACGTCTTTTTTTTTTCGTTTAAAACAAGCCTGTGCAAACTTTGTGGGTATTTGTCCTTAGAAGGATATCTGAATGAAGGCTAGAAATTTCATCCTCACTGTGCACGGGGCAAATACATAAAGCTTTCTGAAAAAGAGAGATATGAAGAAGACCGAGAGGTTAACCAGCTTTTGCCATCTGGTTAGCTGCCCTCCAATGGGTACACGTTATCACAAAAATTGTGGGACTCTTAAGCTTCGTTTCGAACAGTGTAACGCGATAGCGATGTTCTGTTCCTTGTGTGTACTTTAAACACTTTTTGTACGAAATATTTTTGAACTTGCTATATGCACCCATCGCGTGACCTTATGGGTGCAAGAGCGTGGGGTCTTTTTGTAGGGGGTGACTGGCTTTAAACTATGAACTCATTATTATAATCCTATGTTATGACGCTTTATGCCAATGTACGCTTGCACTACAAACTATTTCGAGAATATTTCATGTTGTATTGTGAAGCATGTATACTGAGCGCGTAGTTTGTGACACACAGAAGTTATTCACTGCATTTTCAAGCAGAGGAAGCTGTTTTCACTTCATTCACCAGCAAAGGCGTGACTCTGTGGTAGAACTCCCCGCCAACTTGCCATTCAAATGAGTCAGATTCGATCGCCACTCAAGCTGAGAACTTCATTTTATTTGCATCTTTTTTGAATTTTAGGTTACACAAAGAATATGATTTTTCGCTTACAATCAACTACGCCGATGCCATAGGTTCGGCGAAATAAGCTCTTTAGCGCTCTCGCGTCAACACCGCGGAGCCGTAAAATTTCTTCGTGAGTTTTAAAACGTACCAAATCAGTTTGCTTAAGTTGAATGCATAAATGCTCTCAGTATTACCTCGTTCACTAATGCATTGCGTACTTGTGTACAGAGATACGGTCAGTCTGGTATCCCATTTGCTCGCACCAGATTCTACAGTGTTGCACTTTTTCTTTCTTCCCCGAAGATTTCTCTTCCTCGTCGAAGCCTCAGCACAGGCCAGCCGGCACCTTAACTCGACAAGCAGTGAGAGCGAATAGAAACGAGCAGCGGTTGCCACGCGAAAGGATCAGGCGGGGAAGCATCCGGAGGCGGCTGTGATGGCAAGTGAGCTGGTCTCAGGGAATCAGGAGAGGGTGGACGATGGCGAGGCCATAGCGAGGCACCGCCGCATTTCGCTGTTTGTACGCGGGCACTCTGGCGTGCTTTGTCGAACGAGCCCGCTAGACGCGTCATTTGCGCTACAGACGCCGCTTCGGGGAAATAGAGAATAAAAAACGACGTGAAAGCGTAGGAGGCGAAGGAGCACTGTGTGTAGTCTAACCAATACAGCGTGGCGGCTGAATCGACGAGGAGTGCCTGAGAATTTTTTTCTAGTTTGCACTTGCAAGTATGAACCTACATTGGTGTCGACTATTATTGTTTTTTTCTTCCTATACTTTAATACTGTAACGAAGGCTCACGCATCTACTTTTCTGGGCGCTTATCCAGGAGTTCAATTTTTTTTAAATGCAGGCTGGATATCTTTGCTCATTCACTTCGCAGTGGGGTGTTTAGTGAGATTCCGTGACTGTGTTATTGGGAAATAAAAAAGGGGGAAATGTTATTGCAGTAACCTTACAGCACGACGCAGAAACTGCCCTGATGTTTGCCACCTTCAGGAATTCAGGCCAAGCAAAAATATGCGGTTCGTTTTGCTGAAGTAGTTACAAGCAAAGAAAAAGGAATTGCATGAGATGACGTAAGGCACGGACAAATGTGGACGGCAAGAAGCGTGGCTTGATGATAAGAGCAAAAATAGAAAGAAGAATTGCGAAGAATCTTGTCTGACGGACAAAGTGAAAGAGAGAGGAAGGAGATGGAACGGGCCTCGAAGCGCGCGAGATAATTCTTGCGAACGGTGCCACGACTGCCCACATGGCGCATGGCTTTAGCAAATTTGTTTGCCGACAGTCGTGAATTCTTGTTTGCGCCGGTTTACGCGATGGCGAATCCGGCTTCTCCGTGCCGTACACCACACGCGTCAGATGAAAGAAAGAAGAATGAATAAAACCACGTCGAGATGGAGGAGAAAGAGAGAGAAGTACGGCTATGTGTGGGGTGGCTATTTGTAGGAAAAGGAAGAAGAGAGCCTCCTTGGGGAGGAGTGGAAAGGCTGAGAAGGAGAAAGTTTTCGCGTGTGAAACACTTTGGTCGCGGGTTTCCGCTAAACCTCAGCTGCTCACCAAGCAAACACGGGACGCGAAAGAGTGAAAGAGAGCGGAAGAGGAGCATGAAGTAGACCTTTTTCTGGATGAAGAAGAAAAAGAAAGGTGAACAGCAATGAAATCATCAAAAAAAGAAAAAAAAAACGCTCGAAGTAGAGACTGTGCACCGCCGAACAGATAGGGGAGAAAAAGAAAGAAAGCGAGCAGGGAAAGCGGAGTTTGTCCTGGGATGAGACTAGAAGCACGGATAGGGAAGGTAAAAGGGAACCCCAAGATGCGCTCTGCAAATATAAACGAACAGTGCGTGTGTGTTAGAGCACACGTATGTGCGGTTGGGCGCCCACTCGGAAGAAAGTAAAACCGCGCTGGCGCGAGTCCTGTAAACTGCTGGAGCAAACACGCAGTGGGTGGAAGACGTTGCACCGGCACGACGCCGGCGGCAGCGCTCCGGAGAGAGATCGCGAATGCCGTAAACATGTTAAAGTAAACACACGAAACAGCGCACCTCCTTTCCGCGAATGCCACGGTTTGGGTTCCGAGAGGGACAGGAAGGGACCCGCCGTTCCCGAAGCCAAAAAAAAAAGTGCGGTGGACGAGCGCAGATGTAACTCGAGGGTCGACCACGCGGAAGAGTGGAGCGTGCAGTCATTTGACGAGTTTCGCAGTTTAGACGACACGACGCGATTTGACGAATGTCGCAGAGTTTCGTGCGACTGCATGTCTGAAAGGCGCCGGCACCATGTAGTACGTGCCAAGGAGGCCACGCAATCCGAAACCCGCACTGTTTCACGTGCCATATAACGAAACTGAAGCAGGACCCTGTTACTATAACAAAGCTGATCTCCTGCAAGGCTTACTAGAACCCGACCTCCGCTGATTAATAAACGTGAATGAGGCATTGCATGAGATGAGGAGAGAACTAGCAGCCTATAAGCTTCAGACCGCGAGCCTGGATTCAGTATCTTCAACTGCAATTGACCTGCTACAGTACAGCTTTTTCTTTATTGTTTGCATTCTGTGCTCCCACTCGGATGACAGTGTCGCAAAGTTTAATCATTTATACTCCATGGAGCATATTAGTTAACTCTGGATTAAAAAGTTTGGCTCCTAGTAAATTTCTCAGAACTGCTACAATTATACGCATTCGCGCAGAATAATAGTGAATGAAGTGCAATGTTTTTATCTTGGGTTAAATTTCATATTACTGGTGGCTGTATGAATGATAGCAATATTCTTAACGTGTAATAAATTTCGATGCGCTTTCATAAATAATTGGTTGCTATACGAATATGTCACAATCGACTACGGATCACTCTCACTCATTCAGGCCCATGCCACTGAACTTGGAAATATTGTCCTAAGCAACGTACTTTGCTTAGACAAATCAAATGCAACTAAAAGATTTATTGTAGACCAAAGTGGAACATAAGCCATTCGGTATAGCAACATTTTTTTTCCTCTTTTAAAGAAACGGTCATTTAAGCATCCCTTTTTGGGTAAATGTACAGGAAGAATGTTCTTCTGGGCGAATGTCGGGATGTTAAAATAAATGTCATTTTACAATGGCTTAAAGTTGTGTTTACAAAAGCGACAGCTCATAAATAAAGGTTATGGGGAGGCTTTCGTAAAAAAAGTGAACACATGTCTTTGTTTTTGGAGTTTTGTGTAAAAAACCATACTGTTCGCTGTATTATTGGGTCTCATAATTCTTTCTGACGTATGCCATCTCAACGAAGGCTTCTTCTGGCGAGTTTATATAGCAACATATAGTATACATATTGAGGTAACAATAATATTGAAAGTACATGCGTGGAGTTGAGAGCATACGTAAACAAAGGACAACCTTAAACAATTCCTTCTTTTGCAGTTTTTTTTTTGTGTTCTCAACTTGAGAAATCTCTTTCTGGCTGAAAAGTAGATGTCTCCCACTGTGTGGCCCACGAAAACCCCACAACCAAATCCACTTGCGTTTGAAAGTGGAACAACATGCCGCATCTCGTAAGTGCTCAGAAACGTGTGTTTCGAAATGCGAAGAAGAAAAACAAAGGCAAGAAAAACAAAACACGGCAAAGTTCAACCCGAAGTTCACTTCTTGTTACCTCGAGCCCGAGATACACCAGAATTCCGAGCCTAAAACCCTCATGAACCGGGAGAACAGAAATAAGCGACGACTGCGCCCTCAGCGGTGTATCTAGGAAGAGCCGGTGTGGTTCAGTAGACACAACTGAATACAAAACAAGCACGCAGTGACACAATTTTACACTTCGTTCCAGCTGCAGCGCGCTGCGTCGTATGCCGCCGACTGCGTTTTCACCTGGTTATTTCGGTGCAGAAGACCGAGAAGCCTACAGTAACCCGTAGCGTGGCCCTCTCGTTCATGACTTAATTGAGTTTTTATCGAACGTGTTACGGGTAGTATACTTAATGATTACCGCAATGCACGTTTTTTTTCTATTGTTCCACGTTCACTTTTAATAAAAAAAATCGATAAATGTCTTGAAACCTGCAGAAGTAAAAAAAAATGTCAGAGGTTTAAGATGTGAAGCGATAGTTGTACATGTTTCACATGACTTCTCTTCCTTCTTCGTGCTTTTAAATTAGTTGAGATTTTGGCACACTTACTCCTTTCCGTCTGCTTTGACATGTGCGCGCATGTATAGAGACGAATACTACCTCATTGGATCGGTGGCTGTACTATCGTAAATGGCACTTGCAGCATCCATCTTATCATACTACTCTCTGTCTGATGTGTTACGCTAAATGGCAGTTTGAATATACGTAATTAACTAGCCCAGTTCCAAAGCATAAGACTTACTGATATGGGAAGAGATCTCGTTCTAAAAGAAAAAAGATTTGTTGTCTTACTTTAGCTGAATTTCACCCAAAGACTGTAAACATCTTTATTTGAGCCTACATCCGCTAAAAGAATATTACATATACCTTCGTTCACACTGTGACAGTTGCCACCAGATCTGCAGAATCCGTTTAGCGTTTCCACAAAGCCTCCTGTTCTGGGCGTACCGTCCCTTGGCCGGTAGAGTCTGTGGTTTAGCGTTGGAACAAGCAGCACTTCTATAGCTCACACACCACAAACTGATTTCTGTGATTTAACTCGTGATTGTGTAAGCCGTTCACGCGTTATCAAAATCTACCGCCGGATTGGTCAGTCTCTAACCGGTCTAGTCTGCTGTGCTATCTGGCATTCCCGTCTTAACGAAATAGCCTCTCATTTATCATATAATCCGGTTTGTAATTTTATGCATGTTATCCTTCGAAGCGGGTAATTTAGGTTATAACCCATATTAGGGGTTATGACGACGAGAAGGCGTCTATAGACGACCAAAAAGTGGTTGAGTATGCAGGCGTAGCGACAACGAAAGGGGCCGAAGCCCGGTCTCCGGTGCACGGAATCAGTAGTACGTTCCTCAAAAATGCTCTTATCCAAAGCCGTTTGCATGTCGTCCCTTCTTGTTTCTTTCCTTTCATCTTTAGCACTTGATATCCCGGCAAACAAACTACCACAGCTACAACGCTGCTCATCTGTCAGGGTTATGCTCCCACCGGTGCGACGGGACAATTTCGTCGTCCCGAATCTCCACGAGTTTCCTTTTACACCTCGAATGAGTGTTTTTGTTTTTTGTTTTTTTGTCAGAATGACGGCAAGCATACTCGCTTCTTCACGTGGCCTCGCGCGGGTCCATATGTGGTTTTACGCTTCTAAAGGATTCACGAGTTACCGTGGCTAGGCTCGCGGTATTATCGCTGGTCCCAGTAATAGAGAATAAGGTAGGCGCAGAGACTACCACCGCAAGTGGAGTCTTGCTTTAGACCTGCGCGTTGGCTTTGCTTGTATAAATGTATGTTAAGGTAAAGAATAAGCGATGCTTCAAAGACGTAGGTCACAATCCACGCTTATAGCGTTTCTTTACATTCTCTAGGAAAACTAAGGAATAAAGAATATTTATGAGTTCACATTACGCCTGCATGCAGAACGGCACTTGAATCGAATCACTGTTGTGCGTTCCTGGTGGAAACAGCCAAAGCCCACATAAAAATAAGTAGAAAAGGGGAGGTAACCAGGTAGAAGCTATTCGCAGACATTTTGAGGTGTGCTTATATCAGGAATGGCCGAATATAGCTTGTCACAGTAAGGCGTTGGAAAGTGAAAATATGATAAGTGAGAGCTTTGCGGTTCAAGGACGTGTACAGTAAAAAAAAAAAGTGAGGAAGGAGAGTTATGGTCATGCAAAAATACAGCATCAAAACAAACGGAATGGCTATAGGAAAGAATGCTCTGCTCGAAAATATTACGTGCCTCCCCCGCAACTAATAGCGAAAAAAGTTTTCACCGATTTTTTTTATATTTATAGCTTAATGCTCTTTTTGTGGATCCTAAAGGCCCCAGACAATTAAAGTAGTCGGCACTAAAGCCGGAAGGACGTGTCTTTGCTGATATTTCTTAACATCTCATGATACACTGAAGGCATAAGCACAAGCAGTAGCTTACACTAAGAAATCTGTTGCTGGCTTTGTCAATCATCTCCTTTGTGTTCTACTCTATATCTGTAAGTAGAAGTACCATTGTTCTAATGTCTTGTCCACGTTTTCTGAAAACCATCGCTGCGAAAGTGGACGTCTGCGTTTAATGAGCTCAGTTATTATGGAACCAGTATTTTTAGAAAACGGCGTATAGTTTGAGTGCTCCACGGAAATAAATCAAAAACAATGCTAGACCTTGAAAAACGAAAATAATCTCGAGTCACACTTTTTGTCGAGGGGCTCTTTTGCGTGTAGCGCGACCTCCTGTTCGCTTACACTGCGACAACATGGTTACGTGTTAGTTAAATTCATACGCAGATAGCACTATGATACGGACTACCTGTCGGTGAGTGCTGTAGTGATGCGTAAATTAATCGTCGCCATGCGTAGAATAATATTTGGTGTGTGGAGATCAGACCTATGAAAATTACCAATATGCTGGAACCAAAGCAGAACTATGAGGTAACGCATGTTTTATTCAGTCATTCGGTGATCGAAGCAATCTCGACTAGTACAATAACCAGAGGATATGCACCAATGCGCTATAAGAAATGACAAAATAGCAGCAGAATAAATAGAAAAGTAAAGAAAGTCTGTAATAATTATGATTAGGTCCAATAGTCCAGCCTGTATATAAAGTCTATCGCAATAGAAGAAAATGCAGATAAGGGTGATTGCTGCTGCAGATAGATCTGACGTGGTACATAGCGCAGACAATTGCCTCTCACCAGGGCGTCATGAATTAATGAAAGCCAGTATGAAACCTATCTCGCTACACGGGCAAGCTTATACGTACAGGTAATATAATAGAATGGCGTTTTTGAAAGCGCAGATGGTGAGCGAAAAGTCTCAAGATTCCAACTTGTGACAAAAGCACACGCGTGTAGAAGACAGCTGCGTATATAAGAAATGGCTTGTAGGCTGTATCGGGCATATGAACGTTACTAACTATCATCATCACGAGATGATGTGACAGATAGCAAATATTTGAAACGTCACTATGATGGCACAAATTTCAGTGCGATGTCATGTGACGTAACGCCGCGCAATGTTGTAGAGCCGTCTTTTCGCGGTGAACAAGTTAGCAGAGTGCGTGACCTCAACGATAGTAAATAAAGGCGGCTCTTTGTCATTGATGCGTGAAGCCGTGGCTGTTGTTCCCTGCTCTGTTTTGCAATTAGCACAGGTTGCGGTTACGCACACCGACGTGGGTGTTCAAATGTTCCACCAAAATAAGCTGTTGTTGTCCCGTAACATTTTTCGTTGCAAAGAATACTTGCGTTCGCATGATCCTCTATTCTTAATAATTTTTTCTTCGCAACCGAAGTATTCAGTTTTGGCGCAAACCAATTCGTTCTTCAATATCTGCCCGCATCTGTTCTTGCTACTCTTTGGTAATCAATTTGCAGTCTGCCATGCAGGTCATGAGGAGTCATGACCAATTGGTACAAGAAATAAGACATTGCCATCATGAAGCTCTAGCACGAGGGCATGATATTATATATCAATGGCTGCCTGGACATATCGGTATTACCGGAAATCAATTAGCCGATGATGCCGCCCGCTCAGCCCATGAAGGAACCCGTGTAGTCCCGATTCCTCTATCAAGGAATGATGCAGCAAGACAATTTTACCTGCTGGCTCGAGAACTCACACGCACGTTCTGGTCGTCTACCAGCTTCCAAAGGTGTCAATTTTATGAACTGGATCCTTCGCTCATGCTAAAGCTACCATCACAACTTTCCCGCTTCGATGCGACACTGTTATGCCGCCTTTGGTTGGGTGTTGCTTTACAAAGGTGTACTCCTTTCGCATTGGTATGGCAGACACTCCTACATGCGACTACTGTGGAGCTGAAGAGACCATCGAACACGTCCTGTGCAGCTGTGCTTGCTACGACACACAGCGATGCCAGCTCCGGATGGTTTGAATCAACTTGACCCCGGACCATTTTGTGTGCAGAAGATACTAGGACCTTGGGCATCTGCCTCAGTTGCGCAGAAAGCAACTAAAGCACTGCTAATTTACCTAAAGTCAACAAACCTGAGTGACCGCCTGTAGACTCTGTGTGCTCCCCGAGTGTGCTGGTGATTGTGTGTACCTTCTCATCTCTCTACAACCTCTTTTCTCCCCTTTATCCCTTCCCCAGTGCAAGGTAGCAAACCGGATGTGCGTCTGGTTAACCTCCCTGCCTTTCCTTGCATCTTTATCTCTCTCTCTCTCTTGGTAATCATCGTTTCGTAGAGTTGGCGCTAGCCGAAACTTTACGAAATGCTTAAAAAAACGACGCCAGTACAGCAAATACAAAATAAAAAGAAGACACTCTCAGTTATCACCGAAAGTCAGCAGTACGTCAGTTGCGGAAATTTATTCGCGTTAAATTTCCATAACAATTTCTTTCAAGCCACGTGCTGTTAACATCGGACCTCGGACGTGAGTGGACCACCGCCCACATGAGCGCAGTTCGATGGCCAAGAAAAGTAATAAACCGAGTATACAGGCGTTGTTCGCAGATGCAGTGCGAAATGTGCGGCACGCGCCACACGGACGTGTTGAGCAATCGCTTTTCTTGGCCTAGAAACGGTGCTGCGTATAGGACATGCACGATAAAAGACCAACAATGAAAGAAGAAAAATAGCGTGTGAAAATTTCGTGGACCCTCAGTTAAAAAATAGAAAATAAAAAAGTGACGTAGCACTAGATGTATGCTACTTGTCTTGCGGGCATGCACAGCGTTGTAATACAGTGACATGCACAGCTGACAGTCGCTCCTGACCATCACGTACCGTTCAGAGTACAATAGAGTGCACAGAAACTTTTTTTTTGCGTTTCGAGCGTGTGTACATGTAAGGAACGAAAGCAGTTCTTGGAAGAGAGAGTCAAAAGTTATTTCGATGGCGCAATGGATTCACGTTTCTTGACACTGCCAGATGCGTTTTTTTCCCTTTTTTATCATGCTAGTGCATTTCGGTCGAAAGTTATAAGCAATGCTTTTAGATGAAACTGGGATGACCTCGAATAATAAGGTGGTATATCAGAAATAGTGGCAGTATGTTGTTTATTCACTACTATGGCAGCCTTTCACTTTGAGCATGCATCGGTCAAATCGGTAGCGACTGCTTGGTGGAAATGGTGTTTTTTCGGCTTGGAAGGACGTCAGAGGGCCCATTCACACCAGTAGTACACCTAGTTAGATGACGGCTGAAGGCATCAATGCTACTGTAAGAGATGTTGCAGAGAATGAATTTATGAATCAGTTGGTCTGAGCGTGTCCTAAATTTAGCAATGACATCTATATACGCCTTTTTTCTTATAGTATCTTTTAAGGGAAAGAAATGTGTCTGTGATAATAGTGAGAGCAGAGAATATTCAAGAGCAGGCCAAATTGATTTGTACTAACAGACAAAAAAGCCCAGTAAAGGGTATGGGAACTGCAAATAACATCATCTGTACTTGTCTTTGCTTTCTTGTGTGTTAGTTCTGCTGTGTCTAGCAAAACAAAACAAGCCCTTAGATTCCTCTTATTTCGTAAGTTCAGCATACAGCCCCTCAACAAAATTAAAAAAAATTAAATGCAAAACAGCGCAAACTTTTCAACAGAAAAAGAACAAAACAGAGACAAGTGATTTTTTTTATTTTTCGTTTTTTATCCCGTAAAAAACCTGGGTTTTTCTATTTCATAATTTTATTTCTAAGCACCACGGTGGTGTCTCGAGAATCATATTTGTAGTGAATTACCCCGATAAGAAAACTGATTTGTCAGTAATTTTTATATAGGAACAGTACTTTGAGGCGCCATACGCACGCAATATAATTAGAATTGGTGCGAATAGCCGTCTTTTATGTGTTGAAAGAGTGCGTGGCTCGGAAATTGCCGTAAAATTGAATAACTTGGCTGTGAGAACACACAGAGTTTTAATATGGTGATGGTTTTCTTTAGTGTGTGTTTCCCACCGTCATAATAACGGGCATGTCACACGGCGCTCAAGGGTTTAGTCGTGTAAATGCCTTGGATGTACTTTTGCGTAACTCGGGTGGTTTGACAACACTGGCAAAGAGTATACAAAGTTGGTCAGTCCGCAGCTTGGACCCACGAAGCAAATACGAAAACGCTTGAGTAACGATGAAAGTTAAAATTCGGCAGATCCAACGTACAGTGGGAATTGATAATATTCGAAGCACAAATGAGAAGGTTGATATGTCACTTTAAAATCAACACGTTTCGAGGCGGACGTAAATTATGCCGTACATCACTTCCATGTCATGAATATCATTTTTGCGCCTGACATTTGCGTTCGTCGTCCATACACGCCACGTGATACCCAATTTGGTATACTTGAAGCTGTCGAAGGGCCGCGAGCACGCTTTGAATGTAGCAAGTTGTCATGTTTTACATGACATGCATGTCATGATTATCATGCTTGGACTTGTCAGTTACCTTTGTCGTCCGTTCATGTCACGTAACACCAAATTCGGTATATGTGAAGCTAATGGAATGGCCGCGAATGCATCATGAGCGTGGCATGTAGTGATAGCGTACATGACATGCATGTCGTGATTTCTGCGTTAGGGTCTGTCACATATGTTCGCCTTGCAGTCATGTCATACTATACCAGTTTTGTAATGTCATATGAATGAAACCACCCCAAGAGCAGAAAGACCATGAAGTGTAAATCAAGACATTCATGACATATATCTCATATGATTTTTGTTATAATTAGTCATCTTTTCGTCATACAGTCATGTTATGTCATACCATTTTTAGTATGGCTATCAAGACAAAAACGGCCAGGAGAGCTGAATGTCATAGACAAACAGACACAGACGCAGACAGAAACAGACAGACAGACACAGACAGACAGACACAGACAGACAGACACAGACAGACACACACAGGCACAGACAGACACAGGCACAGACAGACACAGGCACAGACAGACACAGGCACAGACAGACACAGGCACAGACAGACAGACAGACAGACAGACAGGCACAGACAGGCAGGCACAGACAGACAGACACAGACAGACAGACAGACACAGACAGACAGGCAGACACAGACAGACAGGCAGACACAAACAGACAGACAGACAGACAGACAGACAGACAGACAGACAGACAGACGAACGGACAGACGAACGGACAGACGAACGGACAGACGGACGGACGTCCGTCTGTCCGTTCGGTGGAAGTCGCCGAAGTTCACTAAGAAATGCTTCGCATTAAGAACGAGTGGCTGTCCCAGTCACCCGCTAGCTGCAGCTCATATCCAGAAGATATGCAGAGCACGCAGCTCAAGTATCAAAATTATTGTCGCAGTGATACACGTGTGGTAATTTTTGACATATGTGGGCCATCACTTCTGGACAGTTATGACTTTACACATGAATATAGCTACAATGCGCGTTAAAATATTGATAGAAATGTTGCTCTCGTGCCACGCACGATGTTACGCCAGATGAGGTTGTTGAATGTACGAATGATAAACTAATCAATGGCCAAATACATCTCTAAAGCTGTCCAGGAGTATATTTCATTTATTTTCTAACCACGGGTACTAGGGAGACTTTAGGGCCATGCTCATTTGTGAAGACGTGCGTTTGACTTGGTTTACATCGCTGATGTGTCACAATATCAGTTTGTCTCGATAAAGTAATAATAGTTGTCGTTCAGGCTTTATGTTACGAAACCACGATATGGTTATGGGGGACGCCCTGGTGGAGGGATATAAAAGATTTGATCATTTGATGTTACTTAACGCACAGACTAACCTAAGTACACAGACCTGTAATATGCCGCCACCATCGAAATGCGGCGGGCATGGCTTAGACTCGAACTTCTGACCTTAGGGTCAGCTATCGAGACGGTGACTACTATATTACCATGCGGGGTTTATCTTTAGAAAAGACGCAGAGGTTGTATCGAAGCAGACGCAAGGACAAGCTGAGAATTTGGTGGTGGGAACTGGATTCCGCCAGAAATAGACATGAGCAGCGTATCGCAAAGAGGTCGTGCCTGTGATGTTCACAGAACCTGTTACGAGAGTTTTCATCATTGTTTTCTTCGTCGAATTCGTCGAAACGCTCGAGAACAACGTGAAGAACCTTTAGGATGGAGTTGAAGTATTACGCTTGTGCAGTCAGCACCACCTTCAGAAAAATATCGCGATAAACCTAATGGGAAATCATTGAACAGAGAATGTCGCCGGAGCCACCGGATTGACAAGCGGACCTGTCTTCTTCGAGGCAGCAACGAAGATAATTCCGCTCTTTGAAACATGGGCGCTGGCGTAATTTATTCTTTAAGCGTTTTTCATCACTTCAAGCACTCACTTCCTTTACGAACGTATATGACTATAGTTTCCCCTAAACATGATGTGATACGCAGGATTTGAGAAGTAAGCTTGGCAATGTAGGAAAAAAATGGCCCATATCTGCACGTTACACTGCAATTGTCATCGAAAGACGATTGTCTTGCGTGTGGAGAGAGTGAACAAAACGTTTATTTGATGTTCTGCGCAAGAAAATCGGTGAATGGTATTCTGGAGGCGCTGCGTTGGAGTGCCTCGAGCATGCAGCGGAGGCGAACGAGTGCGTCAAGTCTCGTCACACGTAAGACATGAACGCTATCTTGTAGTTATCATGAAAAATGAAGCGCGAGGCGCGCGCGTTCGTCTCTGAGGTGATAAGGTGTAGAACGCAAGGCGAAGGGTAGGTGCCACCACCGTGTCGTCTTAGCAGAGCGTTGGAAACACTTGCCTTTTTTGTGCAAGCGTTGCATGGTCAGCGCAGCGTGATAAACGCTATGGTCCTTATAATTACTTACGTATGTCTTTTCTAGTAAAAAAATACACATACATAATATTGACGTGTTGTTATAGTGCCCCATATATGCGCGATAATTGCTTTTTAATTGACGATCGCACAAATATGAATGCTGAATCTTGAGCAATATTGGTGGGCGCTGCGGATGGGTTCGGCCGTTTGGAGTATCGTTTAGAGTACCGTTAAATGCAGACAAACAGACAAATGTACAAACAGTCAGATAGACTGACAGACAATAATATTTGCGTTGAAGGTCCCCAAGACAGACTATATCGTCTTTAAAAATTCCATATGTTTGTAATGGATCACGCAAAGCTTGACAATGGGAAGCACAGGCCAGTTGCCCCTGATGCTTCCCCGTCGACCAACACGTCTAGCTTCGAAAGGCACGCCTCGAGAGTATGCGCTTTCGTAGGGAACCACATGGCTGTCTCGGCATGATCGAGCGCAGCCAGGCTACGCACTAAAGAGCTGAAGGAAGGAAGGAAAATAGGAGGAAAAGAACGGCAGGGAGGTTAACCAGCCCAAAAGAAGCCGTTTTGCTACACTGCACATGGGAGGGGGATGAGGGTAGGGGGTGAGGGTTTCGGTGGACGTGGCTTAGCCACCACGCATGCGCAGCTTGTCCAAACGGCGCAGTATGTAGTCGCGATGCTTGCTTCTGTTTTCTTTTAAGTCTGAGTGAAACTTCGTAAATAGTTTACCCGACGTCTGTGTGGCTGCTTCTGCTATACGTTTATCAGCGTATCTATCACAATCATCGCCCAGCACTTGGAGTAGCACGTCAGGCGAAAAGTCAACATCTTCAGCTCTTGACTGAAATATTTTTTCCCGTTTTCTATCTTATTTTATCTCTTTTTGAGCCCATGGGTTTAAACTACACCGAAACGCTATGCATATCGTCTCCATCGGTCGCTTTGCGTGACACTCTTCATCGCAGAGCGCGTGCTGTGCTCGGTGGTTGCTAGGCAACGGCACTAGGAGCTTTCTGCAAAACCACTACCTTCCTCAAGGTATGACTAACAGCTTCGCTGTCAAAAATGTGGCGCAACTGCCCATTCTGCTGAGTACGGGAGATGGTCGCTATCTTGGCATATTATACTGTTGGATTTTGCGCTTGAATGGAGTAATTGATCTTCAACTGCTAAAACCAGATACGAAACCATCATTTTACCAAAACAAAGTGTGTCAGCGCTACAAGCGAGATTCGGAGCATCTTGCTCCCTCCCAAGTCGGCATTTATCTGATAGATGTGAATTTGTGCTCATTGTAATTTTTATGTGCAACCATAAGGGGCTCTCATTAATCGAGTCCGTGACTGCGTTAATGATACACGATGTAGGCGCAGAGCTGGTACTACATCTATTTGGATGATGTAGGTCGCCTGGATGTTTGTGGAGAAGTTTACCTTGCTGACTCTGGCCAAGAGCGTGATCACGCACAACTCCCGCTTCAAGGTGACGCACAACGGTCATCGCACCTGGCACCTTCACATCCACGACGTGCAAGAACGTGATCGCGGAGCCTACATGTGCCAGATCAACACGTCACCCATGAAGTCTCAGATCGGATACCTCAACGTGGTCGGTAAGTTCGCTTTTTGAAGAAGTTCAGTGCTGAAGTGTGACTCCCGACATCTTACATCAATTTGATACTTCATTTTAATGATGAGAAACGTGCAAGGAAAAATGCAAATAATGCTGGTTAGCCAGATGTGCGCTCGTCTACTATTGCACACAAACTCAAAACGCTTGTTTTGAGCTTCATGACGCTCAACACAACCTTAAAGGACCAAAAAAAAAAAAGGCCCCGTATCTGCATGTAATCTGCAAATGTCGTCGACAGACGATGGTCATGCGTGTGGAGAGAGTGAACAACCTATTTGATGTTCTGCGCAAGAAAATCGGTGAGTGTTATTCTGGAGGCGATGCGTTAGAGTGCCTCGAGCGTGCAGCGGAGGCGAACGAGCGCATCAAGTCACGTCACTCGTGAGACATGAGCGCCACCTGGCAATGTTCTTGGAAAACGAAGCGTGTGGCTTTGAGACAGGTGTGCGCGCACGTCTCAGAGCTGATAAGGTGTAGAACGCAAGGCGACTGGTAGGTGCCACCACCATCGCGTCTTAGCAAAGTGGTGGAACACTCATCTTTTCGTGCAAGCGTTGCATGGTCAGTGCAGCGTGATAAGCGCTACGGATTTTAAAATTATTTCTATATGCCTTTTCCAGTAAAAGATGCACATGCTGAATATATACGTTTTGTTATGGTACCCTAGACTTGCGCAGTAATTGCTTATCAATTGAAACATGTGTGAACGCTAAACCTCCAGCAACATTGGTGGGCGCTGCAGATGTGGTCGGCCGTTTCACGTACTCGGTGCTGTTAAGAGAGGACAGACAGACAGACCAAAATTTTTGCGTCGAAGGACCCCAAGAAAGACTATCGTCTTTAAAAAACATAACTAGAGGAGTGCCGCACTATCCGATAACGCGTATTGACAGCACAGTTAGTGTGCTGAATACTGGATGGCGCCCGACCTTCAGGCTTTGCATTGTTGGCCTAATATCGGGTTTGCAAAGGCTGATCTCACTTTGTCATTCCTATATTGGTCATAGGTGTATGTATGTATGTATGTATGTATGTATTGATTGATTTGTGGGGTTTCACGTCCCAAAACCACCATATGAATATGAGAGACGCCGTAGTGGAGGGCTCCGGAAATTTTGACCACCTGGGATTCTTTAACGTGCACCCAAATCTGAGTACATGGGCCTACAACATTTCCGCCTCCATCGGAAATGCAGCCGCCACAGCCGGGATGTATGTATGTATGTATGTATGTATGTATGTATGTGTGTATGTATGTATGTGTGTATGTATGTATGTATGTATGTATGTATGTATGTATGTATGTATGTATGTATGTATGTATGTATGTATGTATGTATGTATGTATGTATGTATGTATGTATGTATGTATGTATGTATGTATGTATGTATGTATGTATGTATGTATGTATGTATGTATGTATGTATGTATGTATGTATGTATGTATGTATGTATGTATGTATGTATGTATGTATGTATGTATGTATGTATGTATGTATGTATGTATGTATGTATGTATGTATGTATGTATGTATGTATGTATGTATGTATGTATGTATGTAGGCAGGCTCTAGTGTGTTCATTTTCCTACGCCAGAATGCCATGCTGACGCAGTCATGCTGCAGCCGAGATGTCCCTCTGTCCTCGCTTCTTATTTTCTTTTCCTGCAGTGCCACCTAAGATCGACGAGGAGAACACCAGCTCAGACACCGAAGTCCGAGAGGGGGCTGAAGCCGCGCTCAAGTGCGTTGCCAAGGGAACGCCGGAACCGGAAATCACGTGGAGAAGAGAAGACGACCAGGAAATCGCGTTCGGCCGCGAGAAAGGTCAGTAGCCCCCGCCATGATTTGAAAGCGCCGGCCACGCTGCTACTTGCACGACGGGTGGCAAACCGTTTCGGGCCACTTCGATGTCGCTTGAGAATGCTGTGTTAGATCCTTGTAGAAACTAAATGCTGAAGTTACTGACCGTCCTTATACTTGATCAAGATTGAACTGTAATCGCATATCGCAGAGGAATGTAGGGTGTGCAGGCACGAACCCAAGAGAAAGGCAACAAGAGAACACAAACACCGAGTACAGGCAGGAAGTTCGCGCTATGGCAGAAAAGATAGAAAGTGTGGCGACGCAAAGCGGTGCTTCTGTGTGCGGTGCAGAGAGCGCATGCTCCCGCACGAGAAAGTTATCTTCGAGAGGAAGGGTGATAATAAAAGTCAGTTGTTGTTTGGGACGCGAGTTGTTCACTTGCGCAGCTCTGCCGAGCGACGCGTCACAACATTGGTGACCCAGACTCGGAATACAGACACAGCGACCGGAGTGTCGAACCAGCCGCAATATGGATTCAACGCCCACGACCGACGCCTCTCCGACAGTCTCCTCAGTCGACGGTAAGCTGCCCCCTTTTTGGACTGCGGACCCCGCACTTTGGTTCATACAAGTGGAATCTCAGTTCGCAGCCAGACGAATCATCGCAGACCTTACGAAATACCACTACGTAGTCAGCAGTCTGCCGCCCGCCATAGCCAGTGAAATCAGGGATCTGTTGCTCGCACCACCTGTCGAAAACGCATAAGCAACGCTAAAAGAAACCTTTATTCGCCGAGTTACGCCCTCCGAACCACAACGACTGCAGCAATTGCTTCGCGGCACGGAACTCGGCGACCGTACTCCTAGTCAGCTTTTGCGGCACATGCAACAGTTGCTTGGCAGAACATCAAACACGATAGATGGAGTATTGCTCCGAGAACTTTTTTTGCAAAAGTTGCCTTCAGGCGTCCGCATGGTCATCGCGGCCTCAGAGCACAAGGATTTAACCGCAGCCGCCGAACTTGCTGACAAACTGGTAGCAATGACACCGCCCACACCCATGGCTGCCATGCAAGCGCAACAGCCTTTAAACGAACTTCAAGAGATGCGTGAGGAGATTGCTCGACTTGCCGAAACAGTATCAGCTTTGCACGCTAGCAGGAGGGCGCAAACGATAACCGAACCTAACACGCCGCTATCGCAAGAGCAGCATGAGCATATCTGCTGGTATCATTGGAGGTTCGGAAGTAGTGCGCGTAAATGTGTCCCACCGTGCGCGCACTCGGGAAACAGCCGCGGCAGGCACTGAGGGTGACCAGTGCTACTACGTTGCCTCCAAGTCATCTCTCAGTATTTTTTATTACCGACCGCAACAACGGAGTACGTTTCTTAGTGGACACAGGCGCCGAAGTAAGCGTTATACCGACGTCACAAGCTGAAAGAAAGAAACCTAGTACATCGCCATTGCAAGCTGTCAATAACACGGTGATAACAACATACGGCCATCGTTCACTGTCGCTGAACTTCGGCTTCGGCAGAACGTTTAGCTGGGTGTTCGTACAAGGCACGCCGTGTTGGCACCCCCCTATCAGCCCGGCCTTGCTCAGTCCGGCTGGAGAAGTGTACTTCACCGCAGTACTACAAGAGTTCCCAGAGCTGACACAACAGCCACAGGCATTTCCAGAAGTAAAGCACGGCGTCCTGCATCACATCGAAACCACAGGCCCACCGTTCTATGCGCGACAGTGCACGGCGCCTGTCACCCGAGAAGCTGCGGTTGGCTCGCCAGGCGTTTGCCCACATGATGGAACTCAGGATAGTATGTACTTCATCCAGCCCATATGCGTCACCTCTTCACATGGTCCCAAAATCAATAGACGGTGATTGGCGCCCTTGCGGGGACTATCGAGCGCTGAACCGGGTAACCGTGCCAGACCGTTACCCAGTCCCGCACATTTATGACATGACCTCCTTCCTGCATGGTGCTACCATTTTCTCTAAAATAGATCTAGTGCGAGCATATCATCAGATACCCGTAGCACCGGAGGATGTCCCCAAGACCGCAATAAAAACGCCGTTCGGAATGTTCGAGTTCCTACGCATGCCTTTCGGCTTACGCAACGCCGGCCAAACTTTTCAACGGTTTATGGATGGCGTTGTACGTGGCCTCGACTTTTGCAAGGTATACCTCAATGATCTTCTGATTGCTAGCAGCACTCCTGAAGAGCACGAGCGGCATCTGCGCTACGTACTTCAGTGACTGACAGAGAACGGCATCGTTATCAATACGGCAAAGTGCGTGTTTGGGGTACCGACACTATCATTTTTGGGCCACAGCATTTCAAGTGCCGGAGTACAGCCCCAGAAGGACAAGGTGGAAGCAGTACGGCAGTTTCCACAGCCGAAAAACCTCCGCCAGCTTCGAGAGTTCCTGGGACTCGTGAATTTCCACCATAGGTTTATCCCGAAACGCGCCAACATCCTTCACCCTCTCCACAGCCTACTTGCGGCATCTGGATCTAAGGCAACTGCCATTCAGTGGAACGACCAATCCACACAAGCATTCCGGATGATAAAGGAAGCTCTCGCAAATGCTACCATGCTCACGTACCCGCAGCTGGGTGTTCCTTAGTGCGTCATGGTGGACGCCTCCGATGCAGCGATTGGAGCCGTGTTGCAGCAGAGGGTGAGCGGAGTGTGGCGACCAATTTCCTTCTCCATAAAACTGAGCCCGTCCGAACGAAGGTACAGCACCTTCGGTAGGGAACTCCTGGCCATATACGCGGCTATCCGGCATTTCAGACATTATGTGGAAGGACAAGAATTTTTTGTGCTCATGTATCACAGACCACTCACCTACGCATTGCGCGCGAACTCCGATTCTGGTGCGCATGTGGCACGGGAGCTCCGCCAAATGTCGTACATCGCAGAATTCACGACAGATATACGCCATGATAGTGGCACGGATAATGCTGCTGCCGACGCTCTTTCGCGCGGTCCAGTGAATGCCATCAGCCTGCCGAGCGGCGTGGACTTCACCACACTTACGACGGCTCAACGCAGTGATGGAGAATTGAAGCGTCTACTGACGTCTTCAACCAGCGCCTTGAAGCTGCAATGGTTGGCAGAACCCACAGGATCCGTACGCTGCGACATGTCTACAGGCAATGCCCGACCGTTCGTCCCCTCGAACCTCCGTCGCAGCATTTTTTACTTGCTGCACAGCCTGGCGCATCCCGGGATTCGAGCCACGCAACGGCTATGCACAGCGAGGTTCGTGTGGACAGGAATAAACTGGGATGTCCGATACTGGACACGAGAGTGCATCGCATGCCAGCGCTCCAAAGCTCAGCGATATACTGTTGACCCCCTTGGGATCTTTCCCTCTGCCGGACTGTCGATTTGCCCATGTGCATGTTGACATTGTGGGACCACTGCCGTTGTGTCAGGGGCAAAGCTACTTGCTAACCTGCATCGATCGCTTCACGCGATGGCCGGAGGCCGTGCCCATTCCAGACATGACTGCTGATACGCATTTATCTTCCACTGGGTGGCCCGCTTCGGAGTGCCGGCAACCATGACTACGGATCGCGGAACACAGTTTGAGTCCACCCTGTTCGCAAGCGTCACCCGGCTCTTGGGTACTCACCGCATCAGAACAACTGCCTACCATCCGATAAGCAACGGTATAGTGGAAAGGTTTCATCGCCATCTGAAGACGAGCCTGACGGCTACTGCGAGTCACAGTTAGGTAGAGGCACTGCCGTTTGTTCTGTTGGGCGTTAGGACGGCTCTGAAAGCAGATATTGGATGCTGCTCCGCTGAACTGGTGTACGGAACAACGCTTCGCCTCCCAGGGGAGTTTTTCACTACCAGTAAGGACGAAAACGTGTACGCGAACGCGGGCTACGCCGTGCGATTGCTCGACATCATGAGCAAGCTACGCGCTGTTACTCCGTGTCCGCCCGCAGCCCGGCCAGTCTACGTGGACCGGGAAGTCTCCTCCTGCTCTCACGTGTTTGTGAGGTACCACGCCGTACAGCCTCCACTTCGGCCTCCGTACGACGGGCCTTTCAAGGTCCTGTGATGGGCAGACAAGCATTTTACAATCGACAAAGGTGGTCGTCACGACGTGGTTTCTCTAGACCGCGTAAAATCGGCACACGTGGACTCCGACAGCGAAGCACCTGCACCACCTCGAGCTCCATCCTCGCAGGCACCCCCGGCAGACCACGTAGCGCAGCCCCAACAAGTCCTCAAACGGTTTACGCGGAGTGGACGGTGTACGAGACCCCCGGTGCGCATGAACTTATGAACCGCAGTGGATCGTCCGAGTGCGGCCGTTGTGCGCGCACTCACTATAGGGGGGGAGTACTGTGGCGACGCAAAGCGGTGCTTCTGTGTGCGGTGCAGAGAGCGCATGCGCCCGCACGAGAAAGTTATCTTCGAGAGGAAGGGTGATAATAAAACTCAGTTGTTGTTTGGGACGCGAGTTGTTCACTTGCGCAGCTCTGCCGAGCGACGCGTCACAACAAAAGCATACCTGCGCATGTCCATACATCGGTACGTTTCACCATCAATGACACAACGCTGTCACCTGTAAATCAGGCACCTGCGCTGATACTCGTGATAGATAACTGTTGCAAATGAGTTCTGCGAAAACCCGCTAGGTGGCGAAAGCTTTTCTTTCTGAGAAATTGACACAGATTTACTTGTGGCTCCCGGCTACAAGGGGGTGGTTGTCTTATTTGCCTTTCTTGAGAGATAACTATGAAAGAGTTTCGGTTCTTCTCAATGCAAGATAGTTGTAGGCTGGCTGCCAGTAACGTTGATATGCTATGCCTCGACCTACGCGTTTCCTCATTCGTTAGTCATCATAAAGCTGCGCACCCAGAAAACATTGGTTGCAAAAAAGAGCTGAAAACGAGAATAGAAGAATAGGCAGCCCGTACATCCGTTCTTATCGCACACGTTAGATACAGTAACGTTGCACAATGGGCTATTCTGTGTCGTTACAGCTACCAATAGGCTATAAAAGACATACGATGCCAAGCAGTGAAAAAAGAAAAGCAGGTTGCAAATAAAAAAAATGGACAAACATTCGTTGCACCAATATATTTACAGAATGCCCTACTGGCACAGTTTATGAGGTTTCTTTTAGCATCAGTCGCTTCTTCGAAGAATGAGTAGATCTTCGCATTAATCGGAGAATATACATAACTCAGTGATCCTTCTATATGCGGGCGATCAGGGACCGTTTATTGCTCTCTCATGGTAGAGTACATCGTACTCTGAGTCGTCGAACATTTCTCCTAAACACATATCCTCAATTCATAAGCTACAGCCTTTTTGATTAGACGGCTTTCCGCTCTCCTATAGTAGAGTACCAAGTATACCATAACTCGTAAAAATCTTTTTTCCAAACACATGAGTGGTAGTTTCACGAGGCTTGCTGTCTAATAATTCTCACACTGTCGCGAATGCAAATGCACGTCTAAAGTCGGTGAGTACGCGGTTTTATACAGACCAGAATAAAGAAAGCTTTTTATGTTTTATATGCTTGGCAAGTCAAGATTAGTGATCGTGCACGCCTGATTACTGTGCCTTAAGAATAAACGAAATGCTATCTGGAACGATTTGAGCTACCAAGAAACTTGCATTACCCAAAATGGTTTGAAAGCCCTAGACTTCTTTAGCATGGATACAAAGTCTGGAATTCTGTGCGTATGCCGTGCTAAGATAGTGCAAATGAAAGGGTGCTGGGGCAAAGAGCATTACATCATGCGGTAAATGTTTGGTGAATTTAGGATCTTCTCAGTTCTAGACCAGTGTATATAAAAATTTAGAATGAACGAAAAAGTCATTACTACCAGTGATGTGGTCGGGTTGCTTCAGCCATCGTGCCGGGGTGGTTGGCAGAAACACACCGTGTTGTAAGTACAGAACACTTTAGCAGCCTGGCCTGTGCTTGTGTTCTTATTATTTTTTTAACCTATTGTTTTTTTTGCTTTCTCTTCTGCTTTCTATTTCTCGTTTGCTATCTTTTTTGCTATTTCTAAACGTGGTTTTTTTCCTGATTCATGCCAAGCAACCACAGCATGAGAAAAAACAGGAAGCCAGAGAGAAATTGAAAAGAAGAGGAAGAAAGCGAAATTAATTCAGACTAAAATAGAAATAGTAAACAATAGAGAAAAAAGGGTGTAAGTAATAAATAGAATTAAAAGGACAAATAACTAGGAAAACATGAAAGGATGAGAAAACCGAAGAAAAACAAGGAAGGCTGTCCAGCTCCGCACTTAGTTTAGGCTTTGGAGCCTTGGTGCCAAGTTGTCTTGACTTTTTTGTTCGTGCTTCAGATGCTGTGCGCTCGATTGCCTGTGAGAGCGAACGCGTGGTATAACCTGTCTGATGTCTCATCGTAGGCTTCAGGGAGCTATGAAAGGGCCAGTTTACACCTACTTGAAAACTGAACTTGCTGCGCAAGTTGAAGGAAAAAGCGAGAACGGAGACAGGAAGGAGCGCTCTTTCCTGTCTCCCTTCTCGTTTTCCGTCAGCTTGCGCAGCAAATCGAGTTTTAAAGTATGAACCAACCAGTCTGCAGAGAAGTATGGCTTACACCTACTGTTTTGTTATACTGTTGTAGCAGCAGATAGAGAGCAGTATTTATACGCACCACACTCCCGCTCATGCATCCGTATCAATCTAAATACACACGCACACACACAGAACTCAATGATGGTCCACGCACTGCTTTTCCCAATGATATTTTCATAGTTATCTGCTGTATTTTTTATTACCTCGCTTTGTTTCGTGGCATAGCGCAATGGTTTTCTTTAGAAACTAAACAGGAATCAATGGACCAGATGCATAGGCATTTAATGAACACTTTGTGTCAGACCAAGGACGAATTGCGTTAATAAAACATAAAATTCTGCATATCCCACGTACTTTGGGAATCAAAGTTATGCTTAGCGCGCGGAGAGAAGGTGACTGTGTTGTAATTTTTTATTAAACAAAACTGTATCAAATGACGCTAACATGTGTAAAAATGTTGTACGCATAGATTTGTTAAAGAGTCGCGTTCTTACTTTTGCGTAACGATTATAACAGACACATGGGTATTAGCAACGCCAGAAGCGGTAAGCTGATATGTAAGTTTGTGTGACCCTTGACACATGCAGCTAAATGAGCATCGGTGAATGGTGCTTCGCTACGATTCTCGTTAACCCCACGTGACGGCTGTATGATAGTAGTACATATGTGCTGTATATAATATTAGGTAGCCAGCTTTGCAACTACTATTGACGTTTCACGAACATTATGCTCTACTTAAAAAGCAGTTACGAGACCTGGCATGGCTCTGTGGTACAATACTTGATGGCCACGCAAAATGCTTTCGTTTGATTCCTGCTGGGACCATCATATTTATTCGATGCGTTCTTTCCGTCAACGCTGTCGATGCCGGCTTTTAGGGGCGAAGCTCCTTAGGCTTGATATAATTGGCGTCCATCACGCCCCACAAAACCCAACCCGAAACTGAACACTTGCACAAAAACAACTAAAAGAAACGTGTAAACAAGCGACTGTATGTGTCATCAACTACACAAAAGCACGATACATTATCACCCAATTCGTCCGTCTGTCTGTCCGTGCGTCCATCCACTTGTCCGTGCGTCCGTCCTTAACAGTAGTAGGCGACTTCAACGGGGACATTATGGACGTTAAGACCTATAGCGCTATAGCTTCGCCCACTTGTCGTCATTCACTTCGTGGATTTTTGTTAAAGCTCGCGAATGAAAATCACCAATGTCTGTTCACGTGTTTGCTTGGTTGATATAAAGTGCCAATCACCTTCCATGCATTGCGCTTAACTATAGATGATCTTAACCCAACTGTTTCATTGAGGTACATATGTACTGCTTATATGATTGGATAGCCATCACTGCATCCCCAATTCACGCTTTACGAACATTACGGTCTACTTGAAAAGAAGTTGCGAGTCCTGGCATGGTTCTGTGGCAGAACACTTGATATCCATGCATATTAATAGGGTACGATTCCTGCTTGTAGATAAATGACACTTTTTTATTTACATTCGTTGGGTCAACGCTGCTAATGTCACCTTTTTTTTTTAAACGCTCACGCGTCGAAATTACCCGGGCGTGCTCTCCACATTTCTGGGTAGCACGAAGTGTCAGTTACCCGTGGCGCATACCCACATACTAGTGGCACATACCCGCCTGCGGTTATGTGTCACTGTCTGGAGTAGAGTGTTTTCTTCGAAGTTGATATCCTGAATAAAACAATATCCCGAAGAATGTGATATACCGAATAATATGATATCAGGGTCGTGCCACTATTCATCTCAAGACCAGCGAGTGATATTCGTCAAACCATGTTACCCACCCTTGCTATTTTTGATTTACCCAGACTTAAAGGGGTGATCACAAGAGCACCCAGACGTAGAAGGCTACAGATAGCTATCTATCTACGTAGATAGACCCCAAAAGTGCTTGGAGCTCGCAAAAAAAAGCTTCGCAATTAAAATATCTGGGGCACTTCAGTGTGCCATAACGACAAGTAAGTATTCAGGGCGGTAGATTACGAGATGTCCAGTGAATGTAAGAAAGATCTAATTATTTAGCTTCATTTGTGTATTCCAAAAGACCAGTGCAGCCAGAAAGGTCTCTCTGGGTGAGCCTTGTTGTGCAGTTGAACTGCTAGAGAAAAGCGATGTTACGATTAAGTAGGAACATTCGATGAATGTTACATTCGAAGGAACTGCGACGTGGAAGCCCCAGCTTTTGTCGAAGCCAGTGGCCGGCGCGAACTTCGCACTGAATCATGCGTCATCGTGAGCTCCTTTATGACGTAATTTTCGTCGGCGCGGCCTCATCAAGTGTGAGGCCTACGGGACGTCTTCATGTTTTTCTATAGTAGAGTACCTTGTACTCTAAACTGTCAACAACTCTTTCTAAACACAGAACTGTTATCTTCGTTCAGGCAACAGGCTGTCTTAACTTTATTTTTGTACGGCTGCTGTTGTGGTTGTGCACTCTTCCCGAACAAACACCAGCAGCCAGCGTTTCCTAAATGGTTGAGGTGTTGCAGACGTCATTGATAATAGTATCGTTTCTGGTAAATATGCGAACGAGCTGCAGCAAAACAAGAAAGAGGAAAATAACAACGCTACACAGTACAGCGATGAACCATTGCCGTTAATTTCTGCGCGTTTTGTAGTTACGTTCGTTTTCTTTCCACCGAATATGCAATAGACGTATCAAGCGGACAGGTTAGTGGCGATCAGGTTACACGCTTCAAGCAACGTACTCAATCGAAGTGGCCGTGAATGATACGACGTTTCAAGAAATAAAATGGTTTCTTTTCTTTGCTCTGCCAAACACATTACCGATGACACAAGTAGAGAATGAAGGGACCACTGAGAGAAAGGATGACAAAGAAAAAGAAAAAAAAGGGGCTGAATGAAAAGAAATTGTAGATGTTGAACGAAGCCATCGGGGAAAGATGTGTTGGGATAATTTTTTCGCCGACATCGGGACCTGTACGCAGAGTCAAAGGTTAAAACAAACGAAAAGCATTAGCCGGCCTCCCAACAAAAGATGACGAAGTTGCCGCAATTTGTATACTTCAGATCCATGCACCAGCCCCAAAACTCACGCCCAATCAATTTCTCTCCTCCCTCTTCCTATAACTTTGGCACAACACGCTCGAAGAAAGCACGCAGCAGCGAGTCGTACGTGACATTACAAACAATGGGGGGGGGGGGGGGGGGGATTGGGCACTGGAAAAAAAAGCCTGGCTCGGAGCGTTAAAAACGAGGTACTCTGGCGGGACCAACGGTTGCAATCTTTTCAAATTAATGGGCCTGGAGTTACAAGCTTTCCTCCCCGAAGGGCCCCTCGCAGTCAACGGCTGGCGGCCCCCCATTGAACACTCGCGTCTTTAACTGCAGGCGAGCAGCGAACCGCTACACCCCCGCACCCTGGCACAACGGGCTACAAACGATAACAGCGAACCACAGATGGCTTCGGAGCCCCGCGACTTTTCGAATCAAAATCCCTGCCATTAAACTCGAAAACCTCCTCAATCTCACTCACCCCCCGTTCGTCCGTCTTCCGATCGTTCCCTCAGCCTCGCGCTTTCCGCTCTTTGCGACTGCTTGAATTCAAGCAAGCGGGTTCCATTGCCATCTGTCGTCTCGAAATCGCACTGCATCTCGACGCTCTCGCCTCCTCCGGCGGCGGCATTTTCTCTTTCTACAGAGAAGAGCGCTTGTCCCGCGCGCGTATACAGCGTACGGCCCCGAAGAGAAAACGCCGCACCGCTGGCCCGAAACGCTAGTCGAGCAATTAGTCGGGCGGAGTGAACGGTCGCTGCCCACCCCCACTTCCGCGAGCCTCCAACAACGACCCATGCGCGCGTATCAGCCACGCTCCGTGAAAAGGGCCACTGCTCTGAGGGAGGAAAGATGGCCTTAATCAATGCTCGTGCGCGCCGGCGCTGTCACCTCGGAGGCTCCCGGCGTCGCTTACGCACTTCGAGAGCCGCGTTGTCATTAAGTAACCAAGGGGCTTTCCTCCAATGACGCGTATCGCCGCTGTTTCCTTTCGAAAGCGGCGGCGACTGCAGTCGGTTCGTGGGAGCCCGACCAAGAAGAGGTGGCCGACTCGCGCCGAGGCATCGCCGTCCAAGTGTCGCGATGTCGTTTTCGGCGCCTTTTCCCGTAAAGAGCTGGATTCGAGAACTGGCGTGGAAATAAGGAGGCGAGAGGGTAGCGAGATCGGGGTCGGAGAGGGGGAGGGAAGTCGAGCCGTTGTAATTGAATTTCTGATTACAAGGCGGCACGATCACCCCCCGACCAGATGGGTCTCCCCCGTAACACAGGGAAGGAAAACGTTACGGTCGTAATGAACACCGTTGTTCTTTGCCCCCCGCTCCCGTTTTCTCCCTTTTTCCATTTTACTCTGCTATACCCGAGGCGAATTCTACGCTAGCTAGACGATGCTGCCACTCGGCGACAAAAACTGTCTCCGACTGCACGTTTGGTTCTTGTAAGACCCCAGCTGCGCACTCGCAAGAAGCAAAATAACACTCTCACAATATACGTACAAAACGATAGGTGCCCTTGTCGCTAGTACGAAGGACGGAATGAAAGAAATCTGTGCCACTTTGTATCAGCTCAAGCTTTCTTGTAATGGTTGAAAAAAAAAGCAAGTGAAACAGAGAGAGATATGAAAAGGGGATACCCTGATTTTATTATAATTTCGTCCTTGCGTGGGGTGAAGAACTCTCCGTCTTTTTTATTCTTCTCTTACTGGCAGCAGGTGCGCTAATTCTGCGAGACCGCACATTAAATTTAAAAGCAGTGACCACAGCATTTTAAAAAATGCTGATCTACCGCACGTTCATACTTTAAATAAAATTGTTGGCGTACGATTGCATTTGTAGCTTTTGCACTGTACTTATAGAAACATTTCAACTTTCGGCTTTTTTACGAATAGTTCCAAATGAGTGTCGGTTATCGTATTTCTTTCTATTTCTTTGTAGACTACGCGTAAATAGTTAAGAATGTGCGCGCAGAAATTGTCCACATAGAATGATGTTCAAAAACATCGACCATTTCTGTGGAGGAGACACTATTACATGACTGGCGCACGCGTATTTTCCGCCTCTTGAACATTTAGAAATGTATCACTAGATGAATAAGTGGCAATATTTTTACGTCAAGTCTTTTGGGGCATATACGAAGTCCACCACGTTACTAGATGGGGGCTTACAGTATAAGAGCAAGCAGGAAGCTTGAAATATTCTGAGGGAAATTTGACTACATCACTCCGCATGCCTCATTAGAACACCAGATCCCACAGGTATCTATGATTGGGCCTTTGCATGTATGATTTCTGCCGAATATGGCATAGCGCTAGGTTTAATTTTTCTTGCAATGTTCGCCACGTATATTAACGACCGATTCGAAAAATTGTGATCCACTGCATTCTGTGACGATAACTTCGTCTCCTCTAAATGCGTTGATGGAGAATACTACCTTTCACCCCGCCGCGGTGGCCTAGTGGCTAAGGTACTCGGCTGCTGATACGCAGGTCGCGGAATTGAATCCCGGCTGCGGCAGCTGCATTTCCGATGGAGGCGGAATGTTGTAGGCCCATGTGCTCAGATTTGGGTGCACTTTAAAGAACCCCAGGTAGTCAAAATTTCCGGAGCCCTCCACTGTGGCGTCTCTCATAATCATATGATAATGTTGGGACGTTAAACCCCACGTACCAACCAATACTACTTTTCAGTACTCATCATCAACTTCAGTGCTCGCTCGAATGTGGTAATGCGTAAAAGGATTTTCTCCTGAGGGCACCTTTAGGGGCGAAGCTCCTTAGGGTGTGGGTCGTTCCCTCCTCTGTAGTAGTGGTAGTAGTAGTCAAACAAAACGAAGAGGCAGATGAGGAGGAAGAACGGGTAGTAGAACATTATTTGAAGTGAAGGGGTTAAAAAAGGGGAACTCTGGAGCTTGTAAAATGCTCGAGGAAATTACTCGTGCAGACTAACACGCATCTTCTTGCCCTCTTGTCATCTCCGCCTGCTGAGCCCGCGACGCACTCGGTGGTACGAAAGGAGAGAGAAAGCGCTTAATGCACGCGACAAGTCCCTGTAACTGGATGACTTCGAAAAAAAATTGCGGCAGTCGCTTCGTAAGGTAACAGGCTCTTTTAATAATGCATTTCGGGGATCAATTAGAAAAGTGTTCCCACATTTAAAGTGTTGGACACCTCTAAGAATGCGACAAACACGGGTGATGCACGCAGTGAGTTTTAATTAAATAGGACAGCGTGCCATGTAATGTCTAAACCAGTGGGCTTCAATCCTCGAAGAGATGTCCGCCTAGGTGCGTCAGTGGTGTTGCGAAGCGCGCCTCCGACGACGTTACGAAGGGCGCCACGAATTTCACCGCTGCAACCACTGTTACGAAAGATGGCGACGCCAACACGGTCCCGAAGATGCCACTGCTCCGATCTCCGCCGACACGGTTACCAGCCGTTTGGTAGCGTAGGTTTCTCAGCTCGCGACTGCTGCGCAGAGATGATAGACGAGCGGACGAGACGACGGTGAGTTAAACAAAGTTTATGTACAGCATATATACAGAGGCGTTACAAATTCGGCACTGGGGCCGACAGCTTAGAGACCCGAAGAGCCGAGCTCTCCTCTCTAACACATAGGTCTGCTGCTCGCGACGCGCCGCATGGCTTTTTTTATGTGCATCGGGAGGATTCTTTGAGTAACCAAATGTCCAACCAGAAGCGCCGCTGGTCGTGAGGTCAGAATCCTGCATGGGGTCGCCGCTGGGCCGCGTCATTCTCATCGAATCTGGAGCCACTGCGCTGCACGTGGCTGCACCCAAAAACGAGTGACGTCGCCACGCATTGCGTCAGACTCGCCAGACAGGAAGGCGCCGATTGCTTGCTCGACGGGCTCGCTGGCTGAGGTGACTCGATGTGCGTGCGCGGCAGAGAGGCACCGCCGCGTGATGACGCCGTTGAGTTGTTCGCTTCAGGCGGGCTCGTGGGCTGGCCTTGACACAGATTGCCTTTTTCAGAGGCATGGACGTTCGCTGTGGACTCGCAGGCATAATAGCACACCCGCCACCAGACAATGCGCCGGAAAGACGAGCTGCTTCCACGTGGCTCGGATGTCAGGTACGCTCGTTCGCCAGGTCCCTCCAGGTTCGCCTCCAGGGCCATGGGGAGAATGCAGCTCCAGACTCTGTTCTGGGAACACATCCCATTCTTGAGGACGGATCCCTGCTCCACTGGCTTGTCGCCACAACTTGTCGACCAGCTTCGCTCGTCTCTTCTGACGATCTTTGGTTTCAGCACTTGTCGATGGTTCTGCAACTTGTCAAGAACCGTTCAACAACAGACAACACACGACACAAGCAAGTGCCCTCGGTCACCCGACAGAACACAGGACAAAGTATACTACAACATATACCTAGCTATGTGTCTATCGGAATTTCGTTCCCTCTACATCAAGAGGCACATGTGGGACACAAGACTCTTGAAATGAGAACTCAATTTTTTTACACGTACAACAACGTAACGAAATAGAACAGAACATAAAGTTGGCTCCTTGAGCTTCTTCTGTACGAGAGCGCTCAGCTGAGGTCGTGATGAGGTCAAAATTTTGCCCCTAATTGCCAGCGAGAAAGCGAAATGTGGAGAAGGTACTAACTAAACGCACGGCTCAATGCGCCTGCATTAGCGTTTAGCTTTCCCTTTTTTTTTAGCGAACGTCAAAGTTGTGCTGGTGGAGTATCATGCTCCACCTCAGTAACCGGCCACTTTTAGGCGACGATACCTATGCGGTACCAACAGCTGCTCATATTTGCGACGTTTCACAGGAGAACAACGATACGGCTTGCTAGGGATTGGCTCCTCACAAGTTAGCTCGATAGCGTGTTCGATTACCGTCGTGTTTCCGGGACGGTCTGAAAACACGTCTTCAAACACGAAAACAATCTTTCTCAGGTCCTCCTTTTGGACTTAACTTAACCTAGGCTCTAGGTTCAACTGCTCCAAGATTACTTCCGATTCCCCTTCGATTACATCACTAGTGGTCAAAATTTCTGCTCCCTCTTCCTCTGAAGCATTCCAAAGCAGATTTACGACTGCTTGACGTTGAACGTAGGGTTTCATCAAGTTACTGTGGTAAATTTTGTTCGGCCGCCTTCCTAATTTCACTTCATAATTGGTATCAAAGCTTCAATATTACTTTGGCGGGCCCTTCCCAATGAACCTCAAGCTTGTTCTTTTTGGACGGCCGCAGCAGCATTACCTGACTACCAACTTCAAAAGCACGCTTCTTCGCCGATTTGTCGTAGTACTCGTTCGACAACACTTGTGCAGCCTTTATGTGGCTTTCCACTAGATCTTTCGTTTATCCAAGCCTCTGAAGAAGGTCTAGAACATGCGAAACTACATTAGGGTCCTCATCGAAACCCTCCCAGGACTCGTGCAGCATCCGCAATGGTGTTCTCAACCCCTGCCATAGACAAGCTCTGCAGGGCTAAAACCAGTGCTCTCATGAGGAGCTGATCTCAAAGCGAACATAGCGGGAGGAATACACGCTTCCCAATCGCATTTGTGCTCGTAGCAGAGAGCTCTCAATATCCGTTTCAGAACGGTACGCATACGCTCTACCGGATTAAATTGCGGGTGATGGATTCAGCTGTGCACTACTTTTATTCCACATTTATCCATAAAGGGTAGAGGTAAGGCAGCTGGTGAAGACACTACCATTGTCGTATTGGATTTCAGAAGGAAATCTAACGCGTGCAAATATAGATAGCAGTGCATCCACGACATGAGGAGAATTGAGCTCCTTAAGTGGTATCGTTTCCGGAAATTTTGTGGCTACACAGAGAGCCGTCAGGATGTACCGATAACCTTGCTTTGACTCTGGCAATGGCCCGACAATATCAATTACTAGGCGCCGGAAAGGTTCTGTGATAATTGTCACAAGCTTCATGGGTGCCTTCCACTTGTCTGTGGATTTCCCCGCTCTCTGACAAGTGTCGCATGAGCGTACAAAGTCTTCGATATCTTTCCAGCATTTCGGCCAATAAAACTCAAGGGAAACTCTAGCCTTGGTCTTTTTTATGCCGAGATGCCCTGCCCATGCGTTTTCATGCACCAGTTCCAATAGTTGGCGACGATGATTTTGTGGCACCAAGAGCTGCTCATACTTGCGGCCTTGTGCATTTGTGTAGCTCCGATACAAAAGTCCTGCTTTCTCAAAAAAAAAGAAACATTCTTTTTCTATTTTCCCAAGTTTACGCTTTCTATTAGCGCTTTTATCGAGAGGTCCTCACGCTGCTCTCGAATGAGCGTTTCTCGATTAACCCTCGACAGCTCTCCAACTTTCCGCTACAGGCGAGAGCGTTACACCCCTCCCGCTCTGACTCAATGGCGCCATGTCGTCTCCCCCTGCTTCGGAAACCGCGCCGGTCGCTTCGGCGACGGGCCGCTCGAGTGACTGCTCACATGACTCACACGGAGAATTTCCTCTCTGAGGTTCCGTCGACTCGCCGCCAAGGTCACTTGAAGGTTCACAGCATTGAACAAGATCAAGCTCCTGCGAAGGCTTCCGCGCTTGCGATCGCGTGAGGGCCATGTACGCTAAGTTGGGGAAGAACGATTTACCCTGCTATTTCAGAAGCAGCTCTGAGTTGTTAGAGAAAAGATAAGAAAAACTATCGGGAAGCGCGACAGACACAGCCGCTTCGGTGCGAAGCTTACCGAACGGGCTTTCAATGACAACCGTAGCGATTGGTAAGCGAGCACTCTGCTCCTCGGCGACTTGCCTAATCCTCGTGCATTCTCCTGTAAAGTCATCCTGAGACACCAATGAAGGATGGACAACGTCCATGGTTGCCGCTGATTCTCGAAGTGCTCGACACGTTTTCCCATTCACACTAATTTCTTGAATATACGGCTCTAACAACCGCATGTTCTTTTCCGATTCTCGGATCGTTGCAAAAGCAAACTTTTGCTTACAGTTTATCGCGATGTGCCCTTCCTTTCTGCAGTTGTAGCAGATTAGCGGCTTCCGTAATTCAAACGCCCGTGTGGTATCAGTGTGTTGTTTAGGAACCTCACTCGATTTCTCCTCTCACCACTGTTACGAAGCGCGCCTCCGACTTGGCTTCAAACGATCAAAGCTCACTCTAATGCTTCACACTGCCCTTCTCTAAACTACTATAACCTGAGCTAGAGTAGTCTGGTGAACTGAGGGGAAAACATCTGGCACTCACCGCATCGATGTCGCTGACGCCGGCAGATCCCGCAGCTGCCAACCACTGTTACGAAGCGTGCCTCCGACGACGTTACGAAGGGCGCCACGAAATCCCACCGCTGCCACCACTGTTACGAAGCGCGCCTCCAACGACGTTACGAAGGGCGCCACGAATTTCACCGCTGCAACCACTGTTACGAAAAACGGCGACGCCAACACGGTCCCGAAGGCGCCACTGCTCCGATCTCCACCGATACGGTTACCAGCCGTTTGGTAGCGTAGGTTTCTCAGCTCGCGACTGCTGCGCAGAGCTGATAGACGAGCGGACGAGACGACGGTGAGTTAAACAAGGTTTATGTACAGCATATATACAGAGGCGTTACAAATTCGGCAATGGGGCCGACAGCTTAGAAACCCGAAGAACCGAGCTTTCCTCTCTAACACATAGGTCTGCTGCTCGCGACGCACCGCATGGCTTTTTTTATATGCACCGGGAGGATTCTTTGAGTAACCAAATGTCCAACCAGAAGCGCCGCTGGTCGTGAGGTCAGAATCCTCCAATGGGGTCGCCACTGGGCCGCGTCATTCTCATCGAATCTGGAGCCGCTGCGCTGCACGTGGCTGCACCCAAGGACGAGTGACGTCGCCACGCATTGCGTCAGACTCGCCAGACAGGAAGGCGCCGATTGCTTGCTCGACGGGCTCGCTGGCTGAGGTGACTCGAAGTGCGTGCGCGGCAGAGAGGCACCGCCGCGTGATGACGCCGTTGAGTTGTTCGCTTCAGGCGGGCTCGTGGGCTGGCCTTGACACAGATTGCCTTTTTCAGAGGCATGGACGTTCACTGTGGACTCGCAGACATAACAGTGGCTAGGGTTCTCGGCTGCGAACCCGATGCTTGCAGGTTAGGTGGTCGAATTTCTAAAGAGGCGAGAAGGGAGGGGCCCGTGCACCGTGCAATGTCCATTCAGGTTAAAGAACACCAGACGTTCGAAATTTCCGGAGCATTCTACTACTGCGTCTCTTATAATGATATCGTGGTTTCGGAATGAAAAACTCTACATATTATTATTAGTATTTTTCTCCAAGGCGAAAGTTTTTTGCACTACTTTTGAGGTATTAGACTTTTAAGTCGAGATGCATCTGTAGGTATCTCCGAGTGTCAAATTTCCGAAATCGTGCGAGAAAAAAAGCAAAAAAACGTCACGTTATATGGGAGAGTGCACAATGTCCTCATTGACGTGCGTGCGCGAATCCGCCGATATGCCGCAATCCCCAAGATTGAAATATTTCATCACATCACACCTATAGAGAGCAGGAGGCTTTTTATGTGTGACCTAGTTTTTGTACTCATTATTTTCCGGAGTGAGAGTGTAACCTGACAACGTGGTAGTGACGGCGGCTTGAGAAATAAGACGACCGTGATTGACTTCGACTCTGATCCACACGTGTTCGTTAAACGTGTACCTGAAATGCATAAGATACAAGTATACGCCTGGAATAGTTCATGTACAAGACTGATATCGACGTCTGCCGAAATAAAAAGATGGACCGTGAGGGACCAAGTTTCAGTCTCCTAACTACCGCCGTAGTATTTCTCCTTTTCTTTCAGACCTGATCACATAACGTAGGCATAACTTTAGGTGGAACCCGAAAATTTAGAATAGAACCCAGATTTCACCCTTTTGCTTAAATTTACACATCGATCATTTTTTTTGGTGATACGCAGAAAAAGAAGAAAAAAAACTACCTTAGCGAAATACCAGCTCCTCTCGACCATCTCACGCCACAGCATAAAAGCATATTAAAGTAATGAATTCAAGTCTTACAGTTCACTCCTCTTCTTCCACTATTGCGTTCACAGCAAACGCGGCTTAACAAAGTTATTTCGTTGTACAGGTATGTAACAGTGCCTTTCGCCTACACGATTCGAATCAATATTCGTATGTTTGTTTTGCACACAATCACAGAGATATATTTCATCTTGGTTAGTATAAATGATGAACGCAAACAGTGAAAGATATAAATGGCAACAGAAGACGCAGAAACAGCTCTACCTACAATAAACATCACAATCAGTAGCTACGCCTTGAATTCGAAGTGACTTATACACAAATAAGAAATCTTCTCGCCGTTCAAATGTGTATTTCTTTCACTTCAAATCTGTTTTATCGCATCCTATTTGTTTCGTGAAAGTAGGGCAGTTCGTTCGGCAGGAGCGTATTGAATTCTAGGTGCCGACAAAATCTTCAGCTTGATTGTAGAGGCGAAACAACTTCATCTTGTTATGGCCTTGTGGGGGCTGCGACAGTGGCTTTGTTTGCCGACGTTCGTCAACATAATTGTCCGCAAAAAACTGGACGAAGCAAAGGCCAGACCAAGCTGATCGATGTCCCCGGAAGAATTTGAAACTTCCGGAAGTGCTCCTTGCGAAATAAAGCAGCCATTTTGACTGCTTGCTTGCGATGTTGTTTGGTAGCCATCTTAACTATACTCGGTGGCAACTTATCTTGGCAATGGAAAAGCTTCGTGGCTACGAAGGCGGGGTACCCTGATATCTGTGTTACTACGCAAACAGCCCAGTAGCTTGCAGCCAATTTTGATTCAATTTCTGGTTTTGCTTGCCCATGGCCTTTATCGACAATCTTGAGAAGCGGCTGTTTATTCCAGCGCACATGTTGCCGATAACTGGCTTGCTCGGTTTTTGCAGCCACTTTCTGTCACATTTTCAGCATATCTTTCTCGAAGAACAAAACGAAGAGTTTGGGGTGGTACATGTAGCAGCCGGCATCGGGGACACCGAGCACTGTGAGAACAGACGGGTGGAAAACGTGGCGCTGTAGAAAAAATTCAAGGGGTAGAATATTCTGTTTCTACATTTTTATACGCTTTGAAAATTTTTCCCCAGTGAATTCTTACACTTGTTGTATTTTGATAATAAACGAAACTTTATTGTTTCAATTTAATTTAGTCTTAAACTAGGGAAATAAAAACAGGTACTATTTCTTGGCATGCATGCAGGCAAGCGTTTCGGTTCTGTTGATTCCACAGTACAGCCAAGAAAAGTTGTCGCCGGGTGTTTTAAAAACTTGATTCAGTGGTTTATCTACAGTAGCAAAGGTTCTTCTAGAGCAGCAAATATCAGGCTGCCTTCCGCCCCTCATTCCGGCAGAGCGGAATAAGGGTTACTTAACTGAACACGGGTTTCATGCCGACGTTTCAACCGAATACTGACACTTAATGCCCTTTCCGCCTTGTTTCGGTAGTCCTTGATTGGCTTAAAAGGTCCGATTCAAGATACGAAAAAATGCACGCTGATATAAGTAGTTGTAAGAAAAAAAAATGTTGTATTCGAAGTTATGTTAAACAGAAAAGCAAATGAAAGACTTTCTTTTTTCCTTATTTTAACTGTATCTGCACTTGAAGCACTGTGCAATATCGGCAACAGAATTTGAATTATGCATTTTAAGTACATCCGAGTAATTTAATGGTTGGTAGTTAGTGGTGTTGGCTTTGTTGCGCCTTTTATTGCAATTTCTCTCAAAGTTGGTTAACTTTTCCGTTTTAAAGCTAATATAAAATGACGTAAAGCGCCTTGCGAAACCCTGTCCCATTAAACAAATACCAAGCATTAACTCTGTAGTTCTAAAACATCTAAAAAAGAGCTTCGCAAACTTTGTAAAACATGCCTATGGTAATTTTTAGAGAATACGTTATTGAAATTGAGGTCTTTCCTTGCGTATTAGCCAAAAAGATTAGTCTGCAAAGTGTACACTATCACTTTTCAAAAAAGAAAAAAATGTGCCCTTTATAAATGTTGCAAAACGAACTTCTTTCAGCATACCCAGACTTACATCTCACTGTCTTCTCTCTGGCTCTGTCTTAAATTCGCCATTGATTCTACATGAATAAGATGTCTTCAATTTCATTCTTTTTTTACGCATTTTTTTTTGTCGGGAAGTCGTTCATTTGAAAACATCCTACGGACATTCATATTATTTAAAAGCTTACTTATTTCGAATGGTATCTGCATTATGCAAACGCCAATAAAAGACATTCTCGTTCACCAGTAATAGGGCTTTACATCACACCTCAACGCCCACCGCGATGACCTAGTAGTTTTGGCGCTGGACTGCTGGTCTGAAGGTCATGGAATCAAAGCCCGACTGCGGAGGCCGCGTTTCCATACGCTTGAGTCGCATGTACTTGTAGTTAGGTAAACCCCATGGTAAAAAGTACCCATGGCCCTCTGTTGCCATGCCTCTCATTGTGACGTCGTTGTTTTGGGACGAAAACACATAACAGTAATTATTACGTACTCTCTCAAGTATTACGCCGATCTGGATCAGTTCAGTGGTTGCTCACAGTAAGCATTGTAACAAATAAAATGTGTTTGAAAAGGCAAATTAGAAACACTCTTCATAAACTTCTGCCTTAGCTACGAAACTTCAAGTTACGGTCGGGAAGGAAGTCGCGGCGGCCTATAGGTCATATCGTTCACCCCTTCGCTTCTTCAGAAAGATGATAGTGAATGCTAACGTAAATATGCTTGCTAGGTTCAGTATCAGCCTGTCAAGTGACGCTCGACGTAATACCATACGAATGGTGCGATCTTGTTTTACATGAACATAAAAAATAAGCACCACCACAGCACGTATTGATAGCAATGGCACACGTCACACGAATCTATAACTTTGCTCACCTCTTAGTAGGCCAAATTAGTAGACATCTTGCACTGAATTGAATATAAATATTAAAGGCTACACTAAAGGTATTATGTAAACTGTGAGTGGTGAACGGTTCATATGAGAACGCTGCGCAGTCATAACACTGAGAGATAACCACGACAATATATTAACGCTGTTTCTTATCAAAATTGCAGGTGCTAAACGTCTGCAAACGTTTTGATTATGAAAGGCGCTGCAGGGGAAGGCTCCGGAAATTACGACTAGCCGGAGTTCTTTAACGTGCCTCCAAATCTAAGCACACGCCGGGCTTCATGTATTTTCGCCTCCATCGAAAATGCCTCTGCTGCGGCCGGGATTCCATCCCGCGATCTGCGGTTCAGCAGCTGAGTGCCTCAGCCAGTAGAACGCCGTAGTGTGTGGCTTACAACATTGCACGTGCGTAAATAGCGGTGTTTCTTCGTTATCCTGTCTAAGTGGCTATTTGTTTAAGCCTCCCATGGTGCGCTCGTTCATATTTCAATACAAGATCTTGCACGAGGGCTCGTTTTATGTTTGCGCTTCTAGAACCACAAAGCCCGACAAGTACGACACTTTAGTAAAATATCAGGGTTAGTTTTCCTGGAAAGCCCAATTTCTGTGCGATCACATCTCCACGTGCACATTAAAGTCGCATATATTCGGTAGGGGTGTGTGCGTCACTTCGTATTTGTGCCCGAGTGTCCTAAAGCAAACTCTCGTCGAATAGCTGCGACAACATGTGAAGGAAGCGGACACGACCTTTGAAGGTGTACTATTGCCCTATTTTTTATCTCTTAAAGAAAGACTGGTAAAGCATTGTCATATATGAAACAAAAAGTCGCTATAGAAAAAAGCATGCTGCGTTGTCATAGTGTTAATCGATACTTCAAGCAAGACATTACATTATACCTACATTGTACGTTTTAAGGGGAAGTGCTCGGGAAGCTATTGGAGGGCACCATCAGCTGTGGCTTTTTTTGTGCCCCTCATAATAACGTCTCAAGTTCACCTTACGTTCGTCACTGATACGTGTCCTTAATAATGTTTCCACTTCAACGCTACTGTCATCGCGCAGTCAACAAAATAAAATTGGCGGGACGCACATTTAAGGTTCTTACCAAAGTTCAACGACACGAAGCCTCATTTACGTCGAGATAAGCGAAAAAGCGTTCCGTAGCCTGCATAACGAGACCCCAGAAACCCTAGATGCTCGAGTCAATCACGGCGTGGTGCCGTGCTTGACTTGGGGCGTCCCCGGGTTGTCGTCCCGGCGTGGGTCGTGCGGCTCGGAACACGGTGGCTCTTACGAGTGCGAGTCCCAGATTCGGTTACCGCTGAGGCGCGCTCCCTCGGTTCACGTGCCCGGCAGCGCACGACAACGAGCCAACAAGCAATCGGAAGGCAAGCAAGAGAAATGATGCTAGGAAAAGAAACTCGGAAGAGCTCAGAGTTAGTAAAATAAACATTTAAAAAACGACGAAGAGAGAGAGAGAGAGAGAGAGAGAAAGTAGAAGTGAACGTGCGCAGTGTTGGGGCATTGCCGTAGTCCCTCGCTTGTGACCTGTCTTTTGTCAAGCGCCTAAACAGCGGGCTTCTCCCCGTGGCAGCTACGGGAGTGGGAAAAAGTTAACGCGCAGGGCTAGAAGAGGGCGCCGCTCGCGCAGAGCTCGAAAGTGAAACAAGAGGAAGATTCAATTAAGTAGGCTTTAATGGAATAAAAGTTTTGCGTTTCGCCCTATCAATTTCTCGCGCTCCGCAGTAACCCCGACTGACCCTTGCACCCGGCCTTTCGTGATCCCCGCTATTGTTCCCCTTCGACTTCACTCCCACTACTCGATATCTTCCCTACACCGGGTTTGAAACAAAAGGTCTGCGCGATTATGAGGGAGCAGCGAGCATTATTATCTGAATCGTTCCTTACTTTTTTCTTCTTTTTTTTGCGCCACAATTTGGCAGCCTTCGTTTGCTGACAACTTCTACGGCGTCACTCTTGCAGCTCTGGAGACGTGCACAAAGATATCCCCCGGCCGTTCTACGAAAGAAAAGCAGGGCACGTCTTAATGCCGCAATTACGAACACCGCGAAGGAAGAAAGAATGAGCGTAGAATACCGGTGCAGATGAAAGCATGTAATGCATGGCGTAATTTATTTTTGCGTTTTCTTTTGCGGTTACTAATCCAAGGAATTTTGCAGGGATTATTAGGAATAAAAAAAATGAAGACTTGTGACGCAGACGTGTGGCAAGCGGTTGTTCAATCACTGCACTGAAGCAAAAGCAAGCTGGGTCGGGTTCAGTGTTTAATGGAAGCGTAACTTGGTTAACACCAACGTGGTCTGCAACGCGCTCCCCAAGAAGTAGCCATAAATAAATTTCTGCTCGTGGAGGAAAGTCGTGTCTTGTCTGCATGGCATGAAGCGAGTAAAATATAATGTGAACAGAAGCCGCAGGTTTCTTACTTTGACTGACGCTTCGTTTTGAATTTTTTTCGTGGTCTATTGAGCATTATTTCGTCCGCCTTGATGCCCACTAAGAAACGTTATAAGGTTTTGTAATTAGGTTCCAGACCAGCCTGGTTCCGTTTCAGAAGCACGCTCGAAAAACTTCCTTTTCGCTTACTGTAATGATGGTGCTCGCTTATTGAATAAGTGGGAACCTTTAGGAAATTATGCTTCATCTATATTGAGAAGCATGGCAGCTTTAGCAGTTGGGGGAGAGGGCGGGGGTGGAGATGAAGGAGGCCTTGTTTTGTCTTTTTAGCTTTTTCTTTCATCCTTGTTAAAATGAAAATGAAATGAACGTGAAGGTTCTGTCCTGTCACTTTAAATCTCTTGCAGTAAGTATTCGAAGTCTAAGAGTGCTCAGATGGTGTCGTTGCATTTCGATGCATAACATGAACTATGGTTGAGTGGTTTTTGTTTAGTATATGAGTAAAGGCATGCCAATGGGTCATCAGACCGTAGCATTCTTGAAACATAGCGAACGAAAACATTGGAATTTGACAGTTTATTTATTTATTTATTCATTTATTTATTTATTTATTTATTTATTTAATATATTTTTCCCTCAAGGTACAAGGTACATTACTGAGGAGTGGGACCATCTTACATGCATATATAATAGTGCAAAAAATATTGAACTTGAAGGAAGAAGAAGAAGAAGGAGGAAGAAAGTTTAATCGGAAAGACAGGGAGGTTAGCCAGTTCTTAGACCGGCTGGCTACCCTGTGCTGGGGAAAGGGGTGAGGGGAATGAAAGATGTTAAAATTAAATGTTGCGAAGAGAGGGAGAAATCACAAAAACAAATTGCGACAGAGGAAAGGCAACATCAAAGAGTATAAGACACTAAAGTCTGTCTCTGAGGCCAGTTGTCCGCAAAAAGCGCAGCAAATCTTTCAAAACCTTCTGGGCTGAGGATGGGCTCAGCCAATGACCCAGAATCCTTTGTTCCGACAAAGGCCGATCGTCTAGTCTATTCTGAGCTGCAGTGAGTTCTTGTCTTTGCGCGTTGAAATGGGTGCACTCACACAGAAGGTGCGCGATGGTTTCTTCGCAACTGCAGTAAGTGCATGTAGGAGAGCTGGCCATTCCAATGAGATAAGAGTATGCGTTCGTGAAGGCCACTCCAAGCCACAGGCGGCATAGAAGAGTCTCCTCAGCTCGAGATATCCTTGGGGGAAGACAAAGCTGCAGATTGGGATCCAAGTTATGCAGGCGCGCGTTTGTGAAGTCTGTTGAGTTCCACTGTACCAGTGTGAGGTCACGTGCAAGCGAACGAAGTCTTGTAGCTGCGTCGGTTCTTGAGAACGGAATGGCTGTGTATTGGGTACCATCGTGTGCAGATCTAGCGGCCTCATCTGCGCGGTCATTGCCATATATACCGCAATGACCTGGTATCCACTGATATGCTATGCTGTGCTGTTTTTCGGTTGCTTGGTGATGAAGAAGCCTTATTTCAGCTACTAACTCTTCATTAGGTCCATGGCGAAAGGGTGATATAAGACATTGAAGAGATGCCTTTGAGTCCGAGAAGATCGACCAAATTCCCGAAGGTTCTTTCACTATAAACTCCAGAACTGCACGAATGGCTGCAAGTTCTGCAGCTGTCGACGACGTCAAATGCGGTGTCATGAATTTGATTGTGATGTGCCTCGCGGGAATAACCACCGCCCCTGCAGAGCTTACTGAAGACACCGAGCCATCCGTGTAAATGTGAAGGCGTCCGTTGTGCTTCTCTTGCTGGAAAAGTAATGTGGCCTGTTTCAGGGCTAGATGCGATGACGTTTTCTTATTTTGGATGCCGGGAATTGTAAGAAGGGCTTTGAGAGGGTGTAGGCACCATAATGGTATCGGCGGCTGTGCTGCATGCGTGAAGTGCAATGGAAGCACTGCGCAATGCTGAGCTACAGTTGCGCTGAACGCTGAGTGGGGCCTGGAAGTCAGAAGTGAGGCGAGGTGATGAGATGGAAGCCGAGCGTACACTTGAAAAATATTACACAGCATATAACCTAAAAGGAACGTAAGTACAATAATACATACAGTAAATATACAAAGTGCTTCGCAGTAGAACAAAGCAGAATTTCACAAAGGCTAAATGTAGGTATTTATTTAGTTAAGAAGTAATTTTTAAAATGTATGGGAATGCTTTTCATAGAGCCAGGAAGCTGATTTCATTCCCTAGAAGTCATCGGCAAAAATGACAATAAATGGGAAATTGGGCTACTCTTGGGCACCGGAAGCTTCTGACGATGGTCGAGACGCGCTGATATGAAAGATGTGGCATGAGGAGTAGCCGGCGCCACGCATTGGCACCAACCTCTCCTTACATACATTTCATTTAAAAAAAAGATGTGGCATGTATCGACAGTGAAGGTATGTTGAAAATTTGTTGAAAATATATTTTTCCACATTTATCTCATCTTCTTTGCTGTTCACGCAAAAATTCGAATATAGATAACGCAGAGAGAAAAAAAGGATAATCTGAATCGCTCAACCAATTTCACTGTGTGTGCAGGAGGCACGGTGTTCAGAGCTGATGGGTTGCCTTGTTGAGCGAAATAAGTTCCTGTTACAATTTTAATATTTTTTTTTATTTGCCGCACCTTACGACGCCGACAAAATAAATTGCGAATGGAGAAGCGAACCCTGGCAGCTGAGTCGTTCTCGAGAGAGTCGGCGCCCAAATCCTCCTGGCTTTGCCCTAAAGTTAATAAAGTTCGCTTATTCAGCTTGTTTACTCACGTAGGCAGACATTAGGCGCGCGAGAAATCAAGATGTACAACTGATTAAAAGATGAAATTTAAATGTAATACAGAAATTCCTTGGTTAAAATTCTTAAGATCAACAGACTTGCACCTGTGGCTGTAGACTCCTAACGATGCCGTATACTGCACAAGACTGCCGCTCTGCTTGGTGACGGTATGTGTGCGTGTATACGCTTCTCCTCTCTTTTTCTATTTATTTACTCTTTTTTCAGCATCCCTCATCCACTCCCCCTGTGCAGGGTAGCATATCAGTTATGCCAGACTGGTCAACATTCCTGCATCTCCTCTCTTTCATCTTCCTTCCTTTGAATAGATCGGCATTTAAGATGATACCTCGTTGTCCTTCAGTTTAGTTGATCTCGTGGGCATGTTCATCAGCTATCGAGGGGCATTTGAACGATGAAAATTTTAACTCACCGTTGGCCTGTTCATGATTGCAGTTTCATCGGTGAAAGGCACATGGCTGAATATCACCAAGGTTTCCCGCCTGCACATGAGTGCCTACCTGTGCATCGCATCCAACGGTGTGCTGCCCTCGGTCAGCAAGCGGATCATCCTTGAAGTCAGCTGTGAGTACGGCACCAGCTCCCCGCTCTCTTCTTGCAGCGTTTTCAGTTCTGGTGCTAAACTACTTCTCGTGAACTGTGCGCGAACCCAGTATATTAAACGCCAAGCGAGCGTACAGAAAAGGAGATGGAAATTAGAAGCCACGTTAGAGATGACAGCTTGTGAGAGAAGACAGCGACCGGCTAAAAACATGCAATAAAGAAATTAAAACGTTCGTTGAATTGTGAATATCACTACAGCCATCGTAACGAGTGAACTTGTATTCGTCAAAAGAGCAGCAAGAGAAGTGTCGATCTAGTTAAGATACAGAGAAATCGCTACTTTTACCACCATTAGATGAACCCCTGTCTGGTCAAGACAAAAAAAAGGCGAGGAGGGATCAACTACTTCCTGAGTTATCGTGACTGTTCTGTGATGTACTTAGGCATGCGACGAGTTAATTTCAGCCATGGATAACGTAAATGCATTTTTTCTGTACGCTTGGCCCCTGAGTGTATAACACGTAATAGCAAAAGAAAAACAATATAAGGACAGAAGTGTTTTTGTGCCTTCTTCGACCTTTGACGACACTGATTCCCACTTCATCCTCTTTCGTGTAAATTCGCTTTATGTCTTCTTAAGGAGAAGAAGCAGGCATTGGAAAGAGCAATTAAATGGTTCAAAACAAGTTGACAAAGGTATGTTTTGTGCAAGCTCAACGTCGATAAGCGACTGAACAGAGAAAGGAAGAAAATTAAAAGCATACAAGTTTAGCCAGTGGCTAATCGTTGAGTAGGTATTGCTTTTTCAATCGTTGAAAATGTATTTTCTCCCATTTATCCCATCTTCTGAGCTCTTCACGCGAAAATTCGAGTACAGATAACGCAAGGAGAAAAAGGGTAATCTGAATCGCTGAAACGATTTCGCAGTGTGTGCAGAAGACGCGGCGTTTGAAGCTGATGGGTTGTCTTCTTGAGCGAGATAAGTTTGTGTTTAATTTTACAATTTGTTTTTGTTTGCCGCACTTTACAACTCCGACAAAATAAATTGCGAATGGACGAGCGAAGCCTGGCAGCAGAGTCGTTCCCGAGAGAGTCGGCACCCAAATCCCCTGGCTCTGCCGTTCGCAGGCTGAGCGTCGTAGGAATCGAGATAAGCCTTAGCGCGCATCCCCAACGAGAATAAAGATTTTAAGCACGTCTTGATATCCCGCTCAGTTGCTTTTTTATGTCTTTACGTAAACGTTTCGCGCATGCTCATTTTGTTTAAGGGCAACAAAAAAAAAACGTTCACAAAATCTTATTGGAGCGTCGAAAAACGACGCTTTCGTAGACACGTAAACCCTGCGGCTAGAGAGCGCGCGAAAACGTGACAGGAAAAAACGAAAGGGTTATTGTCGTTTTCCTTTAGTTGGAATTCTATTTTATTTATTTTTCTTTAATTTCTACTTGGTGCTCTGGTGCTTCAGCAATGCGTTTGCTATTGACTGAGAGCATTTCTATGGCGAGGCACGGTATAACTCACGTTGTAGGGCTGGCTTACCGAGTTTCAAGTTCGCCATGAACTCGCGAAGGTCACAAATGCAAAACGTTCATTGATGTGCTAATATTTAGTCGTACACCTAATAATAGTGATAGAAGTCGAAACGCTGTTGATTTTAACCGTAGTAAACCGCCTGTGTCTGATGAACGCGTTGATAATGAATCAATTTGTCGATATCGCCATTGTGGGTGGCCGCAGCAACATCTGGTTCAAGTTACTCTCGCTAAAAACTTTTTTTTTCTTTTTCCTTGTGTGCGCGCCCTGTTGTGGCTGATAGAAGCCCTTTTTTACCTGCGGTATCCGTAGCATCAGGCGTGGCAGGAAAACAGTATCCGGTATCGGTACACAGTTGTAAAGTATAAGAAAAAAATATGAACATATTACCTATCTTTCTTCCTGCTTAGCTCAGTGTTGAATTGCGACCATTTGGCATGGTGGGGATAGGTACGATGCTGTTAGGCACACAAACTTCTGGGAATACAGAAGCTGTGCAAAGATGCAATTAGTCACGTTATTTGCACGAATGCTTCTATTTTGTGAAAGTGAGTAGGTGACTCGAACATCTCCCATGCAATCATATAACATCTGTGCGTTCTAATGCGTCTGATAGCACGATAACTGGAAGCTACGTTAGAAATGTCACATTTATCAGGTACGCATATTTAAGGGTCGATAACATCCAAAGCTAGCAGTGAAAGAATCTGTCCTTTTACCTTTCAGCCTTTGGTGTATAAAGTTTAACTCCATATCCACGTATTTTGCGTACGATAAACTTTATCCTGAATAGCTTTGTATATATTGGACTAAAATCACAACACTCTGGTTTCACATGTAACAAAGCTGTATTCGGAGGCACCAACTCTCTTTTTTTTTTGTTCTGAGTTTTGCGCACGCTAAAAAAAGTTGCATAATGGGCACCACTAGCTCACTCTTGCTAATAAAATTGGCCTTTTTTGTGCATAGCGTTGTATTGTCGGCGTGGCGTAATAAACACAGCGGTACTTACAAACGCTTATGTATGCCTTTGTAGTATAAAGAAACACACCACAGATATGGTGTGTTGATGTGTCTCAGATATGCGCAATAATTGATTTCAAATGACAATACGCACAAGTATTAACGCAGAAACCAGAGCAATACCGGTTGGCACAGCGGATGTGATTTAACTTTAGCCGTTTCGGGTGACGCACAGACAAGTCGACAGGCAGACAGACAGACCAAAATTTTTGCGTTGAAGTATACCAAGAAAAGCTATTTCCTTTGAAAACCTTGAGCTCCTTCCTTCTCCCAATATAGTGTAGCAAACCGGGCGCTCGCCTGGTTTACATTGATGCCTTTCTTTCCTCTACCTCTTCCTCCTCGAACTCTCTCGACTAACTTGAGCGTTCGTAGAAGATCGGAATGGTAATTCATCTTAATTATACTACCGACTAAGTTTATTAAAGTGAAGCTTACTCCTACTTGGGCCCAAAACTGTTGTAACTGTGGGACTTCTATATGCACAGCTGTAACAGCAGTAAGTGGCGTGCAGTGCGGCATCACTGCAGAAATAATCAATTTGGCCTGAAACTACTGGCGACTCTCGCGTTGCGAGCTGGCGTTCATGTTCGTGTGTGTCAAAACGCGCTATCGTAACGGCTTGGACAGCGTGTTTTAGAGCGCGCTAGGCAACGAGAAAGCACCTTGCTCGGGCTCTGGGTTTGAAAAAAAAAACTAAAAAAGTCACTCGTGTATGTCACTCCTCTAATATTTTATTTCATGACACAGAACCTCCACCGTATTTTCGTATTATTCAGTTAATTCCTGCGAAGCTATTGTTCTCCAAGATATTCTACGATTCTCACGCATCCATGACAAAGCCATCTAGCAATATTCGAGAACATACCCTAATAACAGACATCTGAAAATGTTTTTTTTTAAACGACAAAGTTAAGCTATGCTTCTAGCTTGTTCGGCGTGCTTTTGGCAATTTTCTTTCTCTTTCCAATCATCTTTTTCTCATTGCTAGGACTTTCGTTATCTTGGCGTAATCGAAGATGTTTTGCGCAGTGGTGACATCAGCAGGAGATAAGGAGGGTGTCGTTGACTTCTTACACACCCTTCAGAGTGCCTTGAGTTTAATGGTAACGAATCGTCCAACCTTAGACGCGAGGTAGATGCTTTAATAGAAAGCGCTTGGCGCACCACAGAGTGTGTGCTGGTGAAAACATGAAAGCAAAAGAGTGCAGCTACACTGCTGCTATGTGGCTTCGTGCCGCCGACGTGTTTTGCAATCCTACATTCGCGATGTCGCCCCACACGTGGCGCTCCTTTCGCCGCGATGACTGGCCGATGCCGAGGCGTCTGCCCTGCAACACTTAAGTTTTATGCCAAGCACGTATACTCATGAAAAAGTACAGGAAATAGACAAAAAATTACTTTCATAGTAAAAAGGTACAGCTAAAAAAATTTTCAAAAGCGAACAAGGCATTGCTTCTGTGGAAGACGTGTGTAGAATATTTCGGTTTTCGACTTCGGTGAAAATTTACTCGCAATATTTGTATCACCATTTCTGTTCATAGAAATAGAAACTGTTATTTTTCTCATTACGCAGCTTTTTTTTATCATTTTTCAAGCTCACACGTAAGTAGCTTGTTAGTATATTTAGACTGCTTGATTCATATCCTTAATTAACAAGTTACCAACTTATACTATATTTTCTTACCACCCTGCCCCATTAGTTATACCATGGCTTAGTACAGCTATAATTATACCCTAGCACATATGTACCACAGCTTATACCATGGTTTGTGCCCATGGGTGCATTTTCTTGCGCACAAACAACTCAGTTTTTGAGCGATTAGGACTTGTGCGAACGCCTATGAGTAGCCCTGCACTCCCACATGTGTCAGCGTGTTGGCTTATAAATTATTTCCTTTCGTGATTTCTTTCTAAGCTTTCTATTATCCATTTGCCAATGCCCCAATACAAGGTAGCCCAATGTCGACTATAGCTACATTCGTGGTTAACTTTCTTCTTTCCTGTTTTCTAGCTTTTGTCTTGACCAATTGACTAACGATGTGAGCAGGCGATTCACACAATTCAGACCATTTTCCTGACTTCTAACAATCGCCTCTGTGCGCAGTCAGTTCATACAGGCAATATTTTATGGTGGCGAAAACGGAAGAAAAGAATTCATATGAGCGGAAGAGGCAAGCGTAGCTACAGCGATTGCAAGGTCGCTGCCTTGCTTGACTTCCACGTACCTCTTTATTTTTTTAACCAGGAAAATGCAGGTCGCTAGGGAGTTCCATATTTTGGTGAGTGGAAATTTTCGTGACACAGAAATAGCTGGAGCACTCTACACACGAAAAGTTAAAATGATGGTACAGGACCACTTCTCCTGTGGTATACTGTGTCCATTTCGAGAGTCCATAGTCCGCGACACACTTGCTGTGGTCTTGCTCAGGCCGGCATTTACACAGTCTTCTCCTCCTCCGAACGACAGGCCGCGGGCCTGGCTGACTACCCGGTCATGATCACTGGGTTAACGGACCGTTAAACTACCTGCTACTTGAAGCTAATTTTTATGTGTGTCTGTGACACCACATTGTACTATGCCGTAAAGCAGGCTTTCGAAATGAAACATATCACAATAAAAGATGACACACGTCACGGCATAAATACACACGCTGCAAAAACTTACAAGCTTGAAGAAGCTAGTTAATTCAAAGGTACCAGCTGGAGAAGCATTTGGGATTTAGTTTCAGGGTGCGTGTGATTGGCTATAGTTAGAAATTGTGTGCGACTTCAGTGTTTTATGCCAAACAGCTTCGCTGGACATTCAACTTCTCATCTTAGAATGACTACACAACCTTTGTTGTTGTTTTTAATCTAAATGACGACAATTTATGGTCAGTTCGTACAGTATGCACACAATAGCCAAGTAAGAAGCTCTACTCGCTGCGATCAGCTTCCGCGAACTTTACCTAACCTTATACTATGTTAGCAAAAATATTATAAGACGCAAGATGGCAATGTGTCTTCAGCTTCTTCAACTATTGTAAGACAGAAGCAGCGTTGGAGTCTCGACGGCGTTTATTAGGCCGAATCGCCTGATCAACGCTTCGAACGAAGACGACGTTTTTCGTGATGATTATGATTATATACAGATGAAGAAGATGAAGATCAAACGTAGTGAATATTGTGCTTACACTAATTTCCCCCTCGCGCGGAACCGGCCAACTTGGGCGCTGTTTATGACGGTGGTGTACATCGCACGAATGGTTTTAAGCGCGACACGTGAACAACCTCCGTACCACGAAAACGGCTGTCGGGAGGCATGACAACAGGGGTTACTCGATGGTTAACAGGAGACGTCTGCTCGACTATAGCGTAGGGTCCGATGAAACGTGAGTGAAACTTATCACACAGCCGGGAACCCGCGTCGGGGTCCACAACAGTACTTCGTCTCCAGTATTGAAGAGAACTACGCGGTGGATGCCATCGTAGCGAGTCTTCCGCTCTTGTTGGCTTGCCTCTGTATTGAGGTGGGCGCGTCGGCGACAATCGGCCAGGCGAGAGATTAAGTGCTCCCTCGAAGACGATGACGAGTTCACAGGGACGTCAAAAAAGGAGATGTCGAGCGGAGATGTCGGTTGACGGCCATATCAGAGAAAGAATGGGGAATAGCCCGTGGTGCGCTGCGTAGCGGTATTGTACGCAAAAGTCACAAATGGCAGGATGGTATCCCAGTTGGTGTGTTCGGCGTTGATATACATAGATATCATGTCGGTCAAAGTTCGACGGAAGCGCTCTGTGAGGCTGTTAGTCTGGGGATGGTAGCTGGATGTCGTCTTATGAATCGTATTACATGCGTGGAGGACTTGTTCGAGTAGTTTCGAGAGAAACGCCTTGCCGCGATCGCTCAATAGGATGCGTGGTGCACCATGTCTTAGAAAGATTGCCTCCAGAAAAAAATGTGGCAATGTCCTCTGCTGATCATGAAGGAAGCGCAGCTGTTTCGGCGTGCCTTGTTAAGTGGTCAACTGCTGTGACAATACAGCGCTTGCCGCTAGCTGATATTGGTAGTGGTCTGTAGAGGTCAATGCCAATGACATCGAAGGGAGCGTCAGGACACGGAAGAGGCTGTAGAAGACCGGCCGGGCAGGAAATGGGTCGCTTGCGGCGTTGGCCGAGCGAGCATGACGCAACATATCGCGCTATGCAGTTGGGAAGCCCAGGCCAGGCAAAACGACTGCGGATGCGTTCAAAGGTTTTTTTTTTTTGAAAACCGAGATGACCAGCCTTGGGGTCATCGTGGAACGCCTCCAAATTCTGCGCCCTTAGGGAACGAGGAGCAACAGGAACCAAGCGCTGTCCTTCGGGGTGGAAGACAAAGCGGTAAAGGATTGAGTTTTCAGTCGTCGATAGGCGCGGGCGTCGGGAGGACGAGAGGAGCCTTCAAGGCGCTGCATTATAGAGCGACAGTAAGTGTCGCTGCGTTGGTGGGATGCAAACGTCTCGTTGCCGAAGGTAGAAAGAAAGTCGACAGCGGCGAGTGAATGAACTGACGGAGACGCTTTGATGGGTTCACTCACAGTTGGCGACAGGCCAGGAGTGCCTGATGAGGATTGTAAAGGACAGCGGCTAAGGGCATCGGCATTGTTGTGTTTCCTTCCGGATTTGTAGTAACGGCAAACTCGTATTCTTGGAGACGAAGTATCCAGTGACCGAGACGTCCAGACAAATTCTTCAACGTCGACAACCATCACAAAGCATGGTGATCAGTGACGACAGTAAAGTGGCGGCCGTGAAGATATGGTCGAAACTTCTGGATGGCCCAGACAACGGCGAGACACTCCTGCTCGGTGATGGTGTAGTTTTTCTCTGCTGCTGTGAGGGTGCGTCTAGCGTATGCGATCACACGTTCGCCATGACGCTCTGTTCGTTGCAAAAGTACAGCGCCGAGTCCGTGTCCGCGGGCATCAGTATGGAGGAGAGTGGGTGCGGCGCTATCAAAATGACAATGCACTGGCTCAGACGTGAGGGCACGTTTCAAGGCGTCAAAAACCATTTGGCATTCGTCCGACCATACGTATCACGCTCCCGAAGAAAGGAGTTGGTGAAGTGGCGCAGCAATGGTGCCGAAGTCTCGTATAAAGCGCCAGAAGTATGACGCAAGGCCAAGAAAGCTTCGGAGCTCTTTGGCGCGTTGAGGCACTGGGAAGTGAAGAACGGCGGTAATCTTGTCGGGATCAGGTCGGATTCCATCTTTGCTGACGAGATGTCCGAGTACTTTAATACTTTTGCTAGCATATTGGCACTTCTTGGTGTTGAGCTGAAGGCCAGCAGCTGCGAGACACGTCAGAACTTCATCTAGGCGCTGCAAGTGCTGTTCGAATGTTGAAGAAAATATGACGATGTCGTCAAGGTAACATAAGCATGTTTTCCCCTTCAGGCCCCGCAATAGTGTCTATCATTCGTTCAAACGTTGCTGGCGCATTGCAGAGGCCGAAGGGCATGACTGTAAAATCGTTAAGTCCGTCGGGTGTGGCAAAGGCAGTTTATTCCTTGTCATCCTTGTGCATTAGAATTTGCCAATAACCGGAGCGCAGGTCAAGGCTCGAAAAATATTCCGCTCCTAGTAAGGAATCTAAGGCGTCATCAATGCGAGGCAAGGCATATACGTCTTTTCTGGTTACTTTGTTTAATGCGCGGTAGTTAACGCAGAATCGCACTGAACCATTTTTTTTTTGTACGAGAACGACAGGTGACGATCAAGGGCTTGAGGAGGGGCGGATGATGTTTTGCCTGAGCAAATCAGCAACGTGCTTGTCGATGATCTCGCGTTCGCTGGAAGAAACACGGTATGGTCGACGACGGACAATATAAGTTTCGTCGGCGTGTATGCGATGAGCCACCGCAGAAGTCTGGCTTAGAGCAGTGGAATGTACGTCGAAAAAAAATTTATGGTTAGACAACAACGTCAGTAGTTCGTCTGCTTTCTGTGGAGTGAGATCCGTGCTGATGGTATTGTCGAGAGCCGTAGTAGGTGGAGCATCTGTTGGTATCGAACGTGACTCCACCAGACTGGTATCTGAAGCCACTACAGAGATAGGTTGTGTGTCCACGCTGGAAACTACAACAGTGCCTTTGGTCAGCAGAATCGGCTCATTGGTGATATTCAGAACTGCGATAAATGCGGTGCCGTTAGAGAAGCGGACAAGACTCGATGACAGTGCAATACCTCTGGATAGACAACGGGCTTATGGACTGACTAGAACGTTACCATGGTCAGTGAAGTCTGACATAACCGTGATAACGTGCTCGTGGTTAGGTGGCACAAGGAAGTCATTGGCTGTTCGTAGCCAGTCACGTGATGATTTCGGGGAGATATCATCCGTCTCTCGCATATGTATGAGTCGTTGTCGACAAGAGATAGAAGCAGCACCATCAGAAAGAAAGTCCCATCCTAAAATAAGCATAAAAGCTTATGAAGCCAGCACGGCAAACTGAATATGATGCCGGATCCCATCAATGAAAACTATAAAAATGCACTGTGCTGATGGCTGTATCTGCGAGTCATTTGCGCTACGTAAGAGAGTGCCAGTATAAGGTGTGGTAACCTTACGTAGACTAGAACACAAATCCGCATGAATAACAGAAATAGCAGCCCCCGTGTCCACCAATGCCTGAATTGGTACCCCTTCCGCATACACTAATAACAAGTTGGCTGGCCCTCTGGAGGTCTTCGTTCGAGCGATGCAGCTTTCCCTCCAAAAACTGCACCAGCTAGTTTTCCGAGTGGTAGTCATAAGTAGGTGCAGTCGGTCTCAGAGGAGATGTTGAGCGTCGTAGAGGTGAAAGGGACCGGCGGCGTCCGGGATGGTAGGGCGAAGTGTGGAGAGTGGAGAAGTCGGATAGAAGGAACGTGTCGTAGGGCATCTCTGGTACTGGTTCGGGGATGGCTCCGAATTCCTTTCGTAAACGTCGTAGCCACGGCGTTCGTCCTGTTGGCGCTTGCGGCAAAATCGTGAAATATGGCCGCCCCGCCGTGGTGGTCTAGTGGCTAAGGTACTCGGCTGCTGACCCGCAGGTTGCGGGATCGAATCCCGGCAGCGGCGGCTGCATTTCCGATGGAGGCGGAAATGTTGTAGGCCCGTGTGCTCAGATTTGGGCGCACGTTAAAGAACCCCAGGTGGTCCAAATTTCCGGAGTCCTCCACTACGGCGTCTCTCATAATCATATGGTGGTTTTGGGACGTTAAACCCCACATATCAATCAATCATGAATTATGGCCCCGAATGCCACAATAGTAACATATTGGGCGAGGCGAGCGCTGGGGGGCGTAGTGTTCTGGAGCTGTCACAGGCGCTGGTACTGGCGCTGGGACAGGCAAGTGTTGTGCAAATGCTGCTACGTTGGGCTGCTCAGGAACAGGATGCGCGTGCTGAACCAAGGCAGGTGGCATGGCAGCGACTTGCGCATACGTCATGGATGGCGTTGGTGGCGCTGTAGTGTTCGATGGGAGAGCGCCAGCCATGGATGAGAGCTCCTCTTTGATGATGTCGTGCAGACCAGCAGATTGAGAGTGAGGCCGAGGGGCGGGTGCACATGACAACCCTTGCGCTTGAAGTTCCTCGCGAATCAGAGTGCGAATCAGCGCGCGCAAATCCGCATCCAAGGAAGGCCGGCTGTCACTGGCGTCCGGGTAGTCTGGGTGCAATCGAATGGCTTGGAGTTCATCAAGATGTTGACATGTGGTGATGACGTCCTCAACGGTGGTGGGGTTTTTAACAGCCAGAGCGTTAAACGCGACATGGCCTATCCCTTTGATGATGTGGCGGACACGATCAGCTTCTGTCATCGCCGAGTTCACGCGGTGATAGAGGGCAAGGACGTCTTCAATGTACGAAGTGTACGTCTCCCCGGGATGTTGGGCACGCCCATCGAGCTTTCGTTTCGACACTTCGGAATGGATGTTCGGTTTCCCAAAAATTCTACGGACTTGTTGAGCAAAAGTAGGCCAATCCGGGAAGCTGCTCTCGTGGTTAAAAAACCACGTTTTCGCGACATCGGACAGATAGAAGGCGACGTGACGAAGTAATTAAGGCTCATCCTGTTGGTTTTAAACACTGGTCATGTCGTATTCTCTCAGCCATACCTCGACGTCATCGCGTGGAAGACCAGAGAAGATGGGTGGGTCGCGCTGCCGGGCGTTGACGATCGAAGCAGGAATGGTTTGTTGGACAGGGATGCTGGATGTTCCGGGCTGCGGTTCTTGAGCCATGACAGCGCACGGGGGAAACAAGCGGCGACCCAAACGAAGCTCCAGAGGAACGTGACGTCGGAGAGGACTTGGGGATCGAAGCAGCCTCCACCACACTATGTTCTTTTATGCATGCCCCTTCTTTCTGTGTCATGGCAGGGTAGGTATAATTGCGGCAATGCTTTGCGGTTTTGTCACGGTAATAAACAAGAAGTATGGGTAACTGACATGTCTAGTTTTCTGTTTATGTTCATCATTTTTTTCAGAACTGATACGACGTATAATAAACGTGCATGTTTTTTTTTTTTTTTTGCAGTCGCACCTATGATATGGATACCTAACCAGTTGGTCGGCGCGAGCATCGATACCGACGTGACACTGGACTGCAATCTGGAGTCGCACCCCAAGTCGGTGACCTACTGGACGCGCAACACAGACACAATCATCCACCAAAATTCCAAGTACTCGGTCGTAACGGTGCAACACGCCATGTACAAGGTCCAGATGCAGCTCGTGATCCGCAGGCTCAAACCCGAAGACTTTGGCGAGTACCACTGCGTCGCCAAGAACTCGCTGGGCGAGACGGAGGGAACGATCAAGCTTTACGGTGAGACGAAAACCGCGCTGTCGTAATTCTTGTAGGAAAACGCTGCCGCGTACTAACTAGGCTCTAAACATACTCTAAGGCCCATGACGAGTGGTAATTGCTAGATATAAACAGCTTGCCGTTCCAACGTTGATCATTTGCTTTTTCGTGGATCAGTGGCTAACGCCTCGCACTCACAAGCAAGTGTCGTATGCTCAATTTCGTGCACTAGAGTTTTTTTCTAGACTATTTTTTTCTTTTGTTTTCATATCTATAGGCCTGTGTACATATATGATGAATAACGCCGACGTTGACACTGACATTGGCGGCGAAATCCAGCCGAGAGTGTCTCTATAATTGCTATCGCATAAAAATTGGGTCCTGAGCGCGACAGAAAGAAAACAGAGATAGAAGTAGGTTTATCAGATTATCCGGCTTGCTACGCTTTGTCGGGTAAGTTAAAACAGTGGTATAGGTTGCGAGTGAACTCAACACAGGGCACACAGGCGTGATATAAAGAGAAGCTGTAAGAACGGTGGCTATAAACTGTAATCACAGGGATCAACACACACCTCTCACAGCCTTGTTGACGTCACAAAATCTCAAGAGCTCATAAACCACCAATTGGTGTTATCGAAGGAATTACATTTAAAAGAATAGTCTGACAGGCTTACTTTATGTGTACAGTTTTTTTTTTCACAGCCTATAGCCAAGTGCCAGAGATTTAAGGATTTGAAAACACTAGCCGTAGCATTAGAAAATTTATGCAGTGCCCCCCCCCCTTTTTTTTTTAACCGAGCTCACTGTGAATAGAATTTCACCCCTGATATGTAGGTCGGAATGAATTGCATTCAATGAGGAGCTTTTGTATGACGTCGACAGCAGTCGAATAGCACTGTCATCACAAGGTGATGGAGGAAGCCTTTTGCTCTCCGGTTTTCAACGGCCAGGTTGAAGTGGTAGTAAGGTGCTAGGAACGTTCCTTTGTTTCTCGGCCACCGGTACGGGGTCTGCTCAGAGAGCAGCTCATGCAGATCGAGGGCTGGCACGGTGCCAGAAATGAAGGCCTGCCTATGAACACGTAAGAAGCGAAGGAAGAGGAAGGGTGGCCCACTCCGACAGCATAATCGAACGCGTTCATCACGTCTTTCCTAAAAACGCATTTTTCTTAGGTCCGGGAGGCCCTGAACCACCGCAGTATTCACGTCAGCTCTCAATTTTCCGTTCTTAAAAGCAGAAACGAAGTGTTTTTTTAGCTCCCACTACACTCTTCTCTTTTGTTAGCGTTCATTTCAAGTTCTAACAATGCTTTTTATGACTACTCGATTATGGGCACTGTGGGTGTGCCCATATATGTAAGCCAGTACACAATCGCGCGCGAGTGTGTGCGTGTGTTTAAGTTCGTTCGCACAAAGGTGTGCGTGTGTATGTGCAAGTGGTGCATACATAATGGTTTATGACAATCTTACCATTCATGTCCATGTGTGTATGCGCGAGTGAGCCTCTATTGTGTGTTGTGCTGTGCATGTTACCGTAGCCTCGTGCACGTGCGTTCGATAACTTTTCAGCTCTTTCGTAGACGTCTAGTGCGTATCAGGAAAACACCCCAATGAAAATGACATCTGTGCTTAAAGAACGGGAACTGTCAGGAAAATAAGGACAAATGAGCCATGCAGTACTGTACTTGGGTTTTTCATACGAAATGAGAGGCGGAGAGAAAACGAATCATGTGCGAATTACGAATAAAAAGCGTTTCGTATTACTCACTTTTTATTTTCATCTGCTCCTGTTCCCAAAAAACAAAAAGAAAAATCAAAGGAGGCGTTTGTATTTTACGTCTCGCTCAATACGTGCTTTTTTTGGGGGGGGCCTCTCCGGCCATTTTTGAGACTACCCTCTTCACCGTCCACACCTTAGTACTCTCAGTGCCTATTCATAACACGCAGCCTCAGAGGGTCGTTCCCTACAGCACACTGTTTGGGGAGCAGATGGGAGGAGGGAGAAGGGAGGGGAGAGGGGAGGGGAGGGGAGAGGGGGTGACTTGCCATCGCGAAAGAAGGATTTGTGGAGAGGAATTTCGCGCTTTTCCCGTAATTAAAACGTTAAATTCCCTTCTTCGCCCGCGCCTCGACAGCCCGCAAAGCCGAAAACCTGCGATTTGTATGTCTTTTTACGCACGCGCTGCTTTCCACTAGAGTCGTAAGTGCGTGTGTGGGGGACATTTTTTAATTATTTTTATTGGTTTGTACTTCGAGAAAATGAATTGCCTCCGTTCCTGGATCCCTTCTAACCACAGGACCTTATATCTTGCTCCGCCCGGACTTAACGCATGGCTGTTCACGAGGGTTTTGCTCGTCGTTGATTATTTTTTTTCGGGAACCCCGGGATGGCTTCCCGGTACGGAGAACGTTTTCTTTTTTTTTTTTTTGAACTTGTTGGCGAGCTTTGTCTGGCAAGAGAATTGGAATAATACATCTCCAGCTTACCTAATGGTTCTCGCAATATTTTTGAAGTGAGATCAGGGGATAAATACATTTTTCTCGATTATTTTTTAGTCTCCGCGTTGAATAGGCATGTGATAATGATTATATGGTTGCGCTTTTATATTGTGTCGCAGTATTTATAATGGTAACAGTTAAGGCATGTGACCTTAGATAAAAACATTCAAAGCTATGTTCACTAAAATTGACATTTTACTGGCCCATTGTAGATGTAACGCCTTTTTATCCCTTCGGTAGTAAATTTAAAAATAAAGAGATACAGGGAGTTTATTATCGGCGTATAAACGTGCTGACATGCTACAATGTACTACTGAAATGCAGTTAGTCGGCGTAAGTTTTTGAATGTATAAATTTTGTATTTCGAAGACACGGAGCATAACCTTTGTTTTTCTTTGTGTCTGTGATGACACGGAAAGTGTGCGCGAAGTGCAGTTACCAAAGGTTCTTTTTGTTATATTACGTTACAACATATTTAACTGTGCATGCCATCGGCTGGATTAAAACCGTGTGAAATCGCACTACGAAAGTACGAATGATGAATCCTAAGCAACTGGCTGCTCTTATAGTGAAAATGCCTTCTATGTACAGTGCCTTCTAATGCCTTCTAAGTACAACACAACTGCAGTCTGCAGTCCCAACACCAGAAAATTGCAGCGAATCGGAAAACAACGTTACAGTTTTGTTGAGTTGTATCGCTTGGTAAATTTTGTTCGCTAAACGATACTTTGAAAACAGGCTGATCATTGGTTTATGGGTTTTAACGTCACAAAGTGACTCAGGGTATGAGAGACGCTCTTGTGATTGACTTCAAATAGCTGACCACCTGGGGTTCTGTATCGGGCCCTGAAATTGCACAGTACTCGACCATTGCGGACGATATCAGACGCGCGCCAATCGGGTCAGTAGTCGATAACACTAACCTCTGTGCCTCGGCGTTGAGCTAAAAGTGCGTTGTAGAAATCTAGCAGTGGCAGAGCACAAGGAGAAAAAGTGCCAAATACAGAAATATTGTTGCCGCTGTTTCCAATATTCTTTTTGCGATCCTCAGGTTGTGCACATAAGTACACACATCATAAAGAGGCCTTAGTATGTATATCTATGCGTATACAACTGTTTCCAGCATGGATACTACTGCGCATATGGGACCACAGTGTAATCGAGAAAGAAAACGAGGACAACACGCTCCCGACCCTGTCATCGCTACTGTGTTAGCCAACTAACGGTTCCAGTTTCGCAACCGACTCGTGCTCTGAGGCCACATTGTCTCGTCACTGGTGTTCTTGCGTAAGCCAAGCCGCCATACGCAACGCCATTCTTTCGCAGCATTAACCTTCGCATTCCACTGTTCCCCGATACACGATGTCGCCAGGAAAAGCCAACCAATCCGTCTCACTGAAGGAGGACTGTATACATGGGAGACCGGTTGTTACTCGTCTGGGCAAACATTTCCGGCAATGCCGAAGTGGATAGTTAGTGTTCTAGTTTTTTTTATGTCTCACCGTAACTAGACCAGAACTAAACAATTTGAGTAGCCACTGCAGTTAGCCACAAATGTCATATGCAACATATTAGGCAATGTCTTGGCAGTGACTACAAAAAAGTTCTGCGAACTTTGTTATTTTGCTATAAATATTTCCGACTGCAGAAGACGGTGATTTGTAGTCAGTGCTGTGATGACCTTCTGACATATGCCTCTCCCCCACATTTTTTGCTTAGCTCTTCCAATAGTTACATTTGTTAGAAAGGTACTAACTGCACTTATGTATTAAGGATTGATTGATATATGAGGTTTAACGTCCCCAAACCACCATATGATTATGAGAGACGCTGTAGTGAAGGGCTCCGCAAATTTATACCACTTGGGGTTCTTTAACGTGCACCCAAACTGAGCACACGGGCCTACAACATTTCCTCCTCTATAGGAAATGCAGACGCCGCAGCCTGGATTTGAACCCGCGACCTACGAATTACCAGCTGAGTATGTTAGTGACTAGACCACCGCGGCGGGGTTATATATTAGGGAAGTGTACAGGATAAGTAAAATCAAAGCCACTCTTTTTGTTATCGCCTGCGCACTGTTGTTAATTTCTTAATGAATCCTTAGAAACGCGCCCAAGCTTCAGTTTCTTCAAGATATTTATACCCCAGTCACGCTGACAACCTTAGTGTCATTATCAGCTAGTGCACTTAACACCCCACAGCCCTATGGAAGCGGCCTGCTACACGAGACAGGGAAGTGTACTTGAGACAATGATGTTATTAACGATGAGCATGTAGTAGCGGAGCAGATAATTGTTGCTTGAGAAAACCTTCTTTTTGTAGTATTGTGTCACAGTTATAAGCAGTCCTTATTATAGACATTATGCACAAACGCAGTGGCTTCAGTTATTGCATGGCATGCGCTGTGCATGCCTGTGGTGGTCGCGTCTGTAATCTGCCTGAGAGCGAGCCTAACATAGTGACTTTCTTGTTGTATAGCATGTTTCAATGCATAACAACATTCCCAATAACGAAAAGGATACTTTGAAAACGTGGTGGACTCCAGTTCGGATAATGACTATTTATTCTCGAGTCACTGATACCCTTGCTAATACCTGTATCACACGTTGTACTGCCTATTTCGATTAAGCCTCGTTGGTATCGAATTTCTTAACTCTGATTTGCTGTGGCTTTGGCAGCTCGCGTAAAGGAGCCAATCAAGATCACGAAATTTGAACAGGATCATACTCGATCCCGACCAAAAGTGGCAGTGTGACACCGGTATTAGACACTCCATCGTGGTGAAGTGAGTGTGGCGAACGCAATCAGTGGCAAGTGTGTTTTGTAGCGAGCGCCACTAAACGTTCACGCGTGTAACAGCGTACGAATAACACTAGTGGTAAAGTGGCCCCTCAAAGTGCACTTCAGTTGACCCGTGTAGCAGGATTAGCACACTTTCTGTAAGTAACGTTAATTTTCTGCTTCAGTAGGATCTGGAGTGCATAGAAGTATTGCAGTTTGTAGATTGCGTAATAATTAGTCAATCAGCTATCCGTGATTGTAAAGAGTTTTACGACCTGGGCTATTCAGCGGTAGAGAAGAGTGGGTTCATTGGCCGAGCAGCCTTTCCTGACAGGAAGCCCTTGCTTTTCTTTGAATGGTGCAGAGATTCCAGCCAGCTCGTCATCCACGTCACACTCGCCCGAGGCATTTCGAGCGAAATCGGAAAAATTGCGCAACGGCCAAATGCGAAACTCCCTGACAAGGCCCAGCGATCGGGGTGAGTGTCTCCGAACACTCTCATTAGTGCAGAGCCATTAAGGCCAGTTGAGAACTTCTTTCACTGTTGGAAGTGCAAACTAAAGGCGCTTTGGGTTTGGTTTGTACAGCTTTTAAAATTAGGAGTGCCGCAGTTCAAACATCGACTTGGGCGTATGCATTCGTATAAAGCAGCTAGATTTGTAGAGTTTTCTTATTTTTAACATTATTTGAAGCGCTTTTAAAATCAATCAATCAATCTATCAATAAATCAATCAATCAGTGAAGGCACTTTTTAAATCAATTCATGGCACACACTGCTAAGCTTGCGTCTTAATAATTTCGTTTAGAGTTTAGCACTGCGTTTAGCCAGCGCAAATGGTCATACATTTAGTAAACAATGCTGACATCAAAATGATTCATAAAATGTGAAAGAACCAGCACGTATTAGGAATTAAATTTGTATTTTAATGCACCCAGTAAGTAGATCGCGCCAGTTCAAAGAAGAGGTACACTATTTAAAATTGGAGCAACAGTTTTTTTTAAGCTATCAAAGTAAACAAAATTGCTTAGAAACAGCTATCCTTTCAAAGTTATAAGCTGGTAAGTCTTACTAGAATGCATTGCTGGACGAGTTAGTGCATTTTCTGAAAAGAAGTCTCACATTTCTATTAGCTGTCTAAAGGATAAACACGGCCTCGTTAGTACACTTCGGTAACTCGATGAATAATAGCCTCGTGAGTGCCAACATATTTCTGGTGAAAGAGAAGCCCTAATATGCAAGATAGCTTCCCGCATACTTTACTTGGCTTGATTGTCTGTTAATAATCGTTGAAGGTGATGAAAACGCACGCAACGAGCTAACCTATACTGCCCTTTGAGCATTATTCAGAAGAAATCTTCTGACAAGTTTTTTGTTGTTATTGCTTTTGCCAAACTCTTGGACAATCCTGACTGTAGTGTTAATGGGTATCATGACGAGGTGTTTTCTGTCAACTGTGTGATAAAAAATTTGTATCCACGCATGTCTTCTTTATTTAAAAATGCAGGCTGTTACAAGTCCTTGTAGGAAATGTCATTTTATGAGTATTATCAACACTTCTGATTATTGATAGCTCTATAATATTTCCTAGAATGATCGTACAGCGACGAACATATTGTTATTCTACCAATTTACAATATGACTGCGATATATTTGTATCTAATGCCGCTTGTTGTGGTTACTCGGCAGAATATCAATAAATAAAGCTGGGGTAAATTGGCAAGATGATCAAAAACTCAAACGGGATCTTGCATTTTTGTTTACTGTACTCACCCCATGATTCGTGTTATACAGCAAATCTTTTAAATGATGAATAATGTTTTTCACAATCTGGAAATAGGCGTAGAATGACGTTTTTGATTGAAAGAGTTTACGCACTAAAGAACTAAGCAGTATCTTCAATTGAAGCTTTTTAAACGCTCCTTGTGGAAGTGCGCGGGAATGCGACTTTGCCGATGTATTTTTTCTTATCTTTTTTTTGCTTTTACGATACAGAGGAGTTGAAGCCTTTTGTTATCAAATATTGCACTATATCAAATATTGCACAAGTGCATATGAAAAATTTTTTCTATATGCACTCTTTTATGTTGTACTAAAGAGGCGTCCACTTTTGCTACAACTTTTTAACCGTTTGTGAATAGTTAACTGTGAATATTAGAAGACAGATGCTGAGCAATAATTTGCAGCACCTTCACCTGTACGCATTCGAGAAATAATTTAGAAGAATTTCGCTAGGATGACAAGCACAAGGAAACTTTATATGCGCTTCTCATCTTTCATGCAGCTGTGGTGACGACAAAACCCCAGGATCTATCTGAGGCTTCAAAAGACCAGAGGCCGTCTTACACACCCGCTGTTGTGAAAATTGGAGGTAAGTTGCATTCGCTTGGTGCCGCGCACTCTTTTGTGAACTCGCAGCGGAAAAAAAAATAACAAGTAATAGCAAAGCGAGAGGCACACCGAACACTCACTCGTGGTGGACTGTTTATCATTATTGACCAAATATATGACGGAAAGTCGTCGAATTATTTAAACTAAGAGCGTCGGCAATTATGTCGTTTCACAAATGCGTGTGCATTTGCTATGTGTATGTGGTTAACAGCAATATAGACCTGTTGTAAGTCAGCATTCTTGGTGAGTCGGCCTCGCATAGCTTTGCGTGTTCGCGCACTCGTAGTAAAACATGCCTCTATACCAAATCGCTCGCTTTGTACGAATGCACAATTTTTCCACGTTCTCGCTGCGCCTTTCATCGATGTGCCCTTAGCGGCCAGGAGAAAGCAGGCATACCTTTTTATATAGTAATATGAATACGTCGTGATAGGTTATAGAACATCAAGTTCTGATGAACAACTTGTGGGCGCTAATACCAATTTTTTTCCGCTCTTATGTCGATACTACTTGTAATGTTGCTGTTAAAGTTAGTTCTTATTAGAAGGGGCTATTGTACGAAGGAAACGCGCTTTACACCTCTGTGGCATCGTCTGTAGGTAATTCTTGCTATATACTCTTGCACCGTGCCTTAAGTCCTTCGGCTCTTCATCATATATTTTTTTCTGTTCTCACCTCTGCAGACTTGCAGCTGCATGGCAGCGCGACGCCCCTAGGGAGCTCAGTGCTGTTCACGTCACTGCTTTCTCTCATCGCCGTCGGCTTCGTGTTGACCATGTCGTGACGTGTTGCGGCATTCCCTTGAAAGTGCATCGACAACGTTGCCGCGCGCCGTGCCGGACTATAAGCGTGCGGCACCGGGCCCCTGCTGACTGCACCAGTGACGCGGAGGGCAACACGGCACGCCAACGGCTCAACTGGAATCGAACGCCACAAATCTTTCGTGACGCGAGGCGATTTCCCAAGCAGCGAAACGTAGGGAGGACATTGCCATACGCGTTACGCTATGCGTACGCTGGTAATTTCTCTTTTCGGACTTTTGACTTTCGCGGTTGCCTGCGTTCTCTCTATGGAAGACTGTATCGGAAGGGCGGGCTGCTACTCCAGGCAAGTGCGCGTCACAAAATTTCGAAATTTTACTTGTTCTATTCGGTCGGTGCTATCATGAGAAATGTTTTTGACATTAGCTTGAGCGCCACATGACCGTAGTGCTGGTTCACTTTCTTCTGTTTTTTTCAGAGATGAAAGTCAGGCTCATCTGTTGTGGTTTTCAATCACGTAATAAATGCCCACTAACAAACGTAGTCATTCAGCGGCTAGCCGAAATCAATGTAAGAAACATTCTGAGCCTTACTTTTATGCACCATAGCTATAACCGGTTCAATCAGACTTACCATAAATCAGCGTTGAAACCGAAACAAGCATTTATAAATTCCATCTGAGAGCTTTTAACTTGGAGCTGTAATAAAGAGACCACTAACTCATTATATTCTTGTGGACATCATTCAAAGCAGCTCAAAAAGAGATTTTATGCTGAAAATGCTTGTGGGTAATGATGTGGAGATCATGTACGACTTGAATGGATCGTTTCTTTATTATTATTATTATTTTATCATTTTTAGCGCTTATGTGGTTCGCTTCTAAGCATTCCATTCTGACTCACCAGTATTGCTCATTTATGCACACGTTAAAATCGTCACTTCGAGTCTCATGCTCTTGTTTCATTATCCGCATAGTCATATTTTGATGGAAGCCACAGTCACTCAGGAGTGACGTAGATATAATCTCTTGTCGTTTTCATCAGACACCGTAGAAGAACTTCGTAGCGTTCTGTCCGCAACTACTTCACTCTCTACGTCGAAAAAATCTTTTTGTGAGTTCGCGTCTTGGAAATACCGTAGGCAAGTAGTATATTGAGCGAGAACAGTGTTTTCATCTCGCAGCGCACTTTAGCAGCATTAGCATCACAACTGTGCATGGCGAGTCAGCGTGTACAGTTTCTAATGAATAACAAGTCTTCGGCATAAGCTGTGGTATATGTTATCAAATTTTCGCACATCGAAAATAAAAAAAAATTTCGTTGCAAGGAGGGAGAATAATTATCAAAGCACCATTAGTTTTTATCAAAACACCAAACCTAAACATATAATTGTACTGGATTGTTATTGGGTCATGTACCACAGATTTTGTACCCTTGAACTAAAATTCGCTGCCCTTTGAGCTGGCTAAACTCAGTAGTTTTAACAAAATCACTCGTAAATTTCTTTGTATGTTGAGCTTTAAATAATTATATTTTATTATTTGTTTCTTTGCTCTCTGTTGATCAAGAACTGCTGGTGCTTTTTAGAGCACTGGCTGTACCTTTTCGACAATATTATGATTATTCGAAAATCGCTGCCATAGAAACATACTATCGCACTTAGATAGATTTGAAACATTGGTCTTTCATCTACGGTTTTTATATTTCCTGATAGTAATTAACCCATGCAAAAACCTCGTAATGTAGTAAAGTACAGCATCAAAAGTTGCTCAGCTCGAAATCTGGGAGGCTGCAGCCAAAAACAGGCTCCTAATGAAGCACGCATCTATAAGTGAATATTTGTTTACGTTGATCAGAGTTTGATATATCTGGAACAGACTGTATTACATTACTGTTGCTTGCCTTCACTGATGAGCTAAAACGTGCTCTCACACATATAAAAGTTATTTTGACATACATGTCAGTCATTACCTGAAAAATCTAGCTGGCTTACTGAAACATTAATTCCCTATGAATGTTTTCTGGATACTTCCATGCTTGATAGAATTTTATGAATTAACATTACTGATGACTTTACTGATCTTTGAATTGAAATATAAAAAGCTCAAATAGGTGAAAATACATTTTAGTGATGGGTGCGAGGTACATTTTGACTCGTGTTTGATTAATTGATAAACATTATTCAGTAAACAAAATGGTGATAATGTGCTGTGTTTTCTTCGGCTATAGAGAACAAAGGCTATGGGGAATGGTGTTTAAGAATGCAAAGCCCCACACCTGAAGATGAAGCCAAATATACTGCTGTGGCTGGGAACAGTGTTGGCAGAGCTCATAGCTCAATCACCTTCCGCTTGTGTGAGTCCGTGGTTTCCTTCTCTTTTCCCAGATATGAGAATTCTCTATTAAGTTGGCTACAACATAAGGATAATTGTAAACTCCGCCCTTAGCTGCTGTTCTACCCCCCAGAAGTATTGTATAAATGCGTGATGCAATCGCGATTGCTTATTTACATAACGTCGAGCGCATCTTTTCGTAGATGGCTTTTCTATACAGGTACATATTAGTGCTAGTAGCTTTTGGCACTTGGACTTCCTGGCTTCACTGCTCAGCAAAGCAGAACATTTTAACCAGGGACAGCGAACTTTTAATTCATAACGTGCCTAGCATTTACATCAGCAGTGAAGCCCCGCCACGTAGGTCTAGGGGCTAAGGTACTTGGCTGGTGTCTGGTATTTCTTGGAATCGAATCCCAGCTGCGGCCGCTGCATTTCCGATGGAGGCGGAAATGCTGTAGGCCTCTGTGCTCAGATTTGGGTGCACGTTAAAGAACCCCAGGTGGTTGAAATTTCCGGAGCCCTCCACTACGGCGTCTCTCATAATCAAATGGTGGTTTTGACGTTAAACCTTACATATCAATCAGTTGCATCAGTGTGAAAAAGTATTTAGAGTTACAGTGGAAACTACCAAGCATGACTCTCTTGTACAGATAAACGGCAGGCACTCTGCAGTACTGCGGGTGGAGTGTGCACTTATTTTCGTTTAGCGCCATGTCCTCTATGTTTTTCTCCGCGTTGTCCGTGCTATTTGTTTCGGCAGAAATGCACTGAATGGTAAGCATTTCTGACCAAAACAAAGGCACTTTTAGCGTTTCTGGTGGTGGTGGTGGTGGTGAAATTATGTTATTCTAGTCTGTAATGACAGCCTTTTGATGGGCCGGCTGGATGTCTCATAGTGTGGCTGGGAGCTTGTGGTTCTCAGGTAGTGTTGAAGCCCAGCCTGCCAGCTGTTTCTGTGCAGCGTAGAGCTGGACCCTGCTTTCTCCCATTGCTCTACGTTAGTGAGTTGCCATTGTATAAGTGGCTGGAGCTCAGGGCTAATATGTATGATGTGGTGAAAATCTGATTGTGCATTCAGGGGAGAAGAGGCCAGGGTTTATTAGAGCAAGGGGAGCTGGGGATGGAAGGGTACTTCGATTGAAGTTGATGCCAGGTCACCTGCTCCAGTTTAGAGAGCGATTTGTGGGAAGGGAGGAAGGGATATTGAAGCTGAATCTCCTTATAGTGGAGATTTCTTTGTAATCAACCATGCTTTCGATTGCGCTCCCTGGGTCTGTAGTTGGGCCTGCTCGATTGACGTGCGCTCGAGCTGTTTTGTGGGTTGCTTCATTTCCTGGGTTGCCCGCATGAGCCCTTATTTATTGGAGTTGATTTCATCTAATCTGGGGTTGAATAGAATTCAGAATTTCGGGTGCGCACCTGTGAATCCTGCTTCATCCGAAATTATGGATTGCACTCTTTGAGTCACTAAAGATTAGTATGGCAATGGTTGAGGAGATTGCAAAGGTGATTGCAGATTCCTCCGCCTTTAGGGAGGATAGAGCATTGGTTGAACTAGACAACATTCGGTGGAGTGTCAGAAACAACGCTCAAGACATAGGCTTGTTGAGGCATTCTGTGGCGTCTACATAGACTGCGTTGTCGTTTGTGTGATAATGTTTTTGTAGCGCCATTACTCTGGCTTGACATTTATATACATGTCGGTTAGTTCATAATGACCAATATTAACATAGAACCCTGGGTGTGAATGTTGATCATGACTACCTGATCATCATGTAAATAGTGCCAAAATCGTGGTGTGGACATACCAAAACCCGTTCCTCCTGTCACATGTGGCACAAACCTATATATCACATGCAGCCTGCTCTATGCGGGTATGCCCCGCAGGGGATTCAGTTTGTGTACCCAGGAACAGCGAAAGCTACATTGGTAGATAATCAAGAAATTGTGGCATCAGCTGTGCTGACCCAACAAATAAAAGCTATAAAAATTGGAATGCAGCGGAAATTGAACCAAGGGAATCTGCATTGCAATCAATTATTTTCTACTACACAGCCACACCTGGTCTTGAAACTACTTTGTAAAAAGACCCTGCGCAACAGTAGTGTCTTTTCAATGTTAATTGTAGTTGCAGTGATGGCTATCAAATTTTATGTCAGGATAATAAACATGACTTGTGTACTTATATGATACAGACATGTTAGCTAACATCAATTTTGGTTTTAGTGCACTCTTACAACAGTGCAGCAAACACTACATATGTACTCTCATGATTTGGCAAGCCATATTTTATCGTTACTAAACCCCAGAGAAACACACTACTGAATGCCACGCATGGTATTCATACAACTGCATGTGAAATCCCAATGTAGTATGCAGTTCGTTTCAGTAAAACTGACTTCTGCTCTGTGACAGGAGCTTTGATGTTATGGCAGGCCATGAATTACCCTTTAAACGTCGGTGTAGTCAGCAAGTTTGGTGAGCGCATGATGTGCACACCACTACTTCGTTTGCAATACTCTTGGATCCAAATATTAATACTTTACTCAATGCCAAGAAATGCAGCATTGGCAGTTACTCCCTGGATGCTTCATATGAAACTGAATCTTACAATTTTCACGATCCTGACCCACGTGAAATTTTTTAGAGGCGTAGCAGCTCTTTGATTAGCCCGCATAATGCTGTCCCTCCATGCGCACTACGCTGCCCTGGCTGCAGGTATTGGGGTGGGGCCAAATAGGTGATGCCTTCCCTGCAGTGCGCGCGCATTGACGTGTCTCTCTCTGTATCCTGTCGCCGCTTGCCGCGTGTCATCTCTCTCGCTTCACCCTCTCCATTGCTCGCAACATTCGAGTGCACATCGAGTGAAAACACTATTTCGGCTCGTTTATCTGTTATGAAACTTACACGAAACCCAACCCACCTCCCGTGTCTTTGCGTTACAAAGAAACGTTAACTTGAGTAAAGGCTACTCAGAGTATCGTTTTAAACCGTTCTTTCAGCACCCGCTTCCACGTTCGTTTCAGCTGGGTCAAAAGCATGCGTACCGCTGTTGCTTAGCATCCCATTACGCTTCCCTTTGGGGAGAGGGTCCATACTTTTTCATTCTTAGGAAGCCATACTATAGATTTCAGTGAGTTGAATAAAACTGGGGAAGTGAATAGCATTTTTGTTTCCTGCATTTGTTACAGCTGATCTAAAGGTGAAGCCAGCTTGCAAACGACCAGCCAAAGCATCCAGTCCTCACGTAAACAATCACCAGCCTTTAAAGAGCATTGTGGAGAAGGCAGAATCTGAAGGAGTAAGACTTTCTTGTCCCAAGTTCGGTTGCATGCATAATGGACATTTAGGGCTGCACTTTTTTACGAACATCTAGTCTGCACTGAGGTCTAACTAAATTACTACAGTGATTTAAATGAATTGTGTGCTTTAAGAAAAATTATTTGCGAGGTTCTCATGCAGAAGTGGTGGTCTGCTTATTTAAGCAGTAATATCTGTTCATATCCTGTCTATTGCAGTCTAAGAGGTCTGCGTAGTTTGCTTCTTTGGGTAGAACAACCGGCACAAGTTGAAATTTGATTTAGATCTGACTTAAAACCACTGCTAGCCTGCTTATTACCCTACATATCGCCATTGACCAGTAGTGCATAGATTGCAATGTTGTGGCCCTGACAAAAGTTTGAGAGAGAGAGAGAGAGAGAGAAAATGTTATTTACAGAAAGGCAGAGAGATCAGCCTTTCTGCTTAAGCAGGTATTTTTAACTGTGTTTAAGAATGAAGTAAATGAAAAACATAGCTTTGTGCAATAAGTTGTCTATAGGCACTGTACTTCTTCTAAGAATCTTGCTGAAAATTTACCCAACAGATTTTACTTTGCTAGTGAATTTTCTGGTGAATTTTCTAAGAACAACTTGTTGCTGCATAATCTTTCAGACACCATGCTTAGTATAACTATCTCCACAAATTTCATTCTTGCTGAGATTGTTGTAGCAATGGGTATGTCCACTTCAAGCTTAGCTGATTGAATCAGTTTTTCTTGCAATGCATGTGAGTGCATAACTAGTTTTCTGCTTTATAGTGCGAGAATTACGCGAGGAAAACTTTCCATGAAAACGTACAGAGCGAAAAAGAAAACGAAGTGGCCACAAGTCGGGATTCTCACGCCAGCAACTAACAGCAAGCTTTGAGAAGTACTAATTAAGACTTACCTCAACAATAAAAGCACAGGTTCAACACAAGACGAAACTTATTTGAGACACAAAAAGTACAAGCAAATAGTTGAGAATTAGAATACCATACGCAAAGCTTGTGGGCGTAGCGGTAGCATATGTCGCTCAACAGGAGCCCTAAAAAAGTTAGCTTAGAACGTCAGTATTGAGCTGATGGATATTTAACAGAATCGTCTGCAGTTTCCTTCTGAACAAATAAAGTTTACAATCAATCTCAGTCTTAGGCACACAGAAGATCCAACATATCTTGGTGGCTTTCAGCTGCCGTCACCAGTAGTGAACACAAAACTCATCTACTCCGAAGGACATACCAGCAGCCCTGTTGCCGTTGTTTAGTGCATGATCAATCACTTTCAACTTGAAAGCAGCCGTCTAGCTTCCATATCGCCCCATAACGTTACAAGAATAAAGACAACATACAAATCACGCCGCAACGCGCACTTGCCACTTTGGCTTGAATTGGATTGGATTGAATCTCAGTGCAATAATAGTACCCTATATGCTTAGGAGATGGCACCAGACGGTGCACGCTATCATCATCAGTAGCTGGAAGAAGCAGACGACATTATTGCGGCAATTTTCGGAAGTGCGATGATTACTCGAGGAAAAAAAGAAATATTTTTCCCCAGCGATGTGAGGGGTGCAAGAATTATGCGAGTGTGAGGATTACGCAAGTACATACAGTAGTCGCTATTGATCGCATCGCGGTGACTACGGTTTCGCACACGGCCGTTGCGGAAAACGGCACGTTAGTTTTCAATCCACATGTGCTAACTGCACATATGCCTTCAAAACAAAGTCTATCTATGACAACAAAATCTATCTTCAAAACAAAGCTATACATGAACACATCTGCCGTGGTTGTGTCCACAGCATTTGTGGAAAGCAATGTTGCTTTGAGTCGTCAAGTGTTGGACGCGCGTGAACTTTCAGAGTTCTGACAGTAACGTCATTGCCATACATGCTCGGGTCAAGAGCAACCACGCTTTCCTCCACAGCAGTTGTGGCAAACAATAACCACAGTTCTGACGGCGCGTGCGCTGGCCGCACCTGTCTTTGCGAAGCTTCGAGCACACTGCCCTCAGCCTTCGTTCGACGTTTTCGGTACTTAGGTTCATACGACCCACCGCGATGAGGAAAAGTGTTCGAAACATCTGAATTTTTGCGCTATGGACACAGTGAAATTTAGCTAAGAATTATCCTGAATTCATCTCTGCCAATTTTGCATCACTGAGTTTCTACAGTACGTTTAGACGAATGCCACCTAAACTCGTTTACAATAAAACGCAATAGGTTCGCAAAAAGCCTGGATCGGATTGGGCGGCATATTTGTCAATGCGGCCAGATCATGACCAGAAATTTCCATTTCCGGAAGATTGTCCATACTAGTGATCAACTAGTATTGTGTCGTGTCTGTTCCCAAAAGTCAAGTAAAAGTCTGCATTTCTGAAGTTATAAGAGCAGGAACTGGCTTCAGGATGTTGCCAAATCAAAGAGTATTGAGTCAGTGATGCGCATTGCACTTTAGATCAAGAACTAATGTTCTCCATTCCCAAAAATAAGGCAGGAAGTGCAGCCAAAACCAAAAGGCCTGAAGCCGGCTGAAGTGCGACCAGTAACTACTGGAAATACAATATATTTTAAGCAACATAAAATACAGCTCTGCCACAAAATAAAATCATATTTTTAAGAAAAGCCAGACAAGGGTGCCGAAGAAAGAGGAGAGAAGCGGGATGACATGCCCTAGGCAGGAAAAGCGATAGGGAAAGAGCGCTTTCCAAGAATCAAGCTTTCTGAGAAATAAAAGAAATGCCGTGCTCACATCATCATCACACATTCATTATACATAATTCAGAATTGCCTTTAAAGATTGAGTGCAATTCTAAAATTTCTGGAAGCAATTTTCAGCAAGCTAGAGGAGAGATGTGTTTAGGGATAGGTGTGGACAGATATTGAAACACCGCAAAGCATTTCATTGTCTTAGCGCTGCTACCACCACCTTGCACAGCCTCTGCACATTTTCCCGCAGCCATATCCAGCGCTCAAGGCCAAGGCAAACCTGAAACTCTTGACCTGGACTGGGAAGGCTCTCTGAATCGGAGCCATCGATGGCTGACTGAGCCGACTGGCTGGCAAACTTGAGCACCAGTTCCCGCACCGAGAGCAACGAAGGGTCGCCCAGCTCCTCTCCCAACTCCTCCTTTCCTTCAGACCTTCGACGCCGACGCCCCGTCCCATTGACAGAATAAAAGACACCCATGCCGGAACCCTGGTATCAAGAGGCCAGCAAAGAAGGGTTGACCTCTCCAAACAGAGTTGACAAAGCACACCTCTAACTCACTTCTGAAAAGCTTTGCACGTCCGTTGCCTTCAATAAATGGAACCACACAGGAATTAACTTCGCAAGAACTAGGACTTGGAACGGGCTACCAGCTGTATTCAGTAATTCTGCGAACATCCTTAGCACCTTGAAACATTATTGTCTTTATGTGTTGAGATAGAGTAAATTATAAATACTTTGCTAGTCCTGTATACATTATATCTTTTTACTCCTCATCCTGTGCAATTACTGTCACTTAATGTTGTATTACTATGCAACAAAAAAGTTATTCCTCTTGTTCTGCTGATTACATACGTATTTCGCAGTTCAATAGACATGTCTTGTCTATTTATAAAGGTTTGATAGATAATTGTACAGCATATTTTTAATGCGTCATTATTTCAATATATCTGGGTGTAGCCCCTACCTTATTCTTTGGCACTCTGATATAAGTTAGTTCTTAGTTCCTTTATTTACTTTGTATTTACTTGAGAAATCGACATTAAAGTTTTTTTGTTTAATGTGAATATGATGACCTTCAACTGCAATATGACCTTCAATTGCCTTTGACTACAGTTATGACGAGTGTTTGTCATCTTTATGGCAACATGAAATGAAAACTTTGATTTGATTCGATCTGTCCACTGATATATGTTTTCATAACACAGACAAATACTCACGACCTAACTCTGCCGCGAGAAACCTCGAATACATATACATTTGCCTTCATAATTTACAACTTGCTCTCTTATGTACATTGGCCAATAACTAGCAGAAGAAAATATCCTAGTTTACAAAACAAAAAGGTGTAAACAATGCTGTGGAATGAAAAACCACTGCCTACAATGTTGGCAGCCTTAACTATACTTCTTTCAAGTTGTCATATGTTGCTTTTTTATTTCCTCATTCGCTGAAACCTTTTCTGCATTACTGGCTTTGACTGAATAGACGCTGAAAGCGCTCTGCAGAAACAAGTTGTGAGATTATGATGTGCTCTGGCTTTACAGACCGGTCAGTTTCAATATCTTTGTCTAAATGTGTAAATATCACATTGGTTCTGCCACAAGCTAAATGGCATTACCGGCACTAGTGAAGCAGCAACCTGATCCACTTCACGAGCGTTTTGCTAAAGTATTCCTACAATAAAATCTGTGGTTATAAATGCGTGACTTGAACAACGACCAAGGGTTCCTTTGATGCAATGAAGAAAATGCAGGACATATGGCATAAAAATTATCACGAAGCAGCAGTAAATTAAAGCCTCCACAGGAAAGAAATGCAGTGATAATGCAAAAACGGCAAACTGAGGACAAACAGCATCAGCTATAATAATCGCTATGACCATTATATTAACCTACAGAGATGGCACAAGTAATGACTTTTAGGTTCTGGTTTCAGTTTTACCAGCAACCCAGCATGAGCAAAACAAAGACTTAATTTTCGTGCTGTTCTTGATGCACGCTCAGACTAATTTTCTAGGAGAGTTCAGAGGCATTCTCCAGCAAATGTGGCTTTAGCAGAATGATGTGCACAACTGCTTTTCGCACAATGTAAATTAGTTACCCAGCGGCAAATTTTCTATCATATATGCAACTGTGCTACACGTAAACAACACCCTGTAAGCAACAACATAACTCAGTTGTAAAACACAAATGCTGGAAAAAAATGTGTTCTAAAATCACAAAAAGTAGGTATAAAACTCACAGTTGCGTCTTCGATGTTTAGGTGAGGAGTGCTGACAGCTGCTGTGAGTGTCCGCATGTGTACAGTTGGGCGGAATGCCTTTCTAGGACTAGAGTAAACCTTAAAAAAAAGTCCTCACTTTGTAAGCACCGCGAAATCACCCCTTTCAGCCACACTCAAGCGACAAAATCGAGACAAAATTTTATTTACTGCAGACATGTTTACCGTATGTTTGACAAGGTGGTTATTTCTCGGATAAAAGAGCCGCACTGAAAATAGCACCTCTAGAGTCAACGTTGTTATCTACAGCTGCAGTAAAAAAAAACGAAGGCTGAAAAGTAATCTTTGCAAAGTGAGTGTGAAAGCTGGCTTCACTATACAGAACAATGAATTTGAGCAAATACAAAAGACTTCTTCCTCTATGTGCCAGCTATAATGATATACTTTGCGACAAAGGCAGTACGTACCATAAAACCATGCTCAAACAAGTCAAAACAAGGACAAGTTTGCCTCTAATCAAGACCCTTGCTAGTAAGCTTATGTATAAAAGGCACAGCATACTTACCGTTATGATAACTAAGCAGTAGTAATGACCTACTATATTTCGAAAGAGCTCATTTTCACTATTTGCATATTAATAGTATCTGGGCTTTTACGTGCAAAAACCATAATATTTTTATGAGGCTCTGGCATGTCAACCACCTGGAGTTGTTTAACATGCACCGACAACACAAAGCAGATGGCCCTCCAGCATTCTGCCTCCACCAAAATGCAACCAACGTGACCTTCGGGTTCGCAGCTGAGCGATGTATCCAGTACACCCCTGTGGTAGACTGGCTTACATTTTTGCAGAGCTCACAATCATTCCTAGGTGAGAAGCTTTGCACGACAAGCATTTCATCTAACTGTATATCTTTAACCACGTAAATTTCATTTACAAAGACAAACCGACAAAATAAAATTTGGGAGACAGGTATGAAACAAGCCGATGAGTTATTGGCTCTTATTTTTCCTATAAATAATGTTCATGAAATGTATAAAATCACTGAAGTTACTGCAATGGCAGTAGCAGGCGGCAGTGCAAGTAACAATGTCTTCCAACCATTAGCCTTCCGACACTTGCCTAACTTGACATCTTTTGATTGATTTCTAAATTAGTTATTGCTACAATAAAGCACTACCTCTGCAGTACTTTATTTAGGTGTTTCCTTTTCTTTATAATTTTGCACGAGATGAAATTTTTATTGTGAATTATTGGAATTGTTAGCAATTGAATACCACAAACAATAAGTTAGTTTTGATAAACCGAATGTTCAGAAGATATACTTTTATTTCCAGGCTCCATCATTGCTAAACAGGCCACATTAGATGCTAAATCGTCTGGACAATTGTAACATCAGTAAATTTTGCTCCAAGCTCTTTCAGATTGACCTGTTCTTCAAATGAATGCAGAGTTTCCTCAGGGTGCCCAGACGACGTCAATGATTTTGCACTTTGTAAAGATGATCGCCGTGTAGATGAGGCCTCTACTTGTGCAACAAGCTTAGGATTATTGATGTAATAATCCCGCAGGTAGGAAGAAGGAAGCACAAGTGAGGAGCAACCATCTTCCTCATTGTCGTCTTCGAGTGGTGTGTCAAACGAAGAGCTCGTTTTGGCGGTGGTCAGGGAGTCTCGGCGACTTTCACTGGCCCACCTCGACAAGTTTTCTACGCTGTAATGGTTGTTCGGCAAAGGCACGGCATTCAGCCACTTGGCATGTTCACGCTCTGCTATAGTTCCTGCAAGGGCAAAGAAAAATAAATGTACAGATCAGGAAGAATATGTAAAGCAGCTGATATGTTTATGCATTCTGCCAAGATGACATGCACTAACCGGGTTTTGGCGGTGCATTCAGCAGTTCAACCGAAGGCACAAGCTCTGTCTGCTCATCAACATTCTTGAATGTTGATGTGTTGTCGTAAGTAAGAGAACTTTCCTCACCTGCGACCTGCAAAATAAATGTACCTAAGCAAGAGGTGCAGTTGAACATGCCAGGAAAAGTAGTCCATGTCCCTAACCTTTTCATAAAGTAGTTATGCAAGATAATTTATTGTCCACTTTACTACCAGAGAATAGTCTTGATGCTTAGAAACATGATGAGTGTGAGCAATGCAACCATTAAATTAAGCCTACAATCAATATTAACTTCTGTCTAGGTACTATATTCAAATGCGTGCATAGACAGAAAAAGGCTGCTAAAGTACAGCAGTGTAGACACACTTCACTCTGCCGAAGCTGCAGAAGTTTATTTGTTTGTTCGCAGAACAGTTACCTAAGGTGACAGGTATTCATCGTGAAGGAGTCGCACTGCAATCCAGACGTGGTTGTAAAAAGTGTTAGACGAAAATTTGTGTCGAGGCGAATCTTCAAAAAGAAGAAGTGGTCAAATATGAAAATTGTAAACGCAATCAGCAAAAGGCACAGCCAATGTGCAGCCAATATGCAGCCTATACTAGAGAAAATGTTTACATAAACCTTTAGCACTGTATTCAAGCTACAAAATAGGCAACAATTGGTAAACTAGTTGCCCAAACCACACTCTGCACTGTTCTAAGAACAGCACAGATGTCAAAAAATGGGAAAATCAAGGCTTCAGCATGCTCTCTAAAATGTGAAGAGATGTTCAATATTACTGAGCTATCCATAGGAACCATCAAGATATTCAATCACTCATATTTAAAGGACCCGGACACCAAATTTGGAAACAAGAGATGTATGTGTAGTTTGAGAGCCCTGTATGCACTTCTGATTGATTATTAGTCATGAGCATTGCCTATAAGATATTTTAATTTGGTTTTAAAGTAAGGGTGCAAGCTTGTCTAAGTATTCAGGTGCAATAGACATTTTCAGTGCTTTGACGTAGACAGGGGGCACCTTAGTGACGTTGCAGAGGTCAAGCCATTATTGATGGTATCGGAGTACATTTTCAGGGCATGCACAATACCCCAAATGGCACCCGGTAAGGACTATTGTTCGTTACCCCTCTCGCTCTGTTGTCGGGCTGCTCTCAAGGTAGGTTTTGGCTGCTTATGCCAGGAATGCTTTTTTTTTTCGCCTGAGGGGAGCATGCTCAAAGCGTCTACATCGTTTCACTCATCACCACCTGCGGGTCCCCCTATTAGAAACGAGCGTGTTCAATGTCACCGAAGCTTGAGCCCACATAGTCTCAGGCGACGCCTCGTCGTGGGGCGCTAGTTTTTTATTAGTATTTAGGTGGCTGTTTAGAACTGGTACACAATCATTCTGAATTAACCATGCTGGCATAAATTATACAATGCTTTATAGTATTTACGTTTCAATTTCAGTATTATCATATGCAAAGCTACGAATCACTGAAAAAATATCGCAAACAAAACTTTAGCTGTCAGGGGTCCTTTGAGATAGTACTGATGAACAATAACTACATTTTTATTTTACTGCTCCAAAACAAGCTGGCATACGTGATTAATGCCCACGAAAGACACAATAGTAAAACATGAAGATACAGTCTCCTGAATTTGCAATATTGCGCTCCAACTATAATATTTGTCTTGGTGGACAACACTAGACCTGTGTTCCTGATGTGCAGTTACCTGGTTGGATCATGTTTGCAGTCAATATGATGGCAGATATTGTGATTCAAAGGAAATAAATAATGTGATAACTCTCATGGAAACAATTTAATACGTGTTAACTACCAAGATGTGTACTAGATATAAAGAAAAGCATCACTAATTTGTAACTTATCTGCAAGAAAAAATACGTTCCTGGTGTTCAATATTATACAAAAAAACTGATGGTTGTTTTCCACTACTTTCATAAGTTTTACTATATAAACATCATGCAGGCTTTTATTAAACAGCTGTCAATTTAAGCAATTTTGCAGAATTTGTTACACAACAGAAAATTGAGCACTCAGCACGGCAGGTATATAGAGCACAGGAGAGTCCTCAATTTATTAACTAAAATCTGAACTGCATACATATCCTACTCCTCAAAATTTAATATCTGCTGATAAAAATCGCACCAACTTCTTTGAAGCAAAGCAACAATCTGTGGGCGCCACTGTCTGTTTTCTCATTTAACATAAGAAACGTAAAGAGCCACAGAGAAAGCCCAGACCACCACATTTGCATTGTATATAGCGTAAGAGCATTTCGCTGAACATGTAAATAGCAACGTCTGCAGTGACAGCGATATTTTACAATGCTGCCTTCAACTAAACCATTCCCAACTTATGAGAATGAACAACTACCATATTTACTCTATTCTGATGCACAGTCTTTACTAAAATCGAAAAAGAAAAAGAAAGATGCTTGTGTTAAAATTACGAGCTATAACAGGGTTTTAGACGTACCTCATTGTAACTGACATTAAAGTGGACACAAACAAGGGTTTTTCTCTGCATATAAAAATACTCTGCATTCTCTGTGCAACATGTGCAGTGATTCCATGCAAGCAATGCACACATCGAACATAAGTTTAGTGCAATTTAATGGTAACAGTGCATGCGTGTGATGTTGCTAGGCGTACCCCACCTTCAATACAATGACTGTTAGAAAACAGATGTTTTTAACCCGAAATTCCGTAACCACTCGTGTGGCTAGCACTGGACGAGTACTTGACGCCATTAAGAAATTTCTGCAGTGGCCTGGATTGTGCATCAGATTGCATCGAATTAGTGAAGTGAAGAAACAGTTGATATTCACTTTAACAACTACACTGCACTGTCAAACACGTGATTGCGGGTTCAAAGTGCTAAAATACGAATCTGTGAGGCAATGGGAGCATACTTAAAGAAAATGTTACAGGGAGGCAAACTTGCAGCAAAACTCCACGGCATTTATGGCAGCTTTGCGTCACTCTGGAATGTGCACGAACTTGAGATGTCAATTTTATATGTAGGAGCCCATCTATCACAGAGGCGATCAGAGTGATTGGTGGGCAAGATCCAATGTGCTTCTCACTGCATCTTGGCAAGTGACAATAAAGCCCAATAGTCTGTATGCAAAACTAGCACTGACGTTATATATAAGAAAAAAAGACCTCGCTAACACAGTACTTCTGCACACAGAACAAAAGGAGTTCTGCAGACAAATACATAGTAGCAAAGTTTAGCTTTTCAGAGGTCTTCAAACCAAACTGCGAGATAACACTAAAGGTGTGCCCGAATTGAGTAGATATGTCACATTGTACCTACCTTTTAAGGTAACGATTGTCATTTAGGTTATAGGCTTTTTGAAGGCATTTCTAGCTTTTTAAACTCACTAAATGTATGCCAGAATTGAGAAATGTACCACGTTGTATCTACCTTCTAAGGTAAAGATTGTCAATTAGGTTATAGCCTTATTGAAGGAATTTCCAGCTTTTTAAACTCAATTAAAGGGAGTCTTATTTGCCCAAACACATCTATTGCACACTGGTCAACCACAGCATCACGGTACCATGAGGTGCCACCAACGGAGCGGTCTGCACGCTTGGAGTTTTTGGTAGTAACGATGCTCTCACACAGGCTCTTACCGAAAGCTTAAGCTCTAAAGTAAGGCCCCATCCTGAAGCAGCAATGCTAAATGCATTTCAGCAATTAGTTTTCTTGCACACCAAGTCTAAATTACTAGCATGTTATGCGCTAGATTTTCTTCCCGCAAGCACCCCATCCAAAGAGCCAATGTACTATACACACCCACACACACCACAATACAAAGACAACCGAGGTGTTAACAGCAACAAGTCAGCTTTACCTTAGCAGGCTGCATCGCTGCCTGGCGCTCAGCCCATGTGCGCTGTATGACCAAAGGTGGATGCCGCCCGACTGGCAGATTCTGCCACACGGGATTCCAAAACCGTGCGAGGTTAGTGCATAACAACAAAGTGCATGGGAGAAAGGCCGCACCACAAGCAAGACACGAAACAGCCACCACAAGATGCAGCAACAAAAGCAGGCATGCAGATAACCACCAGTGAGTAGCCCTTGAGTGCAAGCTTAACCAATATGCAAGTGCGAGTGAACGACCGGCTTATTATTCTCGACACAATTAAGGTAGATATTGATTTTGTAATTATTTATTAAAGATAATGGGCAAATTCACTAGTTACAATACGTTACATTTAAAATATGAATTCATTATACATGTGATTAAGGTAGTCTACTGTTGTTTTTGTTGCTGGTTAACAAGTAATGGCACAATAATTATGATCGCACGGTTATATAATGCAGCAGTACAACTAGTAACCTGTTTTTGAAGAAGTTTCTAGGGCTTGAACAGAAATAGGATTAACTATTTGTTTCATTGCACCGATTTCTCCTGACGTCATTCGCCCCCTCACACAAGCCTTGAGTACATAAATCGAGTTGTAGAAACTGTGACAATGAAAAGGATAGGCCGTGCAGTTCTTATATGGGAAGATCAGATACAATTTTTTTTATTTCAGCAGAACAAGGTTAACAGGTAGTAACTTTGAAATCAGCTGTTAAGTACTAACGAGTTTTGCCTAGAAATTTTGAATACAATGGCTGTGATGAATATCGAAACACTTGGTTTCATATTACCCTACATACCATAAAAATTACTCGTGGTGCAACAGCATTACTTTCAAATACATGTTTTTTCCCCGAAATAAACATTTCTTTTAATTTTCTAAAAAAAATATACCCAGCAGTTCTGATGCAGTACTCCTTTAGCTAACTTGCATTGCCTTCGTCAATGAAATATTAGGGCAGGGAAACAATTCGTTGGCTCGTGCTTGCTTTAAACAAGCAGCCCAGTTAGCAATACGTAATTCACTGCAATGGTCAGAAAAAACGCACAAGAAATGAAGCTTGGCCTGAATGTGCAGAGATGCAGAGCTACATATAGAAGCATGAACAGATGCATTTACATAACAGAGGTCACATGGACAATGTTAATAGGTCGTGCCCTGCTCTTTATAAGCTCCTGTACCGATATCAATGTACACAAAGATTACACATAGCAACGACCACTCATTCCCTGTTCCTGCCGCTATACAAGAAGGAAAGCGAGTTCCTTGCAATTTCCGCCATTTCCCATCACAGAATATATCGGGCTTGTAGATTACTGGCTCAATTTTATTCCTTACTTATTTAAAATTATTTTTTTTGCTATGTACTGTTGCAGTACAAACTTGGGAATGAAATCAAAACTGAATGCAACCTTACGAAGAAAAATTTATTGTACAATCGAAGCCACCACCACTACAGTTAATGAAGCACCTGTCATGCAAGCTCTATAGAACACAGCTAGAAATAGTAGAAGCATTGCAGAACGTTGCATCAACACGTATTATGAACAGCTCTACAAGTTTATGCTCACGTGACAATGCCACCTGACATCAGTCGAGGAGAGTATTAATAGAAATGCCGTTGACCTGGAAAAAAAAAAACTTCTTGCCCAGTAGTTCCTATATTGGAAAATGCACAAAAATGTCTGCACAGGCTAATTTAACTCGCACTCTCTAGTAAATGGCCCAGACTCGCATGTACATCTCATGAAATTATCATGATCTTGGAGAACTGTACACAGTTCCCCAACTTTGCATCGGTTTTCCGTTAAAAAAAAGTGCAAGGATTATGAGAGTAAATACGGTACTAGCCGAGGGCTAATGCTCCAGTAGATTTAAGGCAATAAAGGCGTGATAAAGACTAGAAGCGTATTGGCGTTCTTGTCGAAAGAATTAATTAACGTTCCTGTCAGTCTGTGAACTTTGGCTATACTTTGACATTCAGTTTTCAGTTGGCCTCAAGCGAAGCGTTGACCCACACTTTCCTGGAAGCTGGTTGCACCGTCCTATTCATTTGTGTGTGTCCCAGCAAGACATATGCAAGTTCTTTTGACAGAAATAGATTTTTTAGTTTTTTTCATGATGCAAAATTTTGGAAGATACAAATATTCGTGCACCCCCCTTTGAGATTCGCACCCTCTACTGCAGTTGGGAAACTCTACCTTCATGTGTTCGGCCACTCCAAGTTATTATAAGAATGCATCGTTGATGTTTACGGGCTTCCCCGCCTTTTTTTTTGCGATGTTTTATGCTTCTTTTGGAGCAACAAACGAGGGGGGGCAATAAATTGGCTCAACCCTCCCCGCCCCAATTGCAGAAATATCCCGGATTTAGAATCCTTGAACTTGGCAGGTATGGTTTTCTCTTTGTTTAAATTAGTCTAAAGAGAAGCAAGCTGCAAGTTTGATGGCCTGGTAGTTGTGAGCATATATTACTGTGCACTTGTAAGTCATAAAAAATAGTTCTATTTCAACAGCATCTCCCGAGATGCATTTCTGTATAAAAAAGTGGCGTGAATGGGCATCTCTATGTTGTCATTTTCGACGTGGGAAAGCACTGCAATAATAAACAGAAGAAACTCGTTGCATTCATATCCATGAATGCAAAATGAATGAATGCAAAATGAATTTTGATTCATATCCATTATTGAAAATGATTGGCCATCACCAGCTGATGACACTGCTTATTTTGTTGCACTACTTTTCATTTGATTAGCAGCCACGAAGCACAACAATGATGCTCAACATTAGCACTTGGTGAACTCGTGTGGCACAATGCAAGGAATCACCAAGTACTTAGAATTACAGAGACCTGAGCTAGTTGGTTCGTATTCATTCTAAAAGAGACAGTGCGAAAAGACGTGGACGCAAGAAGGAAGCCAGGCCATCACAAAAGCCCCAAGAACTGGTTCAGAAACTGCAGCCAAGTCAAATTAAATTATTTCGTTTTAATGAACGTGACAACTACTTGCTGGTCATTTTTGTATCTGGTGGTGGATGTAGATGTTTTTAGTGCCTTTGTTGCTTACGCACTCACTCACCTTTTTTTTAAAAATAATTTACGATGAATGACAAGATCAAGAACTTGTATTTTGGGATGTGCGACCTTATGCTGGTTTACTTTTTTGTTTGCTTCGATTACTCGAACGAAAACTAAACTCGCTTACTGAACTTTTTCAATTTGCCGCACAGAGCATATTTCCTGTTAAGAAGGTGATCTTAGAAGAGAAGGCGCTCAATGGCCAGGGGAACTCTATTGAAAAAGAACGTCATGTAGCAGCTAAATATTAGGATGCTTGGTTTATCCAAAAGGTTAACTTTTGCGTAATGAGGTGTTGCATTTTCATTGTTGCCTGATGCTCTGAATTGTGTGGCGTCATGTATTCGCAGTGGAATGACAATGTGCGATCTTTTAGAAAAGACTGCAAGTTTGCCAAATGTCACATGGGATTCTTATCAACCACAAGGTTCGGCTTGGTAAAATGTCAAATGTAAGGATGTGCTTGTCTATAGGAGAACAAAACAAGTCTGACCAACTGAGAATTTATGGGGTAAATCGCTGGGGAATCTTCATAATTATATGAGGAGTTTCCTATCTACACAGATAATCTATTTCCCAGAGTATAAAATGCACCTTTGTTGTAAACATTTCGCAGGTACGTCTTATATACATGAAGTTTCATGCGATCTTGAGCGACCAGAGTGTCCATATTTTGCCTGTAATGCTGCTAAGCTGCATGTGACAGCATTTGTAAAAACTGTGATCTCGGATGTCGGCCAATTGCCGTTAAAGCAGCACAGCGACCACGAAGATATTAGCCACAATAAAGGCCACTGCCATCACACGTGCTATCTTGCTGCCCTAGTTCTTTCTTCACAAAGCATTAAACCCACAGGATTGATGCATTAAATAAAGGGCACCCTACTGTGCGCTAGTCGCATCTCTGAGGACTTGTAATGAAGTTTGACTAACCGACCTCAATGTTTTAAGGGGATGCTGTAGCGCCTGCGATCCACCAGTTACAACAATTAAAGCACCACTTTGTTGTCATCATCAGTTTCCTTATAACACTTCTTGGAAATTCAGTAGTAGTCAAAGCTTGCGACTTCCTGCTGCCATTTACCTTTCATGCACTTTTGTTCAGTGGTTTCGGCATTTCAGTAGTTGCGTTATTGGGTGAGCTGTGTGATTTTGCGTGTCCCCAACGATTCTCATATTTCCTAGAGCCAACGCCAATGATGCGCTCTACGGGGCTTATAATGCCGCGTGAATGAGTTACTTAGAGGCCGACAACAGCACCCAACCTGGCGATGCTGCTAACTGAGGCAGCACAACTTTTGACAGTGCGCCGGAGGATGTGGCTTCGAGTGAAGGGCAATAAATGTTGGTTTTATATTTATTAGCAAAGCGTTGTGTATGAATTTTATATAGCTGCTTATAGATATTCAGTGTTGTGTGAGGCTACGCATTTTGCGATGATTAAATCTATGTGTGCATCATATAGTTTTATTATGTTGACCGGCTTAAAAATGTGCATCTTATATATAATGTTATTCCCCGACACTCGGGAAAAGTACGTGTGTCCTATACAAAGGTGGGACTTATGCATTGGAAAACATGGTAATGAAAGTGGGAAATGCATTTTGTTTTTTGGTTTTGCAAAATTTATGATCTGGCCATGCAAGATCTGAAAAATAAGTTTCGCTTTGTCCTATATTATTTTATTTATTTATTTATTTATTCATTTTATTTATACATACTGCAGCCCCTATTAGGGCTATTGCAGGAGTGGACATACAAATGATCAGGTGGTAACAAGCAGAAACAAAAACATGAGCATATGGCACAAATTTGTGGTTCATAGTACTACACAAGATACGGAGTGAACAGAGCAAGAGCACAGAAAGCAAAAGAACATGGAAATATCTGCTTAACATGCATGTGATATTGCACTCAGAAACTGCTCCAAAGGGAGCCCGCAGGTATCGCCAAGTAGCAAGTTCCAGAGCTCAATAGTGAAGGGAAAAAAACTATACTTAAACAAATCAGTTTTGGGGTGAAGTGGCGTAATATTTAGCGCATGTTGACTCCTGGTGTGAACAAAGGGTGGTGTGGCAAACTGCAGATACCTGTGGAGCGAGGGCAAGCGCGGTGAATTAATCAAGGTGTACAAGAGCTTTAAGCATTCTGAATGGCACCTGGCAGATGAAGGAGTTAAACCCAAAGGTGCTAAGTTAGACGTAGGCGAAAAATCCCGGTCATATCTTCGGCAGATAAAACGGATGGCTTTTTTTGTATGGATTCTAGTTTTGCAATGTCGGACGCTTTGTGTGGATTCCACACGACACAACCGTATTCGAGTAATGGCCGTACTAACATTTTAAATGTTAAGAGCTTGGTTTCTTTTGGTGCTACACGGAGAACGCGCTGTAAGTAACCTAATCTCTTCAGGGCTTTATTATACGTAATATCAATGTGTTTGTACCAGGACATGTTGTGAGTGAAATGAAGGCCGAGGTACTTATATTCCATTTTTCTTGTTAAATGACAACCATCGAATGAGTAGGGAAATAGATGAGCGGATGACCGAGTAGAAAATGTCATGCACACAGTTTTTTGGAAATTTACATTCATTTGCCAGGTTTGGCACCAAGTGCAAAAATTGGAAAATGAGTTGTTCAGTTTCCCGTGATCCTCAGCAGAAGTAATTTTTTGATAAATCACGCAGTCATCGGCGTATAGCCTAATCTGAGACGTTATGTTACCGGATATGTCATTAATAAATAATAAGAAAAGAAAGGGTCCAAGTACTGAGCCCTGCGGAACACCTGAAGTTACATCAGCGGTACTGGATGCCGTTGAGTTAAAAAATACATACTGCGAGCGGTGCGAGAGAAAACTAGATATCCAACCTACGAGCAGCGAGTTTTTTAATATGAAATTAAGTTTAAGTAAAAGTTTGGTATGGAGAACTGTATCGAAAGCTTTCGATAAGTCGATAAAAATAGCATCTACCTGATAACCCGAGTCAATGGCTTCAATAACATCATGACTAAATTCGGTAAGTTTAGTGATTGTACTGAAACCGCGTCTAAAGCCGTGTTGAACCTGGTTTAGAATATTATTAGCTTCCAGAAATTCTACTATGTGTTTGTATATGACGTGCTCCAATATTTTGCATGAGTGAGATGTCAAGGAAATAGGCCTGTAATTAGCCGGCGAGGATTTGCATCCAGCTTTAAAAAAAAGGGGAGCACTTTAGCAAGCTTCCATGATAATGGAACTGTTGCTGTTGCTAGGGATTTTTTGAATATTATCATAAGGTAGCGGCTTGTACATGAAGCATATCGTACTAAAAAGTTGTTGGGAATATTATCTGGGCCAGGGCTTTTTTTAGTGTCTAAGTTAAGTATCAAATTTAGAATGCCTTCTTCAGATAAACATACGTCACCAATTGAAGGTGCAGGGTTGGCCAGTGAAAAGGTAGGTGTTTGAAAATTATCAATGGCGAAATAGATTTAAAATAAGAATTAAATGCATTGGCTTTAGTGACAGGATCGCTTGTGGAAGCTCCATGAATGTCCATTGTGGTTGGTTCCGTTGAACTCGGCAAGATGGAGCTCCAAAATTTTCTTAGATTTGTTACCATCAGGTTTTTTATTGTCACTTGGTAATAGAAATCTTTGGAGGCTTTAGTTTTGGCTCTTAATTATTCTTTAAGTTTATTGAACTCATTTAGTGACGGGGAGGTCTGACGTCTAATCGAACAATGTAACCTTTTTACGCGACGTGTCAGTTGTAACAACTCCCTCGTCATCCATGGCAACCAGACATTTTTTTTCTTAGTTTTTATTGGAATAAAGCGGGTGATACAAGAATGCCCAAGACTTTTAAGAAAGAAACCAAATCGTTGACGTCGCTAGATTCACTAAGCCGTTCAAAATTTTCAAATGAATCCTCTAGAACTGTTAGGATACTGACGTCATCCGCACGGTTAAAGTCATGATGAGTTGAATACACAATATTCGGTGTGGGTACACGACATGAGAGTGAGACGAAAACGGCTTTATGATCCGAAATTCCTTCAGTGACAAGGCAGGTAAACGTGCTTTCTAAGAGAGTAGGGCTAACAAAGACTAAATCGAGAACTGCAGACTCTCTTGTAAATTCTCGAACAACTTGGGTTAGGCCGAAAAACAGAGAAAATTTCAGCAGCTCTGTGTCTGTTAGAGAGGGCGAATCGCTTATAGACAGGGTGGACCATTGAATTCCAGGCGCGTTAAAGTCTCCCATAAGGACTATATTTCCGCTACTGTAGTTATGCTCACTAATAAAATTTGTCAAGGTGATCAAAGAATCCGCTGACAATCTCGGAGGTCGGTAAAAAACGCCTATTATGATAGTGATGTGCTCAAAGTAAAATTTGCACCACACTGACTCTATTCCGATAGGCCCTTGAATTGCACGAAACAAAACAACCCTGGAAAGAATTGACAGGTGGCATGAGATGGTTGTAAAGAACTAAAAGTTATCCCGGTAAGGTCGTGTTTTGTCTATGTTACTGTAGCGCTTGCTTTTAATAGATGTCTGCATGTGGTTTATGACTTGCAGGATTCTGATGAGCCATTAATAAGGCCCCAGGTCAGTCAGTGTACCTGTTCAAAATATTTGAGCTCACTTATCAAGCTTTGCTAATGCTAAATGCTCTCGCACTGCTGTTAACATGAACATGATGCCCTTTTCAGCCACTATCGAGAAAAAGTCTGGTTCGTAAAAAAAACCACTTCACTCAATGCGTGTGCAGTTGCATGTTCGTGATTTGACTCTTAAATGATGTCCTTGTGTTCCTTGTCACTTCTCTGCTGCTTTATGTGAAGACCACTTTGTTGTATGCATGAGTCTGTGTGCACACCCCTGTATGCACGGCATTGGTGTGCTTGTTCCTGTGCCCTTATGCATTGAACACATTGAGAGTGTTATGGCTTTTGTCTTTTTACAACCTTTTTACCAAGTGCGATATCTTGGTCGTCTAGTCATCATATCAGAGGCTCGTGTTTTTATAAGTTTTCAGACTGCAGGTGTACAGGTGATCGAACAAGCGTCCCTTAAGCTTGGTGAAATATCTGGAAAGCAGACACTATGAACTGCTTAGCCAAATGTCGTGATAATTCATGGAAGGGAGAGAGTGGTGTGCGAAGCTTTCATTTCCTCAGGTGCACTCTTTTCACGCAGAGGCCTGTTCTCACTCTTAAAGCACTTTCGTTGCCATCAATAGATAGCATGCTATTGGCCCATAGCCTTTGTAAATCAAGAGTGGCATTTGGATCAGGTGTGCTCCTTCTCAACAGGAGGCGCCACCACGTGCTGGTGCCGTGGCGTAGGCTGCTAGCGTTACACAGTAGGCACACTAGCGCACACAAAAATCGCAACTGGGAAGGGTGATTGTATTTCATCATGTGTGCTAAAAATCTTGAGTCCCGCTGACTTCACTTTTTCTTCTCAAGCCATCTGTCCGTTTGTAGAATTCCGCGCATTCACTGGGATCAGAGAAGCGAGTAAGCATATGAAGCGTGCAAGAAATCCCTGTTACTCCTTGTATCCAGTTAGCAAGCGAGGTTCTTGCAGCAATCTATTTGCGAGGCTTAGTACTAAGATCGTTCTATGATTACCTAGAAAATTGGTTTGACATCCTTTTGAAAAGTTTGTTTGGCATTTAACAGACTCCTTAAATTAAAAGGGAGCATGCTACATTAGTGTTCACTTGAATTTCAAAAGTAAGCAAAGCCGTGTTGATTAAGCTACTTCAGCTTTCTATGTGCTTTCATAGGGGCAGACATATAAATTATGACAGTGACGAAACTCCAAGTAAACACTGCGGCAGCTTGGGTACTGAAAGAAGCGAAAGCAGGTTTATGGTATCTTTTTTTTTTAATGAAACACATCTAAAAAGTCAGGTTCAATGAAAACTTAGGAGTAACAAGTCCCTCACTTAGGAGTAAGAATTCCATTGTCTAGTTAGCTTGCTCACTTAGTGCAAATGAGTTATGTATCTTAAGGTGGACTTCATATGCAGCAGAAGATATTTCATGGATGCACGTTCCTTTGTTACCTTCTTTATAGTTAGGTACACGTAGGATGTTCCTACAAGGCAACATGGGCTGCTTGCTGAGTTGTTATGCTTTCTCCACTATGATTAATACATCCATTGGGGTCTAGGCTCCCAAGTTTTTGCTTTTAATGCAGCTTCACCAAAGTTGTTAGTACGAGAAAGAAACTTTATACACAATGTATATTTAACAACAAAACATACAAGGCTGCGAGTTTCAGTGCACTCCGCTCAGCACTTTGTCGTCGTCATCCTCTTCCATATTTCGCAGTGACAATATGCAGAATTTTGATTCTTATGCTAGGAGTGAATGGGATCTCGCTTTTAACTAATAGAACAACAAATCTAAAGGTGTGATTTAAGGTTCTAGCACACATCATGCGTGAAGATTTTTAGGTTGCAGTGTTCCGCTTCATTTTTAAAAAGTTTTTATTTATACAATACTGCAGACTGTAGGTTCATGCAGGAGAGGAGTACATAGTGACATACATTCATGAGTAATAGAAAGAAACGACAAGAAATAACTGAATGAAAAAACCGCAACGAAAGTTCATGAGTTGTTTTCGTAGAAACTGACTGCGTAAGGGGGTGGGGGGGAACCTTACAAAGTTTTTTTTTTGTGTGTGCCAAGCATTACAAGAATTGCCTACTTTAGAGCAGAATTTGATGGCAGTGCGATGCATCCAAAGCCAGTATGCTTACCAGTTTTGTCCATGTTTCTTTTTGTTTTCACGTTGTTGTGCACACACTGCACGGAGTTCACTGCTAGCTTGTTCTCAATATCAGGCTGCTGTCCTCTTGCAACACTGCTTTTTGCACTTGCAATACAAGTAATTTAGTCAATGCACAAGGTATGTGTTATGTGTTTTCTTTCATGCTGATTGTGCACTTGTATGTCTTTTTTTTAAAGTTTGAACAAAAGTTTTGATATTGTGCATAACACTCTCAGTATGATTCAAGATTTTCAACGTAATTGAATGAATATACTATGCATACACGTTTATTATTTCTTATGCATCTTCTGGCAAACAGCTCAATTTGGTGATACTATACACAGGAAATAAAAGAAACTAGTTGTTGTCATCGCTTGCAGAGCTACTTTGCCCTAAGCAGCTGTAGTAAAAGGAATGTTATAATTCTCATTTCCTCTTACAGTTACGTAACTATATGCACATGCCTACCTATGCAGCAAAGAAATTCAATTGTGTGAAAGGGGTGAAATTGGCACAAAAACATACCTGATAGCATTTGCCTAATAACTTTTTTAAAACATAAAGCATACTGGCAAGCCAAACATACAAAAAAAATTAGTCGGCAAGTTTACAGGTTTATAAAAGCATATATAAAACTGTATGATAGTAAATAGATGAAGTAACTATTGAAATATATTTAGAGAAAAAGTTTGTTCTCCTGTTTTATGCATGCTTTGAGCTTGTTTTTTTTTGTTATTAGGTCCACAGCCTTACAGCACGCAGCTTGCCTCGGGAGTTTAGGGAGCACGCTCAACGAAATCTCGTTCCACGTCAAATGAACCGCACTGTTGTCACATCGCCCGCGTCCCCACCAGCTTCGGGAACTCTATCCGAACAAATGTTCCAGCCACAGCCACTGCAAGTGCCAGCAGCCAACAACAGCAACAGAAACAACAACAACAACAATAATGTTTCCGGTTTGTTGCAACTTCTTTATTGCTGTGGGGCTTTTTACATGAATTTGGTGGTGGTAGCTCATGACAGTTAAAGAGGGCTTTGTCCTGCAGTTTGCTCTTACAACTTCTATCGTTAGATATAAATACTTGAAGATAATGGGTCATCACTACATTAGGCTGACTAGCCTGTGATATCCTAGGACTAGTGCTTCTCAATCATATAAAATGCTAAGTGGCCCCTCTTCTAACACAAGAAAAGTTGCCTTGAGTTTTCTTTAAAGGAAAGAAGAAAAATTGTTCTAATTTCAGTTTTGGTTGCGCCTTGCGATCGGTTGTAACAAGAAGTCGCATATTAGTAATTTGTCAAATTTTTGATGAGTTAGCTCAGCCTCTTCAGTCGCACAAAAGTAATGCCTTACATTAATTTTTACGTTTAGCCTTGTGAAGTCACTGCAGATTTTGTAAATGCTCCATGCAGTCATTCTCAATTCTCGGTAGAACTGGCTATATTGATTATTTTTGGTAGACTGTTTTATGAACGACAGTGTAAACTGTTTCATCACTCTTGAGGCAACACGTCTCCTACTTATCACCGAGTTTATTTTTGGTAGACTGTTTTATGAAAGACAGTGTAAACTGTTTTATCACTCTTGAGGCAGCACGTCTCCTACTTATCACTGAGTTAAAACCTAAGTGCTTTGTGGGAGAACTTGAAATTAAGTGTATTGTATACCTGCTGAGCTGGTGTCACCCCGTGATATTTTTTTCCCAGATGCTTGAGTGAGTCCAGCTCATTCATGTTCATGGAGATGAAGGTACTTCATCGTCACGTATAGGAGGTTTGTCTACTGTATATACAACATCCTAATAGGGCTGTTCTGTATCTGTGATGTTTTCCAGCCACAGCAGCTGGGGATGTAACACCCGGCTATGCCTCCGACGGAGGCAGCGGGGTTCCCAGGCATCCCTCAAGCAGCAAGCGCCGACCTCGAGTTGCTGCCTCTCGCGGAATTCTGCAGCGCAGCTCCTACTGGGACCGCCGGGTTGAACAGGGGCTTCTGTCAGATAGCTCAGTTACTGAGAAATTCCCTCCACTCCATGAGGGACATGTGGACAAAACTACTAAGTCCTAAGGGTCTTGGGATAGCGATCGTGCCTTGCCTTGCCATTATGCCATTTGCACATGCGAACCCCCACGTATACTTCAGGTATGCCACTTTCACATAGTTGTTTTTCATTATACCCATTTTTTTTCTCTTTTTCAGTGAATTTTGATTATTTAGTATAGGAAGAAGCTGTTGATTCCGCTTGAACCCTTTTCTTCCTTTTGAATTCAAATGTGACATATCGTAATTATTATCCCCGAAAATGGATACTGACAAGTTTCGAGGCACACGCCACACTCCCGTTCTTCATTCTTTTTGATTTAGCACACTTGCATGGCACGGAGTGCCATTTTTTTTACATCTCCCTGTTTTGAGTGTTTTATTGTATAAAAGCATCATTGCCTCCGCAAAACTGAAGCTTTGCCAATGGGTTACATATATATTTTTTATTTGGTACAACTAAATACGAATTATTTCTGTGTTTTGTTTTATACACCAGACTGCTTTGTGCCAGTCTGGTGTAAAATGTGCAGAACAAATGATCATTGCCGAACATGTCTGCTGTGTGTTGTTAACATACTTCCTTTGATTGTTGAATGTGTCTATGGTGGTCTGCAGTATTTGATGAGGCACTTTGCTTTTTACTTGGTGAAACTGGCTAAGCTGCATTCGTTGAGGAACGTTAAGCCTATGTATTGTTTTATGCCAGCGCAGGTCATCATTTGATCATAACCTTACGGTCATTTCCTGCTTCCTATGCTTTCACTGCACCTGGTCATTCTCATGAAAGCCAATTAAAAAGAATACTACCAATGTATGGCTGAATGTCGTAAAGCAATGTTGCTAATTGCCTCATGTTGTCTCGCCAGTGTGCAAGCGATTTGAAACTTTTGGACTGCACGGATGTTGCTGTGTCTCATAAATATTACTTGTGCTTTTCATTGTGTGGCGTCAATATTTTTACAATAACTGAGACCACAGCTTTGCACAATTTTGCTCTCATCGCACAAGTATTCTAGTGAACTTCACATGAGTTGTTAACAATCGCTTGGCTGCTGTGTGCTTTTAAACTTTTTCATGCCTGCTTTTGATTTGCTTGCCGCTGCTGTATTTTTCACGAACTTGGTTTCATTATTGTTACATTTCGTTTGCACCTGCCGTATGTGTAACATAGTGTCTATGAAAAGTGAAAATTTCTTGTGAAGGCAAGCGGGAAAAAGACAGCTGGCAATCTATGTTTCATGTTCCGTTTGCCAACGAACTTTGCATCACTTTTGTTGAGCCCTGTGAGTGTGGTATGTCATCAACTGTAGAGCAGTAGATGATTTGCAGAAGAGTGAGACTATGTCATCGTTATGTAACAATTGCTTCAGTACAGCGATCATGAATTGGTATGCCTTAACTGCTAGAGTTACTCCTTAGTGGTTTAAAAATGAGCCTGTTACCCTTGCTGCAGAAAAATGTGTATTTGTCATGATTCAGTCATATTACTGAGGTGAGTGCATAGCACTCATTTGTCTCAAGACAGTTTGCAGAAGTTCGAAACTAAATTGATTAGAAGTTGTGTTTTATTTTCTTTTTCTTTCCAAGTGCCAAAAGATTAAGGCTGACATTTCGAAAATGCTGGGCTTTCACTATATTTCGTTCAGCAGTAGATGAAAAAATGGAAAAGGCAGGTTATATCTTCAATTATGCTAACTCTTTACTTACTGGTAAAGGGCTACATTATTTGGTGCGTAAGTGGTGGACATTAACTAGCTAATCACTTTGTTCACTGTTCTTGCAGCCGCTATAGAACATGGTAGCTATGGGCCACTTTTAGTGATCAATTTATTGATTTCTCTCTGTTTCACAGTATAGTGTGACAGGTGTCTAGTGTGCCTACTTGCCTCAGGAAGGTCTTTATAGTATTTTGTATGTATTTAGGCTGTAAAGAAATTTATACATAGATATATATATATATATATATACACATATATGTACACCATATACACACTCTCTATGTATACAAACTGGGAACTAACATAGGGGTCAGGTAATTACGTGCTGAAAGACCACTGACAGATATGTTTTTACGTATTGATTATTGAGCACACAGCTAGTCAGGGTTAGTGTGTGTGTGTGTGTGTTTGTGTGCCATAGCAACATTGCTGTGGACGTATGGCAAACATTCCGGACATGGCAGGCAACACATTCTGCTCTTTTTCAAGTGGGTGCCCCTGCCTCAATTTATCTACATTTGGGCTGTTGCCTTTACCACAATGGAAGGAATTCACATTCCTGCAGTAACGTTCTGTTCATGAAATGCCTTTCGGAATCTCCTCGTCAGAGCTGCACAGTATTTTCACCATGCAGGCAAACTGCATGTACCTGTTGTCTTGTATTAAGTTTTCACTGTTCTCGTTTCTTGTTGCACACACCACTTTCGATTGTGAATTCGCAACATTCCAGAATGTATTGTTTGTGATAGTATTGTTCCAACAGCCTCTGATAATGCCAAGGCAGCAGCATATCTGTGTTTAAAGATTGTCATTAACTCTGCTGTGTAGACTGGTCGCCAAAATCTAATTAGGCACAAATAGGGCAAATCTGCTGTTTCTGTTTCCTATGTTTGTTTTTGGCAACCTGATGCTGCGGACACTAATTCAGGGCCTTTGTACCTCTCGTCAGGATTTTCTTAGCCTTACTTTATTTCACAAAAACAAGCTATTTTGGGGTTTTTGTATGGACTGGACTGGACTGCATCCTCGAGATGCTTTGTAGAAGTGTCACGAGCCAGCTTCTTTATTTTCTTTGTTGCGACAAGCGAATGCTTTTAAGTGCCATATTCTACGTTTCTGCCTCTGAACTCCGCCTTCTTTTCGAGTCATTTGCTTGCAGAAACTAACACTATGTAGAATCTGTGTGACATTGTGCTGCCTGAATGATAGGCCCAGGTAAAAGAAGGGTCTCAGTGTTTTTTTTTTGCAAGAGTACAAACGTCATTGTTATTTTAGGCACCTGCTAGCGTGCAGCACTTCCTAGAAGATGTCACAATTTGTGATTCTCTCGCTCAGGCATGTGTAGTAGGTGTAGGTTCTGCGTTTATTATAGCTAGCATCGTAGCCAATGCGTCGGCACTCATAAACTTGCGGGTTTGTTGTCGAGGGTGTGCCATTAGCCCGGGTTGCATTTTCTAGAAGAGTTGTACCAAGAGTGAGGCATGAACACGGGAGGATACGGAGGTTCACCAGAGAGTAAAAAAAATACACCATCTCCTGCTAAATAGAACCATGTGCAGATGTGTTGACACTGGCGCTCATCGCCGCGTTGCGCAGGAAAGAAATGTGGTGAGATGCAAAGCACGCAGTGATGGACAGGTGTTTCTTGCTGGAACATGCTAATCGCTGCTAATGGGCGATGACAGACAAAAGACTACGACTGGACACAGAGGCCTGCAATCCGTGTTTAGTTAACGCACACGCTTCGAATTTCGGTCGTTCGACAAAGCACAAGACAGATCTCCCACCGGCACTGCTTTGGAGGTCAAGATTTAGTGCCAGTGCCATAGTGGCCAGTGAAGGGTTGAACTGCGCGAGCAGTTGGTTTTTTAAATCAAGAAACTCGCTAGCAGACATTGCCTGCATCGTCTCTGCGAGGAGAAAGTGGAAGACACGAGAGAAAAGAGGAGGAGGGGCGCGCATTCGCTGTAGGGGTGGTCATGCCGCACACCAGATTAAGCTCGACGATAAGACGCTTCATATCTAAAAACAAATAAAATGAAAACCGAAAGTCACAAACTTTTGGTGGATAACTGCTTGTCACTAGAAGATTGTGGCCGGAGAAGGATGAGTTGTCTGGAATGAAGCTTGCGCCGGATGTGCAACTTCCAACTCCCGACAAACGGTGCATTTAAGGTTCTCGTATTTTGGAGGCTGGTTTTGGAGCTCGTTCTAATACAGCACTGCAGGAAATAACCCGCGCGAGCGTCCTGCCTAGCGCGCGTTTTTTTTTACCACAGTAGCATTCCTTGCAACGTTTGTGTCGGCTTTTATCTTGCAATTTTTGTGCGATGCAGCTGGTCGGCCTATTTTATTTTTGCTCGAACCGTGCATGTCGCGGCAGTACTCGCGTGTTTTTACACCGAGGTAGGTTGTACCAAGCGTTAGGTGATGCTATAAATTTTAACTTTATAATGGACATGACGGTGATGACAAAAATGCTCCTGTAGTGTCCATATAGTTATCGCATTGAAAGAGAACCTTTCAATGGCACCGACCTATCATTTAAGCTGATGACTACAGACGTGTGCATACCCGGATATATATGAATTTAGTGTTATACATATTCTCGGCAAAAAAAAAGAGTTTTGCTATAACAAGTGATCGCAGTTTGAATTTTAATTTCAAGAAGGGCTGCATGCCTTTCGTCAAAGCTTGTCTACAGAAAGCGTTGGATAAATTGACTCTGGTGCAAACTGTTTGGACCCTGAGTGCACATTGTCGTTGGAGGCTGGTCGCAGGCAACTAACTCTAGCACGTGTAGTTCTTAATGAGAGCCAGCATGACACGTGTGCTAGCAGTCTTAGCGCATGGTTCCTACGTAAAGGTGTGCTAGCACTGCAGAGGCACAACCTGCACATTTTGACGGCAACCAACACAGGTTTGATAAGCTGTGGACAGATATGTCGTGGTCACAAAAAGCAGCAGTTCGGTACAACTTACGAGATTTGTGTCCCGCTCTCAGTAAGACTGCGATATAGATGAATGCTTTTCTGCCAGCAAAGACTTTTTTTTTAAGTTTACAAGAAAAATTGCTCATAGCACAGAATAATGCACAATTCTGTCTTGATGAAAAATGCTCTAATGAAATGGGATATTTACAATAGGAATTTTGAGAGAATTACAGTTTGTTCAGTCTAGAAAACTTATAAACAGCAGATGAAAAAAAAAGAGGCAAAGACTAGAAGCAAGAAAAATAGAAAAAAGAAGCAAAAATCAATGTTGGTTAGTGAACTACGAAGGAGAAAATGTTTATCATTTAAGTTCGACATAAAGTTTCTATCTCTCTAGAAGAAATGAGCACTTTCAAAGCATAATAGATGTACATTCAGAGAATACGGGCAATCTTTAAAATGCATACCTTTTGGGCTGTCGGCTCAAAAGGTATGTTTTACTTGATTTATGGCTGATATCTACAAATCGATGCTTATTTCATCGGCCAGAGAATTATAGCTAAAATGATCACTGAAAACGCGGAAACGTGAGGGAATTGGATTTGTGCAATTTGACTCCCAAAAAAGCGATTTTGGTCATCTGACGATCGCCTTCGTCAAAAGTATTCCAGTTTGCCTATATCCTACTCGATGTGTGTTTGCGGGCATTTTTGGTAGTCGTAGACTGAATGCAGTTGTACGCACTAATTATAATTAAAAATAAAATTTGAAATCCCGTGCACTCTTGTGACTCCTTGCTACTTTCATGAAGGAGAGCATTCTTTTAGCTTCATAAGGCATTGTCGAGGTATGGGGAAAAAATAATAATGAGGGCGTCTTGAAAACAAACAAACCAAAGTTAAGCTTTTCTTGCGACTATCCGCAGTCCCTAAAAAATGACTCTCTTGAGCATTCAGGCGCGCAGTGAACTTCCCGAAGTACGATGGAATGCTAAATTACAAGCGCTTCGCATTTCTTGCACGCAGAGGTATGCGTACGTGGGGAGTGAAGAAATATCACAAGTAAGTAGGAGCTTTCCTGTCGTCAACTTGTAATTACGTTTCTTGCAGCTTTCTGGCGAAAGCGTTTTTCCCCTAGAAGACGTAAAAGCGTGTTACGCTGTTCTCGCGCACTGAATGCGTGACGTCCAGTACTTACAACGTGACGACTAGTGACGACACTTTTCTAGTTAATCGTGCCATATCATCGCAAAGGGTGGCATTCTACGTGAGATAGCGACAATGTTCGAAAATGCACTTCATGTCGGCGCCTACACTTCGGGAACGAGACGATCTTGCGATGAGTTGTGGGTTTCAATATTGTAAGCTTTTTTTTTGAAAAGCAGATCACTCATGTTTCCTCGTTAGTATTTGGAAGTGTTTCACAAGACTGCCACCCCCCACCCCACTGTTTTTTTTTTCGCGGTGTACCTGGATTTGGCTATCGGAAGCATGCAGGTCGTTTTGCTACATTATCTCAAAACTGTTTGCACGTTTTGATAATCCTCAATTTTTTGTCGAATTGTGTTTAAGTGGGCTAACATAATTTTCATACGACTAAATTTAGCGAACTACACTTGATTGAAGGTTCGGTAAACGTAACCTAACGACAGTCGCTTGCGTGCAATGCGTTGTCCGGCTGTGTGCCTGTAAAGCGTGCTTTGCGGCAAACTTTAATGTATTGCAAAAACGCCAACAGTGCTATTGAAGAGAAAAAAAAATGGAGCGTTTTCGTCCTTCGCAAGAAAAAAAAACGCATTATTTTTAACTTGCGAATTTGGTTTCCTGGCGCAATCATCTAGTATTTAAAACTGTTTAACGCTGTGAATAGTGTAAGGAGAGCAGAAGTTTATTATAGCCAGGCGAAATACATTACAGAAAACGCGCTGATTTAGAAAGAAAGTGAGCCTGTTTTCAGCTCGAAATTTCTGCAAATCACATCAGCGAACAACAAAGATTGCGCTAAAATTTCAACGCTGCAAATCAAGGTCGGTAAGTCAGGTATTAAGTAACTAGAAAAAATACGATGGTTCCCCGAATCCGCCACACAAACTTTACCTCGCTGGTAACTGAAATTGTGAACTTAAAAATACGTACACATATAAATATAGGCGCGTTAAACTTTGCGAGCTTTTGACTTTTCATTTCTGACAGAAATGAAAACGGCGGAAACTGCGCCGTTTTCAAGTGACCGAAGTCGATTCAAGTTAAGATGTGCGCGTAATTCGTTTAAAAGAAATAACTCATTTTAGTGCCTGTAATGCCGCTTTCCGTTATTGTTTTTTCCAGTGTTATTACCAGTTAAGAAGCTTAAACCACCCATAATGGGCGAGTTCTGCGGAAAGAAGATTTATGATATTCAAAAGAGGACGTCATGCGGTTCTGGAACAGGAAGAAATGCAAACTTGAGTGAAGCATCAGAAAGTCTGCAGTGAAGTCACGTGCCGGAGATGCTGTTCGTGTCGTAGCTATAGACGCTGTGAATTGTGCGCAGGTGAGGTTTCATCGACTATGTTCCGAACTTAAATCCTGTCACTCACTGACGTCACCTACAGACATATTGCTTTCAAAACGTGCATGATGTTTTAAAATTTAGCGTGTTATTTGTGATATCCTTCGTCTAGCCGGGAGCTGATATTCATACTCTCATTAGACTGTCCGAAGTTTAAAGCATACCATGTGTTACCCCGCGAAACGCATTTGAAATGAGTTTTCAGTATGGCGTCGCCCGGCGTCAGCGCTTTCCACCTCGCTCTGCGTGCCACGTGGCTTCCGAACTAGTTGGTAATGACATGGCCTAGATTTTGGAAGCACGCGCACTGCGGTCGTCGCTCTGTATAATGCTGGAGTATCATCGGCGCCAGCTGAGGCAGAGCCAGATTAACAACATCGGACGCATAGGGCCGAAGCCATATTTGCAAGTCTGTGTCTTGCCGCGCACTGGAAAAAGTATGGAGGAGAAAAAAAAACACGCACACATACCAAAGTATTCCTTGACAATGACGCGCAAATAATTTCTGGCATATATGCATCTCGCATGTCTCACAGGCAGTGGTATCTTCTATGAGTGAATGCGAATGTTGATGTGTTTGTAGATTAGTCAACTGGACTCCGCTTCTGTAATGGAGATGAATATCCCAATCAAGCAATTTAATTTTTCCAAATTTCATGGCAGCGGCGTGGGAAAAAGCACCAAGGAGGCGGCTGGGACACGTCTCCGCTCTTTTGTGGCATCAGGCAACTATTTTGGACACAAAACTCGTATACCAGATTTTAAATTTTAGCGAAAGTGAATGTATGCTTCTAACGGCGAATAAGGTAAACACTACAGACACGTAGTTGAAAATGAATAAACTTGTAAGGTGAGCTATGCACACCCATTAAAATGCAGCTGCGATGACAGCAAGATGAGGCTCCAGCTTCGACAGACACTGTGAAGTAAACATAATTCCAATTCTGTAATTGCACAATGTGCGTAACTAATGAGCATAAAATGTTACCACAAGGATATAATGACTGACTAAATGAAGTAATTTAGCAGTCTAATATGTTTACTAATCAAAGAACACGTATTGGCGACGAATTATTGTTACAGAAGTAGAGAGAGGTGTACGAGTTATAATAAAAAAATTGGCCCCGTATCTGCATGTTTCTGCAAGTCTTGCGTGTGGAGAGAGTGAACAAGACATTTATTTGATGTTCTGCGCAAGAAAATTGGTGAGTGGTATTCTGGAGGCGCTGCTTTAGAGTGCCTCGAGCGTGCAGCGGAGGCGAACGAGCACATGAGGCCACGTCACACGTGAGACATAAGAGCTTTCTGGCAGTTATCTTGAAAAGCGAAACGCGCACGCCCTGCGCGCCCGTCTCGGAGGTGATAAGGTGTAGAACGCAAGGCGACGAATAGGTGCCACCAACGTCTCGTCTTAGGAAAGTGTTGGAAACACTCCCCGTTTCGTGCAAGCGTTGCACGGTCAGCGCAGCGTGATAAGCGCTACGGTCCTTAAAATTACTTATGTATGCCTTTTCTAGTGAAAGACGCACATGCATTACATATACGTGTTGTTATGGTGCCCCTGATATGCGCAATAATTGCTTTTAAATTGACAATTGCACAAGCATGAACGCGCAACCTTGAGCAACATTGATGGGCGCTGCGGATGGGGTCGGCCGTTTCGATTACCCAATGCCGTCAAGAGTGGACAAACAGACAATTGTACAGACAGACAGAAAAAGCATTTTGCGTTGAAGGTCCCCAAGAAATACTATCGTCTTTAATAGTGTTATTATTAAACAGCTTCATGTAGGGTGTTCCAGTGTTTGTGTCTCTGGCGCTGTATATAAAAAGAATATCGTTAAGCGGCTTGAGGCATTATGTAGAATCGCAAGTCGGAAGTTTCCAAAATTTTTTTTTGCATATTGTCTGATATAGGTGTACTTATTTCTGAGCTCTCAGTTTCGCTTGCCGAGAGGGCTATTTGCTTCAAATATTCGTAACTCGAAGGGAAAAAGAAGCAGTCGTATCACTTTCCTGAATAATAATAATAATAATAATAATAATAATAATAATAATAATAATAATAATAATAATAATAATAATAATAATAATAATAATAATAATAATAATAATAACATTTTGCTTGGGAAGGACGAAGTCACTCTATTTCCCCCAGTCAACAGCCTTGTTGGCTTTTCTGCGGTCCTTATAAGTTTGCAACAAAGCACGCTTTTACAGGCAAAAATTCGAGATCGTGGTTTGCGTCATGCGTGTTTCGAATATACTCACCAAAACTGCGAGTAAATATAGGACAGTGTTTATGAGAATGGCTGATTTGCTCTCACATGAACCAGACGGTTCTCGAATTCCTCCGTTTCGACAGCGCACAATGAGTGAAAACAATACAAAATTGGGCTTTCGAAGCTGCCTACTAGCATTGGCTGTGATCGTATCATTTCGCAGTTTCATCCTTGTACCTTTTATATTTACCCCGTGTGTTGATAACAAAGGGCCAGAAAACAGCACAAGGTCAATGAAAAAAAGGAAAAGCGAAGGGCCAGTGGGTGGTAGCTTTGTGTCTTTTTTCATAGTGCTCTGCGTGAATGTCTAGCATGAATGGCGTGCAGGTAATGACAGAACACATGCAACATATGTAATGTAACACATGTAATAACAGTACACAATAGAAATGCTTTGGATAGCTTGATGCGCTCCATCGATTCAACAGATTGTTCTTAGTTGAACGAAAAGTGATTGAGAACACTCAATGATATGTGTCATGTACCTGTAACGACGGATTCATTGAATACCTAGGAAAGTCTTGGTGTTCACAGATCTGATGAACGTTGGTGAGCTTGTGACCGCGAGATCATAGAAAACATTGAAGTGCATATAGTTAACTATAGGTGGTGATTTTGTGTCAAGGTTTTACGAAGAGACCGGGTCCAAGAATTTTGCACGGAGTCTATCACATGCGCACGCACCCGCACACAAACACTCGGAGATTGCAGGTGTCTTTGCAGCAGGAGGATATCTGTCCTGGAGTACCTTGCGCGGTAGTGAGATGTGCGTGATGAAGGCTTCTCTGTCGGTGATCACAAAACTGCAGTTGCTAGCAGTGACAATAAACTCACGAGCAGCCTGGCGGGAAGCGTTGCGCTTGTGGTGCTGGGACATGCACCGCAGTTTGCAGTGGCTGCAAAAGCGAATCCAAAGATATATAAATACATCATGAGGTGTCATGAGTCAGAAAGATTTCTCGTTTATTTTTAAGATAAAGCGTCACGAATCAAAACAATCACGTTCGTTGAACTCACTCACGAGTTAAGGCTTATAATAAACGCCTTAGAACTAAATGATAACAACGACATTTATTTATGTTGCTCTAAATCTACAATGTACACGCTTGCAAACTTTTAATATTATTTTGCGCATGTCGACCATTGTACGTGGACGTATTTAATATCAACGAGGTGCAACAACATCAGCAATATGACACCAGCGTAACATCAACTTTTTTAACACTTGATCACACAGACGAGGATGATAGTACGTGTGCATTTCTAAGCGAAAAAATTCGGCAGATCCCCCGTACTATGTGAATCGTTGTCATGCAATACATGCGGAGGGAAGGTGACTGTGGCTTAATTTTTTTGAAGGAAAACTGCGAGTTGGCCTAGTTGGAATAAACCCATCTTGAAAAGTTTGCGCGGATGCATGGGGACACGGAGGAAATATTTTGCGCCCGTTTGTAGTCTTTTCTGTGTCCCCGTGTGCCTGCGCGAACATTCCAAGATGAACAATTTTTTTTTCGTAGAGCGAACTGTTAATAAAATGATGTTAAACATATGTAGAAATGCTGTACATACAGACATATATGTTGAAAAGTCGCATATGCTTACATAACCAGTTGTTTGCTGTTGCGTAACGACGTCAAGAGCAACATGGGTATTACCAATACCAGAGACAGTAATATGAAATGTTGCGCTTGTGCTTGCGAGAATGGCAGCCCTGGGTACAGGCAAATCCAGAGGGAGGGTGGTAGGGGTGATCGCCTTTCCATCCACCCCCTGCGTCGGCACCCCCCTCTCTTCAGTGCTTTTCATCCATGTCCTATCACTAATTTCACCAATTAGCACAATTGAGTGGAACTACTGTGATCACATATTAACAGTATTTAGGCTATGACAGGGTTTTCATGCTACTAAAAACAAAACAAAATCAGGACCCCCCCCCCCCCCAATCTGGTGTTACTTCTGTAACTTCAGGCAACCGTCACCCCCTAAAATGAGTCGCTAGATTCGCCCCTGGCCCTGGATAGTTTACATAAACCAACTTTAGTGGGTGACGTTTAAATACAATCTACGCCAATCCGAGATGACGCCTGTATCATTGCGGAGCATACATAATCATAACATTAGATTGGCAGCACAACAACCACAATCGACGTTTTACCAACGTTACGCCTGCATATGGTCCTCTTACAAAGGAGTTTTGAGACCTGGCGTGGCTCTGTGGTAGAATACTTGATTGTCACGCAGTATTATTGGGTTTGATTCCTGCTGGGACCTTAAAATATACCATTTGCATTCGTCGAGTCACTGCTGGCTATGTCAATTTCGCTGAAAGTTCTGAAATTAAAATTACCAATGTTGAGTTGAGTTGAATAAACTTTATTTGCCCAACGGTTGTTGCTGTGTCCGGGGCTAGGCTGCCAGGGACACATCGTTCCAGGAACATCTTCTGAGGTCCTCAGCGACGGCCCAGGCCCGCCGGACGGCCCACACCTGGTCTTCAAGGGCCTCGCTGAGAAGGGCGGCTTGCCATCGCTCAGTAAGGCGCCCCATTTCGGTGTATCCATCAGTTGACGTCGTCCTTTCTCGTGGTCCCTCTTCATCTCTTTCGCATTGCCAAAGTATATGTGCCATATCGGCCCGTTCGTGCACGCACCACGGGCAGCCAGGCGACGGGTGCAGCGTGGGCCATAGGCGGTTTCCTTATCGTTTTTATGTACCTATAAAATTTGAAACATTTGTGGTGCATACACGCCCACTGCGGCCCGTGGTGTGTGGGTATGTGCCACATGTGTCTGCAAAAAAGTATCGATGTCGTACGCGACGGAATTTTCGGATGATTGACGTCATGACCAGGCGGTCATAATCGCCAAACTCTCTTGCTTCCCCAAACGAATTTTGGTCTACCCTAAGTTAAGAAAGTGATCACGTGGACACCTAGGTGCAGGCGTATAGATAGATAGCTAGACAGACAGATAGATAGATAGATAGATAGATAGATAGATAGATAGATAGATAGATAGATAGATAGATAAATAAATAGATAGAGAGATAGATAGATAGATAGATAGATAGATAGATAGATAGATAGATAGATAGATAGATAGATAGATAGATATCCCGCAAATAAAGGCTTCGCGTTTAGCTGTGTAGCGGATGGTGCTCGCGAACCATTGTGCTTTCAGAATTAGTGCATCATGCAAGAAATCACGTTACTTCTCGCCTATACTGGGCGCTGCTAATCACAGTAGCCTGATGTTGTAAAATAAGTTGCAAGGGTGTACACTTTACGCGTATAATTACTTGCTGCAGCGTGGTTACGTGAGGGAAGTAGTGGGTCCCCAACAGTCCCCTTTGAGGGTGTCAATAGCATGATGAAGTCGACCACTTAAGCAGCAAACTTCAAAATTGGTTTGAAATACCTTCCAAGCTATAATAAGAGATGATTACTATATCGTAAAATGAGATTAGGACGAAGAGACAAGGAGCCACTCCAGACCACATGTTTTTTTTATTTTATTTTCGAGCCCATCTTCTGCTACGCTATAGTAACAATGTCCAATTACGTTCGGTGCAAACTAGCCACACTTTCCGTCTTAATCACCTTACTTTTACATACTAATTATTTTCTTATTATGGCGCTTGTTAATTGAAACACTGACAAACACTTGTTTTGTGTGACCTTATTCACGTATCACCGAAGATGTGCTTCGCAAAATGTTTTCGTCCGCGTGTTTACATCAGGTGATCTCTGCGAGCATCTACAGGTGTGAAATGTCCAATTGGCATAATTTTTTTTATTAGGCAAGATGCGACTGGGAAACTTGCGTGCTTACGTTACATGCTTCACATTTTTAAGAATATAAAATTAACAATTTCACGCAATCGATGAATATTCGCGTGACTCCAGCTCGGCATTAGGATAAAAGAATTCATTTCTTTTGATACGGAGCAAAGGCGGACAGCAACGACGTGCAATCTAGGCTTGCGTTGTACAGAAGTAGCCCGGAAGAACATTAGAAGCGCTTGGAATAGCGTAAGTGTTAGAATAGGGGAAGCGAAACCCCTACCACACACATAAAATAAGTGTCCTGTAGCATAAATGAAATGCAGAGCATGAACCTGGAGGGAAAACGAGGGTCACGTGCATTGCGTTTTGTGACGTATACGGAAGTGATCGCGCACCTTCAAGGTTCACCACAGCAGGCGCAAGCGGAGACCAGGGATCTGTCTCGTTACCGTACAAGTTGAGCCACCAGTCACGCGACGAGCCTGCAAGACCACATTAATATACTCATCTTCAATCGATATAAACGCAAAAAAACTTAGTTCGAAACCCGTACCACGCACTTAAAACAAGTGTCCTGTAGAGCAAATAAAATGCGGAGCATGAATCGAAAGGAAATACAAGGGTCACGTGCATTGCGATTCGTGACGTATGCTACTCTCTGAGAAGCACCATGTACCTCGCTCACCAGGGCTGCGGGAATGTGGCGAGTGATTCCATTCCTTGTCAAGTAGCTTTCCGTGGAGTCCTTTTGAGATAAGCGTCGAGTGGGACGTAGGCCCGGAGCTTGCAGGTATCTCTGTTGAGAAACGTAGACAAGGTTTAATTGTATACGATAACTGTGGTATAATCGCCTCTTACATGCTTTGAGTAATATGATATTTGGCCGCCACGTTTTTTATTTCTATAGCTTACAGAATTGGAGAACTGTGTGAATAGGAACTTGCCCACGATAACAGTGTAGAGCACATGGCTATATGAAATAATAACCAATACGCGGGGACTAACCTAAACTTGAGGAAATTGCTGCCATCCCGCCATGCGAGCGTGAATTGTCAGTGAAGCTGTATCAGACATCACACATGCTGATGTGGAGGAGGGGTGTATGTTTTGTTATTACGAAATAGTAATGGTAGTGATAATCGCTTTGTAGTCGCTGGTGTAGACCGTGATTAGTTGCGCAGCCATTTTCAGTAAGGCGAGTTTCTTCATTTTGTCGAGCGTTGTGTTCACGCTGTCCTAGCTTGTGTCTTTAATTTAACGTTGTCTACCCATATGAATCTTGGATTGAACTCAATGAGTTGGTATACGGGCCGTACTTTTATATACGAGAGCAGGAAATATATACGGGGATGGTGCAGGGTCGTTTGACGTCATTCGAAGCCCTCGTTTGAAGCGCAAAACAGCTGCCACCTAATCTTTACCGGATATGCGGGGTAGTGTGTTCCCATCGTTCATAAGTGCCTCTTCATCCAGCACGCGATTTTCATGTTTGTCTTGTGGTTTTCTTTATTGAAACTAATGTCGGGTTATATCCTGTATGCCTGATTGCAAAGAAAAATATGCCGTTTCTCTTCCATTGTTAACGCGCCCCTAAAACGGAGGTCTAAGTTCAGTTGTGGCATTGCAGTTGTGCACGAGCACGAGTCTACAGGGAACACGTTCGTTGGTTCCTCTGCTCCGCTCTACGAATGCCCCTCTTCATCGTGCGACGTGAAAACGCAAGGAGGGAGCGCATGTACTAGCAGAGGGACGCGCAAGTTGGTGGTTAAGGGCCCTTCATTCTGGCGTTTTGCGCTTACGCCATGAAATTTTGCGACAAACAATAGGAATGAAGCTGCGTTGTTATAGGAGTGTAAAAGAAACGTGAAATGAGAGGAACAGCGACAACAAAGAATGAAAATTATGATAACACATCAGTGTGGGCTGATTCGATTTAATGATCGCAAAGGTTGTCTCTAGGATTACAAAGGCAGAAATCTGCGACTGGATTGCCAAGAACTTGGTCCGAATGGGCCGTTGAGAGCTCTGTTACGGAGCAGCTAATGGGTGGTGTTAAGGAGCAGTAATGGTTAAGGAGCAGCTAAGTACTGGTCGTCGCTCACCGTAGAGATTGACGGTGCCCTTGGTCTCGCCGAGAGTGTTCTTGGCGGCACAGTGGTACTCTCCGTAGTCTTCCGGCTTGAGCCTGTGTACGACTAGCTGCATGCGCACCTTGTACATGGTGTGCTGCATGGTGACCACCGAGTACTTGACGTTCTGGTGTATCAAACGGTCCGGCCCCCGAGTCCAGTAGGTGACCGATCTTGGGTGAGACTCTAGGTTGCAATCCAGGGTCACGTCCGAGTCGACGCTCGCACCGACCAGCTGATTCGGGATCCAGATCATGGGTGCGACTAGAGCGACAGAGGGCAAACGTCCGCACCTTGGCTTGAAAGTTACTCAGTTTAAGTTGTGCGGAAGTTGTCTCTTCTTCGACGAATAAAATAAAGACAAAATCTGAGGCACAGTGAAGTCAGGGTTTTGCCTATTCGTATGCGAGAGCATGATTTGATTCAGGTTGAATAATTAGCGTTGTTACCACAGCGGTTAGCAGGCCGAATTATTAATGTTGTTACCACAGCGGATAGCCTATATTAGGCGAAGTCAGTGAATACCAGCTATATCGTATAGCCCATATTTGACATTAGCGTATACGTTATTCATCATTTAACCAACCTGAGCCAATATTAGAAAAATGATAAGCCGTACTTTTAGTATGCAGGTAAATAGGATAGGTCATGGTGCCATCCCTTAGCGTTCTTCGTTCATCCTTCACAAATCACAATGCAAGGGTTGGGGGAGGGGGATAAGCTTTCGCGCATATACAGAACAAAAAAGATGCACAGCACGCAAAGTGGTGTTACGTTCAGCAGATTGACGGCGCTGTTTTTCCGAGAGATAACATTATTGTAGGCTGGAGTCGCGAGATAAATTTAACTCCTTGCACGAGTAACATTGGCTTGTAATGACTTTCACTGCCGCCACGATAATTCTGAGGTTCTGCAGACACTGCGAAATTTCACCCGCCAATTAAGCAGGGATTACCGTAAAGTTTAATCCTTTTCCTCTAACATAAGCTACCGTGCCACCAACTTGTAATTTCATCTTCTCATCGTCTTGTTTTATTTGAATACCACTTTGTATTGAGAGCCCCCATTTGCCCATCCTCGAGGTTTTCAGTTAACGAAGGTCGTTAGCTCTAGAGCACCCTTGTGATACTGATTAGGCAACTTCGTGGCGTTTCGAAAGGGCACTCGCGAAAGGAGCGGCCATGCGTGTTGTAGCTCGTAGCTGTTTGAAACCTTTCACTTTAAAGTTTCTCTTGACAACATACTACCTGGTACGCGCTGGAGAACATGCTGGTATTCCGGTTGAAGACCAGAAGACGGAAAGAAACGGATGTTGATTTGCCTTTATCGGCATATATTTAAACTGATAGTTTATTAAAACGAGGTATGCTAGAAGTCCTTGTTAAACTTTCTTCTATTACTGAACGTTCCCTACTGCGAGTCGAACATGTGTGTTTGATTAACCACCGCGGTCGGAGTTGCCTTCAATGGCGCTGTTTAATTTTATTGAGTCTAGCGATCACTGAATATATATCCTTTCTGTACAGCGATGTAAAATACCGCTAATATAGTTCTTAAGTTGACGAAATAGCTTATAGAGTAAAGCATGTTCGTGTGATTCAGATCGCATGAATGAACTTACGGGAATTGAACAAACTTGTTTCCAGAGGGCCGTCGTTCTTCCTCTTTATGAGACAAGTTAGGAAGTGTCAGGCCATCACATGTAGACATGATCTCTGCATATAGTTATAAATTTCTCTCGTGGTGACTTGATATGCTTATATCATTCCCTCGCCACTTACCACACAACAGTCTCATATACTTTACAAATGCAAATATAATTTCAGGCTCTTCATATGCACAGCAACGGACTTCAAATGTCTTCTAACGTACTCACAGCTGACTGCAAGGATTATCCGCTTGCTGACCGAGGGCAGCACACCGTTGGTTGCAATGCACAAGTAGGCACTCATATGCAGGCGGGAAACCTTCGTTATGTTTAGCCAGGTGCCTCTCACCGACAATGCTGCGAACCGGACAGGAGTACACGACCGTTACGAGAAGTGCAATCATACAGACGCACTCTATGCGCACACGATACGATTATCGCAGTGCGCGCACTGAGAGTCACGGCTTAGCCAAGAAGCTCAGAAATAAGTCCATTACCATAGAGAAATATACTATATAAAGAGTGGCCACTGGAGCCGATCACGGCCCAGAAAGAAAGGGTCTGACTAACCACTAGATGACGTACCCGTGCTCAATTTTACTTTTTTTTGTTGAGATGTAATAGCCTCCCCAGGAGGACAATGAATACCCAAATTTGGCATCAATTTTTTGCGAAGAAATTTTTTTATTAATTTGTGAAATTTTCCATATCTGCTCTACATCATGTGTCGCTGAGGACATTTAATGCCCTACAACAGAAAACAGTAAAGTATGACTAGAAAGTGTTGTCTTTCTGCATTTGTTTTGCACAAAGAGGCACATTCATGTGGTTTAGTTGGACTGTACATGTATTCCCTTTGAGGACGCATGGGAGTGTAGCGTAGTGGTAAAGACTCGCTTTCGGAGCATGAGGGCACGGGTTCAAATCCAAGCGTCAGAAAGAAAGAAAAGTTGTTATTTTATTTATGCTGAAGACGTTATTGGGTCTGACTCGTGGCGCTGAAAGCAGCACACTAGCTGGGCCGCAGGGCCCTACGGGAGTGTCCGCTCTTTATGTATGTTTCTCTATGCCATTATTGTGTAAAATAAAGCGAAAGCAACAGTTGCTGCCTTGACGAAGACAAGTGCACACGTCGAAATATTAGGTCCAGCGACATTCTTAGTTCAACGAATTAATATAATATGTTCAATATTTTTTTAAGTGCGTTCCGCTACAGCAATGTGTCCGAGGCCCGAAACGAACAGCGTCTGAAGAATAGAATCTACAAAGCAGATTGTATCTATATAGGAAGCACAATGGGGTTTATTAAGCGGCTTATACTTGTCGCTTATTCCCGGGTTCATCATCCTGACAGTTGTTATTGGCTGACAAAGTTACTAAGACCTATTTGACTGCCTTAAATCTCGAACCAGTGGATAATGAAAGTATATCAGCCAGCATCTCAGGTCCAATTCAGATTTCATTGATGATTGATATGTGGGGTTTTACGTACGTTCCAAAACCACCATATCATTATGAGAGACGCCGCAGTGGAGGACTCCGGAAATTTTGACCACCTAGGGTTCTTTAACATGCACCAAAATCTGAGCACAAGGGCCTACAGCTTTTTCGCCTCCATCGGAAATGCAGCCGCCGCAGCCGGGATATGATCCCGCGACCTGCGGGTCAGCAGCCGAGTACCGTAGCCACTAGACCACCGCGGCGGGGCAATTTGGATTTCAGGAAAGCTATATATACGAGTTTCGTAGTTCCGGTCTAAACCGCAGGGATCACATAAAAAAAGGCTGTACATCTCCACAGTGTTTGCATGGCGTATCGCTAGACATCCTGGCGTCACGAAAGTCGTCTCTGACCTTTCTTGGATGGGTCGAGTGAGATGTACTGGGCGTCCTCTCTTCGCCACGTGATTTCCGGCTCCGGTGTCCCATTTGCCACGCAGCGCAATGCCACTTCGCCACCTTCAGCCACTTCCGTGCTGTCACTTGTCAGATCGTTATCGATTTTGGGCGGCACTGCGATTCACGACACGTTGAAAATTTCCTGCCTCATATTTTTGGCAACTCATATTTTCATAAAAAAAGTTTATTTTATTTGTAATATTCTGCTAACCTAAAGATGTTATAAGCAGGAGTAGTAATACAAAAAAAAATGCAATACGTACATACTACACAAAATAGGCGATAATGACATGGTACACACCTTTCACTACTTTTTTACAGCAATATTAGCAACACTTACAACGATAATCACCGTAGTAAAAATTTACACTATAACTGTTATTTTCAATATGCTAGTAATACATATTGCACACACCATAAATAATTTATGTACTTTGTCAAACTTAAGATTATCGATACTGAAATTGTGTATTGTAAAAAACAAAAAAAAATTGTACTTGCGTAGACATATACAAGTGAACATTGGCGAAAAAAAAAAGAAATATTTAAATTATATATATACTTTAAGGGTCGACAAAAAAGCATTAGGCGCCTGAATGAAGTCTGCTGTGGTCAAGCGTTCGACGAGATCTGCGGGAAGCTCATTCTGTTCTCATACCACTCGCGAGTTAAAAAAAACAAAAAACGCTTGGACTGAGCGGAAGGCACAGCACAGTCAGAGCGAAAGCTAGAAGAGCGGCCTTTCAAAGCCTTTTCTAAACACTCATTGGGTCACTGCTGTAAGCACACTTGCTTTATACCCTCTACAGCATTAATAATAGAAATTTTGGGGTGGTAGGCCGGCATTCACTATGATAATTTTTTGTCTTGATTGATTGATTGATTGATATGTGGTGTTTAACGTCCCAAAACCACCATATGATTTTGAGAGACGCTGAAGTAGAGGGCACACGAAATTTCGACAATCTGGGGTTCTTTGACGTACGCCGAAATCTCAGAACACGGGCCTGCAGCTGCATTTTCGCCTCCGTCCCTCCGTCGAAAATGCAGCTACTGCAGCCAGGATTCTATCCCGTGACCTGCGGGTCAGCAGCCGAGTACCTTAGCCACTAGACCACCGCGGCGGGGCTCTTCACGTTAAAGCGAACGACTTCGTTAGTAAGCCAGGGTTTTGAAATCTTTATGCATTTTCTTTTTATAGGTGAAAAATTTTTGGTGCACTTAAGACGAGATTTTTGAAAAATGTCCACAACTACTCAACATATTCAGCCACCTGCTCGATAGAAAGAAAAGAAGTTCGAAAATGGTTCGTTAAGTGCATCCATAATGCTCACGTCATTTGAACGTGCAGAAACAGAATTAACTCGCACTTCGTTTCGTTCTTTGGGCTCATGGCCAAGATTCAGCATCAGTGTTATTATCTTGTGGTCCGATATTTCATCTAGAATGGCAACTGCGGGTTCTTTACTAAGTAGGCTTCAGCCAACGAGAAAAAACTTTGGAATAGATGTCACTACATTGTTAACACCTGGGAAAGGTTGGAAAAAAAACTAGATCAGTTAACTGTTTTGCAACAGGAAATTTATGAAAGGGGGTCACTACGACAAAAACGTTAGGAATACGGTGCGTATAACCCTTTACGGTCTATTCTAGCTGACGGCTGCAAATGCGACTAAATTTTCAGAATAAGAAGCGGTTCCAAACGAGTTACGACGTTTCAGAACTGCATGGTAAAAAAATAAACCGTGTTTCAAAACTTTGTGGGTCACTGTTGCCGATCAGTGGTGTCAGCTGCGCTGCCGCTGGGAGGCGGCACTCACAAGCGACGAGCTGGCCGACTAGCTTCGGGCCGTCCGGCAAGCTGAGGATGGCGCCCGGATGGAAGGACTTTGAGCGGTCACCTGAGGCACCGCCATCATGATCAAGCGAGAGTGGGAAGGGACAGGGGTTAATGCATTCTTCCTTCACCTCGCACGGTAAAACTGCCGGACTTTAAATATAGTGTATTCATTCATTCAGTAACAAGTAATAGGATGCTAACACTGCTAAAAAAATGACTGCTGCTTTTGACAGACAGGATGAGAGGTGCGGATGTCGCGTCGCTGAAAAGTACACGTCCACCACTTCTTGGACAGCAGTAAACAGAAGCGCGTTTATATATAATACGCGCATATTTACCAACGACGTTGAGGTATCCGACTTGGGACTTCATGGGCGATGTGTTGATCTGGCACATGTACGCTCCCCGGTCCCTCTCCTGGACGCGGTGAATGTGCAAGTGCCACGTGCGGTGGCCGTTGTGAGTCACCTTGAAGCGGGAGTTGTGCGTGATCACGTTCTTCGCCAGTGTCAAGAGCGTGAACTTCTCCACGTACATCCAGGCCACCTGCGCAGTCGACGATTCCGCCTTGTAAGGCGTGAAGCAGTAGCGCGTACGAACAATTATGATATAGTGGTTCGTACTTTTGTTTGACCAGTGGGTGAACAGTTTTTCCCGCCTCGAAGAGAACAAAGTATAAGGCAAAAAAGAACGTTGTCGCGGTGACGATCGTAATGACATGAATGCTTTTTCAATTTTGCCTGGATGCCCCGCCGTGGTGGTCTAGTGGCTAAGGTACTCGGCTGCTGACCTGCAGGAGGTCGCGGGGTCGAATCCCGGCTGCGGCGGCTGCATTTGCGATGGAGGCGTAAATGCTGTAGGCCCGTGTGCTCAGATTTGTGCGCACGTTAAAGAACCCCAGGTGGTCGAAATTTCCGGAGCCCTCTACTACGGCGCCTCTCATAATCATATGGTGGTTTTGGGACGTTAAACCCCACATATCAATCAATCAATCAATCAATCAATCAATCAATCAATCAATCAATCAATTTTGTTTGGAGTGGAGAGATGAACGGGAGAAATTCAAGAATCTTCTCGTTCATGTAGCAATGCTTATAAACTTCTCTCTTAGGAGTGATTGCTAAGATGATTACCATTTTTAGATACCTGCATATGTTCAGTTCTGGCCAGTTTGTTTTTTTGCACGCTCACCGTGTGCCACTGTAGGGAGAGAAAATATTTCTGCGTGGTGAGGTATAATCACTATCCGGTAATTATCAATCGTTTGCGCTCATTTCTGGCTGCATGCTATAGATTGCCGAGCATCATCTCATATACGTGATAATTGGTGTGCAGAAAGTTTGCTTGAGGTCACAGTACAAGTTAGAGGCATGCTATGCGAATGGCGACACAACATTGGTTTACAACTGTCAAGACAAAATATTGTTTTAAATTCAAAACTTCAGTGAACATTTAAATGGCTCAATATTACTTTGCAGTAGTTACTCGCGTACTGCGGAGTAAGATTTAGGTACAGAATTACCTAAATTACCGTACATAATTAGAGTGAGTGAAAGTTTTGTACAATTTTGTGGTGCATAGTATTTTTTATAACAACAAAAACAAAATAAATGAAGAAAAATAGATCAAAAGAAAACGCTGGGGGTAAACCTGGTAAAAGTAACCGGTTTGGTATCCTGCAAAGAGGTGGTGAAATAGGGGTTGTAAAGAGCAAATTAGTAAGTCTTAGAGCGTGCACTTGATTATGAGGTTTAGGAATATTCATTCAAAATATATCCACCAAGATATTGTTCATACTGAGTTTTGCACCAGCAGACATCACATAAAAAAAAGCGGCATATGTCTGTAACCAGCAGTTATTTTTCTGTATGCTTCGAATAGCGCCATTGAACAGTTTTCAGTACAAAGAGAAAATCCGCTGACAATGAAGCTATTGCTTGCTGTTTTGTTAACATTTTATTATCGAAACTCCGATCAAGGACCCGATAATGGCTCTCTCAACATTTCTGTTGTTTCCAAAATGAAGGAGTATTCGTTCTATATGAGTTAAAGATATTCTACAAAGCGCAATCAAGAATGATATGCGGGATTTTTTTACGAACAGTTTAGCACAAAGCAGTTTGCGTACTCCAGTTAGTCAACGTTACCTAACTAGTGACTACTTTTACGCGCCGCTCTGAATGACGTAAATGGTATCGCAATACGCCGTACATGCTTCGCGAATGCTAAGGGTGCTGTAGTAGGCAACAAAACTTCGTGTAAGGCCAAAAAAGGAAGTTATGTTGGTAGTACAAATTGTACATCTTAACTTAACTGGTAGCGTATGGTGCGAAGAGGCGTTTGCCCAGGTTGCATACCGATAACGTCCTGTTTATACAGACACTGGAACCAAGTTTGTCAAAATTTGCTTCGATTCACACATTCTTGGCTGAACGTTGGCCGTAAATTTCGCTCGGGGCGGGCTAAAGCAAAATAGAAGAGGGCACGAACACTGTTAAAAAAAACAGGAACAATTGATTGGACATAAATATTGAAAGAACAAGGCGAAACAAGGGCGGAGTGCTTACTCTGTTACCAGTGACGTGCCCGGGCCCCGGATACTCATATACACTATACATATCCCGCTCCTCACTCAAAGACAAGGCGCCCGCTCAGTTTTCTCGGGGGATGAACAACCGTCAAAGAGCGGAGGATACCAGGTTTTTGAAAAACGATCTCGGGCAAATGCCCACATATATTACGGGCGGCGCGTGTGCACGTCAGCCGAGTTCTCGCTCATAGCCCTCCTCTCTCTCCTTCTGACGAAAGAGAGAGAAATGGCGGAGACACAACCGGCCGCGCGAGACACAAAAGAAGAAAGAGAAGTGGCAGATAAAATGAAGAGAATTCCGCGCTTAAAAACAAGTTGAGCACGGAGGACATTGCTTCAATCCTTGATTGTAAAAAACGACTGAGAGCCATTTTCTTCATCATCTTTTCGTCTCTAGTCGCGTCTTCGCGTCGTATACGGCGGCGGGCGTCTTCGAGCGAGCGTCGGTCCATTATTACAACACTTTGGAGCCACGCAGGTCGCCTCTGAGGATGTGCCCCGAGGGGCGAGGTGAGATTTATGCCGTCTTGTTTTTCCACGTCCCAGTCCGAGAATGTTCGGGCCGGGTGGGGCAGAAACACGTGATCTGTTATCTAGTGCCATAAAATTTCAGTTTGAAAAGACGAGCGCGCCTCTTAAATTTATACGTCCTATATATTTCGCGGCATTGCGAGAGAGTCGAGAAAATCGCCGTGGCGTAACGGCGCATCTCGCTGTGCGCTTGTCTGAGAGGCGCGAGCTGCCGAGGTCGCACTCCAGATTAAGTCACTTCGCACGTTCGTGGCGAATCCGAGGCGATTGATGATTGATTTGTGGGGTTTAACGTCCCAAAACCAACATATGATTATGAGAGACGCTGTAGTGGAGGGCTCCGGAAATTTGAAAACATTGGGTTCTTTAACGTGCACCCAAATCTGAGTACACGGGCCTACAACATTTCCGCCTCCATCGGAAATGCAGCCGCCACAGCCGGGATTTGATCCCGCGACCTGCGGGTCAGCAGCCGAGTACCTTAGCCACTAGACCACCGTAGCGGGGCTATATCCGAGACAGCAGCAGTTGGCTGTCGTCTCATATGGGCAATAATAATTTGTCGGTACACCATGCTTTTCCTCGATTGAGCTGCTAAATATCAACTAAAAACAGCTAACCAATACGCATGCATATACCCTGACACATAATAACGAACCATCATTAACTCGCAGCATATGACTAACACGCAGCACATAAGCAGTAGGTATTGTGAGGCTGTCGATGGAATCCATACAAGCTCAGCGCTACCAAGAACGTTGACGCGCGCGCGCACACACACAAACACACACACACACACACACACACACACACACACACACACACACACACACACACACACACGCACACGCACACACACACACACACACACACACACACACACACACACACACACACACACACACACACACACTAATCAACAGTTTCCTACGTGTATTATATTATTTTATGCGTGGTTTTAAATTTTGCTGCTCTTAAAACATTTTGTTTTCAGTAACAACACAATAGGTCTTGGTGCAAAATTTTTATATTACAATGTCTACGCGACGATTCCCCACACGCCATCATTATTAGCCTACAGCACTCGAAGATTGCTTGAAACCAAAGCCTCTAAGTTTTTTTTGTTTTTTTGCATCATATTGCGACTTCTTTGTCCTCGCGTAAAACCAACAAAGTGCCTTTCGTGAACTACGCAGCCCCCCCCCCCCCCCCCGCCTTTTTTTGTGCGAGGGGTTTCGTGCAGCGAGTCTGTGGGAGATGAAATACGCAGCTGTTCTTTCTCAGTGGCACGCCCGATGGTTGTTCACAAATCGCACCCATCGAAGCGAGGGCTTCGGTCTCCGTGCTGGCGACACCATTTCACGCGACAAGAGCCAGGTCTTACTCCGCGTCAGGGAGATTGCAGCGTTGCGTGCCTCGGTATGTACCCTATGCTTCATTCTCGACGGAAAGCTGAATCGACACTACGGCAAGCTCTGGATCCGATGTACTCAAGTCGCAAGAATCGCCGCTTTTCATGCGACGTCAGATCTATTTTCACCTTCGCTGTATAACAGTTCGTGGAGTAGAAAATTTTTCAGTCGAATCGATGAGCTATGAGGGGCTTTTAAGTGAGGCTGTATTGTACGTTGCAGGTGAGGTTTCAGGTGGACGCAGAGTAAGATCGTCATCTATCTGGCTTTCTACACTGCTTAATTAGTCTGCACTATTGGCAGACCTCGCGAATCCTCGTCTCGCTGTACCTTTGGAGCGAAGGGCAGGTATGGATTTCGATTCCTTGGCGCGGCACTCAGATTTGCGTTTCGGGCTATCCGTGCCTCCTGCGTGGGCGCACATCGCGTTCACACTCACGCACACGCGCTAAATGCGTAACTTACCCTTCTCGCACACTTATACAAACACACGTGCTTCGTGCGTGGGCACGCATCCAGCGCACATGCGCGTACGCGCGTGCACGAAATGTGTAGCAGCACCCAGCCCACTTCCTTTCTCACACCCAAACACACGTGCGACTAACGAAGCAAACATTTCGTGGCGCGCGTCGGCGCGCTCGCAACGTCGCATTTGTCTTCGTCAATACGGACGCGCTGGTCTCTCGGCGATTCGTAGATACGCGTCTCGCATTTATGCATCTCGTCGTTTCCGGGCCGCGAAACGAACAGCGTTGGAAGATGGATAGAAAAATAAAAAAGAGAAAAAAAAGATGATGCAGCACTTTCCCATCCATCAGTGCGCGCTTCCAAACGCCGGTGTCGGTTTTCTAGAAGTAATCTTGCCCCCGCTTTACCCTTCACGATACCTTGATAATCTTCTACGTTTTGTTTGTTTGTTATCAATTCTGTAATTTGACTGATTATGATGGCTGGTTTGTTTATTCATTCCTCATTTTTTTTTAAATTCTTTTCTACCAGAACTCGGTGAATCTTGCGAATTTCTATCCACCCCTGGCATGACTTCCGGTTCGAGGTTTTTTAGGTTTGTTACAGGGCAGTAGGGACCGTATTGTCCAGCTCAGACCCGGTCATGCTTGAGTGCTGTCCTGGACGTTGTCTAATTGATTGATATGTGGGGTTTAACGTCCCAAAACCACCATATGATTATGAGAGACGCCGTAGTGGAGGGCTCCGGAAATTTCGTCCACCTGGGGTTCTTTAACGTGCACCCAAATCTGAGCACACGGGCCTACAACATTTCCGCCGCCATCGGAAATGCAGCCGCCGCAGCCGGGATTTAAACTGGACGTTGTATAATGCCACAATGTTTTCATATTCCTCCATTGGTCAAATATTGTCACGTGATCATGACTTTGAAAAAGGCAGCAGTCAGCGTTTTCTCTTTATTTGGCCGAACTTGTAGCCACGAAACGGAAACTCCTGATTGCGTCGGAAGTTTCTAAGATTATCTCGCTGGTTCCTAATCATTCGGTATGGTTTGCGCAACGAAGTATCCAGACGTGTAATGGGCCGATAACAAGAACTTGAGAAAGAGGTCGGCATTACGCTTGGCCCACAAGGCTGCTACAGCCGATCTGATTGCCTTTAAATGCAGCCGTTACAGAGTTTTTAGTAGATGGTGAAATCTGGCAGCGTCCGGCATATCACTACCCGACAGGGGTCGTGGAGTGCACGTGGGCTACCGAGGTCGCCGCCAGTTGCGGGTAGATGCCCTTTGACAGAACATGTTTTTCTACACCGATCCTATATGTGTCATGAACTACCTGACTTCAGAGTGATCACGTAGGGCAGCTAGATGAAGTGACGGCCCCTGAATACTCCTCTTTCCATGTTTTGTGTTTTGTTCTATACAAGTATACAATAATAGTACAAGCGCCACAAGCCCACCTGATGCTGCAGCTTTGTTTAATGATCTATTACCAGGTAGGAAATCAAGAAAGGGAGTGTTTCTGCACATTGTGATGCTTCATAAGCAGAAAGAGGTCGGAAAGGGAAATACAAAAGAGAGAAATAATGCGGCAAAAAGAAAGAGGAACTTGAAAGTAGATATAAATAAAGGAAATAAATACATTGAGGTATGAAAAGAAAGACAACACAAAAACATCCGCACAGAGAGAAAGAAACGAAAAAATTAATAGAACGCGATAGAAAGAAAAAGAAAGAGAAAAATAAAAAGGAGGAAAGAGAATAATCACAAAAATAGAGATAGAAAGTCATAGAGAGATAAAGAGAGAAACAAGGTTGGAAAAACAACGGGATGAGAGGAATAAATAAATATAAAATGAGTGAGAAATCAATAACTATAAAGATACAGATAAAACAGAAAGAGATACAAGAAACAACTGTAGAGAGAGAGACGACAAAATCAAGAAAAACAAGGCAGGCCACTCAACTCCGCCCTTATTTCAGACATGTTAGTGCAAAGCGCCGTCGTGTGATGACGCCGTTGAGTTGTTCATCGCGTCAGGCGGGCTCGCGTGCTGGCCTTGACACAGATTTCCTTTTTCCGAGACATGGACGTTCGCTGCGGACTCACAGGCATAACAGTGGGTGGAGTACAGGTGATTGGCAGTTTATATTTAACCATGAGCACTGAGAACTTACATGGGTAACTTTACCGCCGAACGTTAAGAAGAAATGTAACATTGGTAGCGTAGGCTCGATGAATGCAGAGACTGAATGTCAGGGTCCTAGCAGGAATCGAAGCCCAACATTCTGCGTGGCAAACAAATATTCTACCACAGAGCTACGCCAAGTCTCAGAACTACTTTCGAAACAGACCCTAATGTTCGTGAAACGTCAGTGGCTGCAGTGCTGGCTTTCAAATTTTATAAACATTACATATGTACTTTTGCGATACAGCCGTAACGTCGGGTAAACATCAATTGTAGTCAGGTGTCATGCGCTTAAGCTTATTTATGAATCAGTGTCCAGGGCTACGATACTCGCGAGCAGCAGCGCTTTATATCAGCTTACCGCTTATGGTGTTGTTGATGTCCATGTTGATGTTGGCATAATTACGCAACTGTGAACAACTTGTAATATAAAACGCATATTTAACATATTTCAGTGCGTGAGTTTGTATATATCTTTAGCGCAACTTCGTATCGTTTTGCCCCACCCCCCCCCCCCCCAAAAAAAAATACAACACAGTCACAGGCGCATGCTTCACGAGAGATTGATTCTCAAGGTACGTGGGATCTGCCGAATTTTTCGCTCGGTTTTTACAGGTGAACTAGTGAGAAAAATAAGCAAAAATAAAAAAAGAAGGGCGAAAGAGCTTTTTTTTTTTTACCGTAACGTGGAATGAAAACGTCAAGCACAGCGACTAATCGTGACCCCACGTCTACGTCTCTTTCACTTCTGCAGTTTTCTCGTTTGCACTGAAACTTCGTGCATTCGTGGGGTGATGTAATATGCCCCACACAGTCGGAGAAGTTTCCTTCTGGAATACAACGGTTTCATTCATTTGTGCCCCGCACGTCATAAACGGGTGCCGACAGCAATGAGCGCACACGACTGCAGCGACTATCTCTCGAATGTCACGCTAACTAAAATTTTTTACCCGATTAAAAAGAAAACGACAGTGGAATGTGAAAGACAAAGCTATAGTCTGGTTCTAACGTCATCCACACGAGGCTGATAAAGAGCTTAAAAGCAATGCTTTCAGTCGCGTGCGTCGCACCGCTTATGCTGATCAGAGCATTGTGCATGGGAGCTTCCGTTCGCAAGCCATAGCTTTTGTGATCGCCGGTAAGCCGCTTAGCGTATGTTGTGTGCGCAAACAAGACGCATCCCGTTTCTCTGTCAGGGTGTCAGCAGGCGATGATGTTGCCATAGACAGCTGAATTAGGTGCGCGAAGCGGGTCTGTTTTTATCGCGCGTTGAGCGTTTAGTGGTCGCGCGTACTGTGGCGCACGCATGGCGTTCATCTATTGTCGCTGGAAGCTCGTACGAGATGGTAAGCCTCTGCCTCATTGTTCAATCTGTGGAGATATAACGAACACACTTATCTCACGGAGAACGCCGAGTGCTTACTTCAAGTGCGCCCTCTCGATAAGGTAAAGATGTCTTACTTTTATGTGAGGTTCCTTCGGCTCGCATAACAGCCACCGTGGCTCTCCTTGAGAATTTCCCTCTGCTGCTTCAAAGCGATCACGCCGTAAAACCGTACGTTGTTTGCGTTGTTTGTAAATCCAGATATCTTAGTTGGCGTGGGTTTGCAGCAACAAAATTCTGGCTGGCTTATTCAGCTCGGCTTGTTGGAGAAGTTAGCAACAAAAACGCGTGAAAAATATGCGGCGTATACGCAAAATGTCTGGATTGTGCTCAGCGTAAGGGAGATTACCGCAATTTCTCAGACACACTTAAGATGTGGCTTGACAAAAGGAGCGAACCGTTATTTTGCTGGTTCAGCTTACTACAGTAAAGTTTAGTGAAATAGATGGTTGGATTAGGCTCAAAGCAAATTACGTTGCAAAATGAGGAGATATTGAAGAATAATAAGACGTGTAGCTGCCATCTTGTGCATTCTCCAATAAACAAATTAACAAAGGATAAGTAGGACATTATGTCATTATCCTAGCTTTTTCAAAGCGCATTAAACAAAATTTATTTCGTTCAACATTACACAACGCTGAAATTGCACAGCGCTACATTATTTTAATAAAAACGCGGCTCTCAGACGCCGCACAGACGAACCTATGAAGTTCTAACTGCACGGTTGCGCGTTATTTCAATGTTATCCTCGCAACAAACTGAGCGTGATGCTTGTCTTAAATAGGCTCCTCTATAGAACTTCATAGTATAAAATAATATAACGTGTTTTACATCTGAAAGGCACCATAAGATTATGAGAAACGCGTTGTGGAGGGCTCCGGATTTTGACCATTTGCTGTTCTTTAACGTGCCCCGACCTCGCACAGTATACGGGACCCTGCCACTTCACGTCCATCGAAATGTGAGCAACGCAGCTGGGATCAAACCAGCGGCTTTCGAGTCAGCATCCGAGTACACTAGCCACTGTTTCGCTGAGGTGGATGGTGCACATCTTCGTTCCTGCTTATCGTCCTTCCATTCGTAAATTGACCTGTACGTTCGAAATATTGGGACGAGCGCGCCACGAAGGAGATAGCTCACCCTGTAGTTATTGAGGTTGTCGACGACGCAAGACAGGGTCACCTTTCGGCCAACAGGCACCGTTATGTTCTGTATCGGCTCGGCGAACAGTGGTTCAGCATGGGGCGTTACGCTGGGTTCTGCTTGGGTTACCATTGTGGTGGTACCTGCGTTGCAAAAAAAAAGGTATTAGCGAGGAACTGAGTTTCGAGGCAGCGTAATTGTACGTAGTAAGAGTTTATCTGAGTTGGCAAAGCATACACGAGAAAAAAAATATGCAGAAGTAGTTCATAAGGTCACGAGGTCGAACTGGTACCCTTTGCGCGTGAAAAGGCACACGAACATGAAGTTATGAAGTTACCATGAATATGTTGCGGGAGGCGCGCAAAACTTGGTCGACAAAAGAAAAGAGAAACACTTTGCCACGATCACTCAGGAGAATTTTCCGGGAGCGGAGCTCCTTAAGGCTTTGGCAGAGCGTGCCGTGGTAATCGTATGCAGCCACCTCTCTTTAGTTCTTGAACCCGCCGTAGAAGGCGGTACTTGCACATATAACGAAATGGATATACGCTGAAAAATGCAAATGGTATGATACTGTAGGACGTTACTCATAGTATGATAAATAATAAAAATCACAGCATGTCCATGGAGCGAATGATGATTGATTGATTTGTGGGGTTTAACGTCCCAAAACCACCATTTGATTATGAGAGACGCCGTAGTGGAGGGCTCCGGAAATTTTGACCACCGGGGGGGGGGGGGAGGGTTCTTTAACGTGCAACTAAATCTGAGCACACGGGCCTACAACATTTCCGCCTCCATCGGAAATGCAGCCGCCGCAGCCGGGATTCGAACCCGCGACTTGCAGGTCAGCAGCCGAGTACCTTAGCCACTAGACCACCGCGGCGGGGCAGCGAATGATGATGAGTGAGGCGAAGCGTCTGTCATTCCGTTCGTGCTTCCGGCCATCCGTCCGTCTATGCGTCCATCCGTTCATCCGTGCGTTCGTACGTCCGTCCTCTTGTGCTTCCATCCGGGCGTCTATCTGTGCGTCCATCCGTACGTCCCTCCCTGCGTTCGTTCATGCGTCCATCAATCCGTCCGTTCATTCATGCATCTGCAGGACGTTCATCCGCGCGTCCGCGCGTCCGTCCATGCATCCATCCGTCCGTCCTCTCGTGCATCCATTCATGCGTCCGTCCTTGCATTCGTCCATGTGGCCGTCTGTCCATGCGTCCGAGCGTCCGTCTTTGCGTCCATCCGTGTGTCATACAGACAGACAGACGACAGACGGACGCGGCCAGTGGAAAAGTGTGACATGCGCAAGGCGGCAGTGGCTCGCGCTCGAAGACGAACCCTGATATGCGAGCGCGCGAGAAAATAGGAATGGCGTCACATGAAGACGTTGGAAATCGCATGTTCGTCGGCGGCGCCGTATGCTGAGGGGTGCGGTGTAGTAAAATAAAGGACGTCCTGGCGCGCGCGCACGCTCAGAAGGTCGGCGGATGGACAAAGCTGCAGAGCGGCGTGCGCGCAAGGCGGCGGTGGCTCGCGCTCGAAGACGGAACCCCAATGTGCGAGCGCGCGAGGCAGAAGCGCGCCATTAAGCTGCACGGCGCCGCCGAGAATATCCCGGCGTACGAGAACGAGAGGCCGAAGCGGCGCGGTAGCGGCATGCGGACACAGCTTCGCCCCACTCTCCATGTCTCACCCCGTGGATATGCTGTCATTTGTTTATATTTTCTGTGGTCGTCGTTTTCATGTATGGGTTGGGTAATGTATGCATGATTTACTTCAATTTTGGCTTTACGTGTTAAAAAAGCGAGCCGGGTAGACCATGCTGAATCTCTCCACCATTTTAGTCTACATTTATATCCACCTTTTGTGAATGGTACCACTTCAACAAAGCAGTCCGGAAAAAAAGAAGCTAGTTTTGGTTTTTCCTTAATTTTTCCTAATTATTAGGGCAACGGCGTGGCTAGATGCCCCTTTCATCCAAGGCTGTCCCCTGTGTGCGCAATATGCATTGAAGCTACACAAAGCTTCTAAAAAGCTGTTTAGTAACTCTCCGCAGTTTACGAAATAACACGAAATGGACCTTCTTTGCAGTCACAGGATTTACTGCCTGCATTAACAATACGTTTTGATGACATCTGCGGTTTAGTGTCCAAAAACCGCCATATGATAATGAGAGACGCCGTGATAGAAGGCCCCGGAAGTTTTGACTACCTGGTGTTCTTTAACGTGTACCCAAATCTGAGCACACGGGCCTACAGCATTTTCGCCTCCGTAGAAGAGAGAGAGATAAATAAATAGAGAGGAAAGGCAGGTAGGTTAACCAAGGTTGGCTCGGTTGGCTACCCTACACTTGGGGTGTGGGAAAGGGAGAATAATAGAAAGGACCGCCTCCATAGAAAATTCAGCCGCCACGGCCGGGATTAGATCCCACAACCTGCGGGTCATACCTTAGCCACCGGACTACCACGGCGGGGCTAGCTATATGTTTTGTACAACAACAGCAATGACAGCAACAACAGCAACAACGACGACGACGACGACGACAACACAAGAACAACCTACTTAATACCGACGCAACGCCAACGGAAGGGAACAATATACACAAGGAAGATTTAATGATAACACAGCAATATTTAGTGACATTCTGTTCCCGTCTCATTGCACTGCGTAACTTTTTGATGAATTCTAATCACTTATCTCACCAAGCCGTAACGCTTCAACAACTCATCACGCATATTACATTCAAAATAAAGTCCCGGATGATTTTAGTCATTTCATTTCTGTTACTGTGCGCGACACAATTATCTTGTTCACATTGAATAGCGAAACGAGGTAGCGTTGCAGTCCTCATTGCCATCGCTTTTTTATTCGCGTGCCTTGTTTTGCACCTAGATGGACACCTCAAAGATTCTCCGAGTGAAGGTACGTCTGCGCGCATGACATTGACTTGTATAAACTCTACATGGTCGCCTACTGCATTGACAGCTGCAGTGGTCTAGAAGCTGTGGTCTGGTGCCGCCGCGGTGGTCTAGTGGCTAAAGTACTCGGCTGCTGACTCGCAGGTCGCGAGATGAAATCCTGGCTGTGGCGGCTGCATTTTCGATGGAGGCGGAAATGCAGTAGGCCCATGTGCTCAGATTTGGGTGCACGTTAAAGAGCTCCAGGTGGTCGAAATCTTCGGAGCCCTTCACTACGGTGTCTCTCATAATAATATGGCGGTTTCGGGACGTTAAACTCCCCATATCAATCAAACACACTCTACGCTATAGTGTGCGGCGGTATGCGCACCTATGTAGATACCCATTTTGTCAATGGTGTGGCGATAACGATGAGTGATTGTAGCCCAAGCTTTCATGATAGATCGACAGCTGTCAGCCGACACGCGATATGAAAAATACATGGTGTGACGCCTGACGTTTTTTTTTTCACGCCCCTGACATACAATCTCTCAAATCCATGGATCACCCGTGACATCATTCATTTAAAAAGGAAAATTAATCGCTTGAACAAACGGTTCAAAAGAAATCGTAATACGAAGCTAAAGGAAGAAATTTCCCAACTCTCTCGTAAACTAAAAGACCTATTGCAAACAGAGTGGCGTGCATTCTACACTGTGCGCTTGAGCAGCATGATTAAAGAATCGCCCTCCAAACTTTGGCGAAGTATAACTCCTAAGCACTCGGAAACTAGCACTTTCGTAATAGATAGCATCTGTACCTCAGATTCTACAGAAATCTCGAATTCATTTAACGAAAACTTCCAGTCCGTATTTACAGTTGACGACGGAACTATCCCACCTTTCGATAAATATAGAATGCTGCCATCTGTTGAGGATGTTATAATTACCGAACCCGGTGTACTTAATCTGCTCCTCAACTTGAATGAAAAAAAAATCTCCAGGACCTGATGATATACCCAATGCATTTCTAAAAAGATACGCGGAGTGGTGCGCCAAGTTCCTTGTTGTTATTTTTACTTTGTCTCTTGCAACTGGCGTCCTGTCGGAAGATTGGAAAGTGTCCAAAATTAAACCCCTATTTAAACAAGGGGATAAACAGTCAGTTACGAATTACCGTCCTATAGCTTTAACCAGCACTTGTTGTAAATTTTTAGAGCATATCATTCATAAGCACATATCTACTTTTTAAACAACGCATTCGATCCTCTCTTCAGCGCAACATGGTTTTAGGCACGGCTTTTCCACTGTGACCCAACTTGTCGAAACCGTACATGACTTCGCCGTGACTATCAATGGCCGTAAGCAAACAGATGTGATATTTATAGATTTCGCGAAAGCGTTCGACAAGATATCTCATGTAAAACTAATGATCAAACTACGTGCCATTCTTAAAAATGATAAATTTTGCAGTTGGATTAAATCATACCTTACTTCTCGTTACCAATATGTCATCTTCAGCGACACTCCTTCTAAAATAGTACCTGTCACTTCGGGTGTACCCCAGGGTTCGGTTCTGGGTCCGTTGTTATTTCTTCTTTATGTTAACGACATTGTTGGCGAGCATGACATGAAAATTAGGTTGTACGCTGATGATTGTCTGATTTATTCTGCTGTAGACTCTTTGGATGACCAGATTAACCTTAACTTGAAGCTGAACGATCTTATTCAGTGGTGCAACACATGGCAGATGTCTGTTAATTATAAAAAAAGTGCTGTTATGTCAATCACAAACAAGAAGCAACCCCGTTATTTTCAATTACACAGTCGAGAATAACGTTCTAACACGAGTAACTGAGTATAAATACCTTGGTTTACATATATGTAACAACTTGCATTGGGATAAACACATTACAAACGTTGCAAATCAATCAATGTATAAACTTCACTACTTGAAAAGGTCTCTCAGAAATGCTCCAACAAGCGTAAAATTACTAGCCTATAAAAGCATCGTGTTACCAATTCTCGATTATGGAAATGTAATTTGGGACCCTTTCACGGCGGCTAACTTATCTAAATTAAATCGTGTACAAAATAAAGCAGTTCGTTTTATCTTTAATTGCTATGGCCGCGCATCAGTTACGGAACTGACAGTCAAGGCTGGTTTATTGAACATTGCAGACACAAATAAATTATGCCGCTTACGCTTTCTTTTTAAAATTGTGAAGAACCTTCTCAAAAGCGATACTCATCAATACTTAACGTATTTTTCTTCAGGTCATTCATCCCGCCACCGTCACTCGCTGAACTTTACCCCCTTCCAGCCGAGAATCAATGTCTTTAAGTATTCTTTTTTTCCAACAACAGTGAATGAATGGAATAGCCTTAAAATTCATGTTGTCGAGCAAACTGATATTAACAAATTTGAAAGCCTACTTGACTTTTAAACTTTTCTGTCTTGTTGATCACTTGATAAGTGTTCTGGTTCTCGGTGTATATTGCACTCGCCGGACAATAATGTGTACTCTTCTTTTTGCAGTGTGTGTTGTTGCAATGCGTGTATCGGTTTCTTCTTTTCTTTTTTGTGCCCTTTGCAGGATCTTATTCACGCGCCACTGTGAATTGGCAAACAATTCAATATGGTTGTTTTGCTCGTTTTGTCTGTTTTATTGTGAAATGTAGCACACGTTTCTTTCCACCCTGCCACGACCCCTTAACTGGGGTCAGCAGTATTGTAAATAAATAAAAAAAATAAATGTTACACATGTTAACTGACTTCTTTACCGACATGAAGACTATACCATGTCCTTGTCCGGTGGAGTTCCAAGCACTGTCGTTTCCTTGTGGTAGAATAGTCGACTGCCACGTGGATACCTGGACACGATTCCGGTTCAAAACTTTGATTCTTACTCTGCGTATCTATCCGGATTCCCCGCCTACTTCAACGCCGACTTGTCGTTCATAGCCAACCACGTCGACGGTGACACCACATCTTCTTCGACACGCGTTTTTTAACGATATCGCATTAATGAGATGAGACAAATAGCCTCACTTCGTCAGAGAGATGTTGCAACATGCCTTCTCGTGGGTGTCGACACGCACAAGCATGGTGAACCTACTTTCCCAAAAGAGACGCCTCAGGCAAAGCAGCTGCCGTCTCACGTACCGGCAAACCACACTCGTATTTCTTAACACTGTCATTACTACGCACCATCACTGCACTTCAGCACGCGATTCGGAGCTCTCATCGCGCAATCGCCCTTGCGCAAAGGGCTCAAAATAATTGGCAACGGTGATGGCGCTTCGGCGAGTCGTGTCACGCGCTTCACGCTGCGCGTGCCTCCGAAAGGATTTTTCGTGGCATGAGTGGAGCGACTGTCGCTTTCGAAGAATGGCTGTTGCGCAATACATAACGCGGTATCGAATGTACGCTCACAAAAAAAGCAAAGCTTCGTAATGCAGTAGTGCGAAGAGTGTCGAGGTAATGCAGTGATTTTGAAGAGGTGCCTGGTATATAGACGAAAGCACCGACTTCCTTCCCCTGAGAAGCACCACGTCGAGCTGTCTCGAATGCCCAAGCTACACAAAAGTAAAGGGGAAAAAAAGAAAGCGTCGAGATAACAACTGGGAAATTAACTAGATCCAGTTATATTAGGTTATTCTTTACCAAGGAAGAAAGAGATAATGGAATTGAAAGGCAGAGGCAGGAGACGCAAAAAAAAAAGTGCCGCCCAAATGATCACTACAGCCAACATTCTTGATCACGTCTGTTGCTCAAATTAACTGCACGGTCATCATCAAAATTGAACCAAAGCAAAAGATCTTACAGTGAACTTGCAAAAACTCGAGACTCCGTGGCGCACTTGAATCACCGCTGTGCTTCTCGAAAGGGGTACTGGGCACCGGAATAGTCGCAATAATAATTAGAGAAGCCTGTTTTACGCTCACGCTTACCTCTCGAACAAAGGCGGACGTGACCCGCTGCGGGCGGTTATCGGCATCGCTTACCAGTCGATTAGAAATGGACCTAATAAAGCCTTCTTCGCTCTGCAGAGTACAAGTGCTCTACCGAGATAATGTTCCGACATGCCAGCACCGTGCCGTTAAGTCGAGTTACGTGTGGTACTGCAGTAAAAGACTCGCAGACTGTCAACGCAGACGTTCCTCGCTCATCGTATATATATTCGTTTCTCTCGAAAGTTACTTGCGCTTACAGACACAACGAAGGTAACTCAAAGACCTCGTTGTTTATCTTGCGAGCAAATTTTTGCCAAGATGTCTGATCTTATGTACCTCTTCGTGCGTGCTATAGGCGTGCTGCTTGGGGCAGCGCTGTCACCGGTTGCACAAAATCAAAACTAGAAAGCAGAAAATCAACAAACCAAAACATCTTGCTACAAATAATTGAAAAGCCAAGTAGCCTATACCCTCAGAAGCAGCATAGACCATGCGTCAACGTCGAGTATTTGTCGAGCAAACTCAGAGCTATTGAAGTGTTTTTATTTCGTGCGACCGAGTGCTTTCTATTTTGATAAAAACCCGAAGTAAAACACAACTGGTGGGATACAGAATTGGAGCTTGCGAAGAAATGCGAGAAATAAATACAAAGTCTAATCAAAAATAAAATATCAAATAGGGTAGAAAGTTGAGTGAATTGGAAAATACTCCGTGCTGTGTTTGCGCTATCTGTCATGCGGAAAAATGGCAGCATATCCACGGAGTGAATGATGGAGAGTGGGGCGAAGCATCCGTCCGTCCATTCGTTCTTGCTTCCGTCTGTCCATGCGTGCGTCTGTTCGTGTGTCTGCACGTCCATCTGTGCGTCCATCCCTGCGTTTGTCCATGCATCCGCTTCTTCGTCCGTCCATGCGTTCATCCGTCCGTGCAGCCATCCGTGCCTCTGTCCCTGCAACTGTCTGTGAGTCCGTTCGTCCACCTATTCAACACTCCAAGTACCACCATCTCGCATCTTTTAATCATATATTCCTGATATAGAAGCACCACCATCCAGCGGACATTCCAAGGACTGAACGAGAGGAGGCATACGCACACTTTCTTACGGCTTGCGCTTCGTGTCTACTTCCCACCTTTAACCACCTCGAGTTCATGGTATACTAGTTCACTGTATTCATGGCACTGCGGCTCAACGCTCGCTAAACCTTTCGAAAACGAAGGAGGTTACAACCAGCGAGTATAACGTAGCAACCCTTTCTTGTCAGATATTGCTCAATGTACATGCCAATGGCTGCTAAGGGGGAATGAGAGACAGGAGAATTCGGCCTTTAGTTAACGCGCATGCTGCAAATTTTTTATTGTTCAACAACGCACAGAAGAAATCTCTTACCGGCACCACCTTGGAGGTCAAAATGTAAGACTGCTTACACACTACTACTACGACCACGAGGAACGAATGGGTGCCGCTATAAAGAGCTTCGCCCCTAATAAAAAAATGTGGCGAAGGTTCACGTACGGAAGGCTGTTTCAGCTCCATGAACGAGAAACCCGGGTAAAGGTAATGCAAGCTGCGTGCGCTGGAGTTCCTCACAGCAAAATCTTAACTCTTTAAAACTGCTTTACTCGCCACCGGTGTACTAACGCACCATTACTTTGCAAATATGTTTCAAAAAGTGGTGTTATGAATGACCTTACCGTAGATTTGCTGGTCCGTATCATGGTCTTTGAGAGGAAACTTGAGCACCTTGGTGGATTCCATCGAGAATTATGACACCGCTGTTGAGCCAAACAGAATGTTTTGTGCAGTAACGACAAGCCTCTAACTCATGATATGCCGAGTATAAATTGATGAGGAGTAGTGAGATTTATTCATTTTTTTTGTTCATACGCGCGTATGATGGACTGTGACAACGACGTGACCCGCCTACAAGCTTTTCCGGAGCCCTCCACTATGGCGTCTCTCATAATATTATGGTGGTTTTGGGATGTTAACCCCCAGATATTATCAACGCCGACAAGCCGAGACCCTAAGGTTCTTCGTTCATAATATGTAAACCATTGAAAACACCCGTAAAAAGTTCAGCGCTAAAGAATACGTGTAGGGGATGCCAGTAATAATTAGTGACCTTGTATGTCGGTTTGTATAGTAAATTACCAAACTATAGAAAAATAGAGACAACGAGAAGGAAAATAATGGTAACCTAAGCTCTTGCAGTCACCGAGACAAAGAAATAGCATGGTATTCTTGAACAATGGCAAAATGTTAGGTGTACGCACCTTTCCGTGTGTTCCGTACGTAAGGAGCTGTAACTGTTATGATGAAATTTACGAAAACAACGTGTATTGGTTATGTGTTACTGAGTGTCTAACAAGGAAGGCGAGCCTTTAAATTTACACTTCATTCTTTCATATGCTGACTAAATGGCCTTAATAATAATGATAGTAACATAATAATAATAATAATAATAATAATAATAATAATAATAATAATAATAATAATAATAATAATAATAATAATAATAATAATAATAATAATAATAATAATAATAATAATAATAATAATAATAATAATAATAATAATAATAATAATAATAATAATAATAATATTAATAATAATAATAATAATTTCATGACACAGATAAAGCCTTTACCTTTCTAGGAAACAATATTGCACATGACAATGTGAATATCTTCCATATTGGATGACCCGGGTCAACTGCGTCAGTACTTACCGACAAAAAAAGGACATCAAAAATATGATATCAATGGTCTAACCACGCGCTGAAAGTTTCCTTTGTTTGTTTTATGATATGTCACTGCCTAGGACACACGTACTGCCCGTTTTTCCTGTGAGACCCAATGTAAATCAGTAACAATAGCCGGGGGGCTCGGTGTGTGCCGTCCTTTGATGGTCCACGTGCTTTCGACAAGCTTAGATAAGAAACGGAAGGACTGAAATTTAGCTCGCTTTGCACAATGCTAATAATTGTTCCGGTCTTTTTTTATTGATGTGCGGTTTAACGTCCCAAAACCAACATTTGATTATGAGAGACGCCGTAGTGGAGGGCTCCGGAAACTTTGACCACCTCGGGTTCTTTAACGTGCACCCAAATCTGAGCACACGGGCGTACAGCATTTACGGCTTCATCGGAAATGCAGTTTCCACAGCCGGGATTTGATCCCGCGACCTGCGGGTCAGCAGCCGAGTACCTTAGCCACTAGACCACCGTGGCGGGGAAATAATTGTTCCGGTTGAAGTTCCCACAACCGCAATATGAGTATGAGAGACGTCGCAGTGGAGGGCTACCTGAGGTTCTTTTAAAGTGCGCCTCAATCTAAGTACAACTCAAAAATGCAGCCACCGCGACACAGGGATTCAATCCTGCGACCTGCGTTTCAGCAGTGTATATAAATAAATAAATAAATAAATAAATAAATAAATAAATAAATAAATAAATAAATATTATCATCAGCCTGACTACGTCCACTGCAGGACATAGGCCTCTCCCATGTTCCGCCAGTTAACCCGGTCCTGTGCTTGCTGCTGCCAATTTATACCCGCAAACTTCTTAATCTCATCTGCCCACATAACCTTCTGTCTCCGTAATTATGAGTTGCAATTCGTCCCCTGAGTTACTCAGCAATGCAATGTCATCCGCAAATATATATATATACATATATATATATATATATATTGTAGCGAAGCCTCCGAACTCTGAAATGGGTCGAACTCTTGAGTACCTTCTAGTGGGGCTACCCAACAAGAACGCCGCTCGCGCTGAGAGTCCGTGCTTGGCCGTTACTGTCGCCATTGTGTATACTCGCTGTCTGCCCGCTAATAAACGCCATAACAAATTGGTGGAGGTGCTGGGTACGTGAACGCAGTTCCCAGGGCATCAAAGGGGATCGTAGCACTCTCCAATATATATATATATATATATATATATATATATATATATATATATATATATATATATATATATATATATATATATATATATATAGTGAAGTAACGGTGAAGGCAACCTTTATTAGGCCCAGAAGACACGATGAAGCGACCACACCCAACGCACAGGACTCAAGCAAGCAAAGTCACCCCAGCAGATGAAGATGACGACCACTCATGATGATGACCTTGTGTAAAGATAGTAGATGTGCTTAATGAATGTCTACACTAACTTCCCCCCCACGTGAAAGCGGTCATCCTGACCGCAGTTCTTGGCCGCAGTTTAAAGCGACGAGGAACGCCGTATTAAAGGCTTCATGCGGGATACATGGACTATTTCTGCTGCCCTGCAGTGGTGGTCTGATGAAAGAAGAATGGATGCCACGCGATAATTCACAGGAGGCGTTTGCTCCAAGCCAGTGTAGGGGCCAATAAGACGTAATTGAAATTTCTCGCATAGGCCGGGAGTGCGAATGGGTGTAAGAAGGAAGACTTCGTCGCCAAGCCTGAAGGACACGCCACGATGAGAGGCATCATAATCAAGCTCACGATCCTGTTGCTTTTCTTCAGTGTTGACGCGAGCCAGCTGGCGGCAATGAAGTTGACGAGACACGTATTCTTCACTTGAAGATGAACACGGTTTAACAGGTGCAGAGAAGAACGAAACATCGAGGAAAGAAGAGGGGAAGTGACCGTGGACGAGGTAGAATGGCGAGTAGCCGGTTGTGCGCTGTACAGAGGTATTATAAGCAAAAGTGACAAATGGCAAAATGGTGTCCCAGTTTCTGTGGTCCGGTTCGATATACATCGCTATTATATCTGACAGTGTACGACGAAAGCGCTCAGTCAGGCCGTTCTTCTGAGAATGGTAACTGGAGCTTGTTTTGTGTGTAGTGCCGGATGCCTTGAGCACTTCTTCGACGAGATCTGAAAGAAATTCTCTTCCACGGTCGCTCAGGATTACACGAGGAGCTCCATGACGAAGGGTTATTGCTCGCAGGATGAAGTCAGCCACTTCCGAAGCTGATGCAGAGGACACGGGAGCTGTTTCGGCGTAGCAGGTCAGGTGGTCGACAGCTGTAACTATCCATCGATTGCCCGTGACAGTCATAGAAAGCGGACCATACAGGTCAACGCCAACTACCTCAAATGGTTGCAGACACGGGAGCGGTTGTAATTGTTAACTTCGAGTTGAGGTAGATAGCTTGCGACGCTGTCAAAGGGCGCATGAGCCAACGTACTTCGCAACACAGGTGGACAAGCCCGACCAGTAGTAGTGACATCCTATGCGGTCCTACGTTTTCTGGAAGCCCATGTGTCTAGCAGACATGTCGTCATGATATGTCTTGAGGACTTGAGCCCGAAGAGAGCGAGGTAAAACGGGCACCCAGCGTTGACCATCAGGGTGGTAGATATGACGGTACAGGACGTGGTTGTTGAGATTGAATTGCGTCAGCTGTCGGCGAAGACGGGCGTTAGGGGGCCAGCAAGTCCCGTCAAGACGGTCCATGATGCGGCGACAGTAAGGGTCAGCACGTTGGTGAGATAAGAACAAACCACACTCGCTAGGAGAAGTTGGGTCCACAGTAGCTAAGGACGAAACATTTAGGGAAGAGACGGCCGAAAGCTTCTCGAGTGCGGCAGTGGCGGATTTGTTGAGCGGCTCCAAAGAGAGTGGGCAACGCGAAAGTGCGTCGGCGTCTTGATGTTTGTCTCCCGACTTGTATGTAATAGTGAAGTCGTATTCTTGTAAGCGAAGAATCCAGCAACCAAGGCGGCCGGACAAGTTCTTGATTGTCGAGAGCCAGCACAAGGCGTGATGGTCCATAACCACAGTAAAGTGGCGGCCGTGGAGATAAGGTAGAAACTTTTGTACCGACCATACGACCGCTAGGCACTCCTGTTCGGTGATGGTATAATTCTTTTCGGCAGGGGTCAATGCACGGCTCGCCTATGCGACGACTTTCTCACGTGAAGGTTTGTCACGCTGTAGGAGAATTCCACCAATGCCTTGACCACTAGCGTCTGTATGCAGGAGCGTAGGCGTGGTTTCGTCGAAATGGCAGAGGACTGGTTCGGATGTGAGTGCACACTTCAGTTGGGCAAACGCCGCTTCACATTCAGGAGACCACACAAAGGCGACGCCTGATCCAAGCAACTTGTGCAATGGTGAAGCTATTAAGGCGAAGTCTCGAATGAATCGGCGAAAATAAGAAGCGAGGCCGAGGAAACTGCGCAAATCTTTGGCTTTTTCAGGACGCGGGAAGGGTTGGACAGCGGAAATATTGTCTAAATCAGGACGAATACCGTTATTTCTTACGATGTGGCCTAACACTTTAATCGTCTTGGTCGCAAAACGGCACTTCTTGGTGTTCAGCTGAAGGCCTGCGTTTCCAAGGCACGTGAGAACTTCGTCCAGTCGTTGCAAGTGCTGAGAGAAAGTTGACGAGAAAATAACGATATCATCTAAATAGCACAAGCAAGTCTTCCATTTCAAGCATCGTAAAACTGTGTCGATCATTCGCTCGAACGTTGCTGGGGCATTGAAAAAGCCGAATGGCATGACGTTGAATTCGTACAGCCCATCTGGTGTTGAAAACGCTGTCTTTTCTTTGTCATCCTCGTGCATGGGTATTTGTCAGTAACCTAAACGCAGGTCTAGGCTTGAGAAGTACTCGGCACCTTGCAGTGAATCCAAAGCATCGTCTATGCGCGGCATGGGGTAAACATCCTTGTGGGTAATCTTATTAAGTGCTCTGTAGTCCACGCAAAATCGCACGGAGCCATCTTTTTTCCTTACTAAAACAACACGGGATGACCAAGGACTCGCGGAGGGACATATAATGTTCCGTTGCAGCATATCGGCTACATTTTCTTCAATGACCTGGCGCTCAGACGAAGAGACGCAATATGGTCGACGGCGTACGATGGAAGTGCCATCGGTCTGGATACGATGCCTAATAATGGACGTTTGTCACAGAGATGAGAAATGGGCATCAAACAATCTCCTATGCTTTTGTAGCAAGGCAAGCAACTCATCTGTCTGTGAAGAGGTCAGCTCTGGACTAATAGTCGCAGCAAGAACAGAAACGCTTGATGAACGTCCAATAGAAGGAAGTTCAGAACACACTGGCATAAGCGGGACAACAGAGACAGGTTGGGATTCGGTAACGCAAGCCATTGTGGTGCCTTCAGGAATGAGAATTTTCCCAGACGTCTGGTTTGTAGCGTAGAGAAGTCCGGAGCCATCGTGGAACCGTGCTAGACCTGAAGCAAGGGCTATACCTCTTGCGAGACAGCGTGCAGATGGTTGGACAAACACGTCACCAGAGTCGATCACATTAGAAGTGATGGTAACTATTCGCTGATGACCAGGTGGTAGCTCAGTACCTTCCGCAGCGAGCAAGCGAACGGACCTGTCATCCGCATAAAGGGCATAGTCAGTTTCCATCATATGAACAACACAGCGCTCGTGCTGTGTGCCTCCTCTTTGCTTTGTGTCTGTGTTCACCCCCGCGCTACCAGTACGCTGAACCATCAAGATTTTCTCGACAGCAGATGGAAGCGTTTGCCGTAGACAGAAAATCCCAGCCTAATATAAGCTGGTGGGCACACGAACTCAGCACGGCAAATTGCACAAAATGAAGACCAGCTATGAAAACACGAGCGGTGCACAGAGCGGCAGGTCCAATGGCGTCCCCTTGAGCAGCGAGCAGTGTAGGTCCATCATAAGGGGTGGTGACTTTTCGCAGACGTGAGTACAAGGAACGATCAATCACAGACAAACAAGCACCAGCGTCTATAAAGCATCCACGTACACACCTTCTATTAAAACAGATATCGCTTTACATGGACGCACTGGAGGAGTTTCTGTCTTTTAGTTCGATGCAGCTTTTCCTCCAAAAGCTGCAGAGGTTATTTTTCCGGGCGTTGGTTGGTGAATTACGAGACAGGTAGCAATGGAGACGTGGAGCGGCGGAGGGGTGATGGTGAGCGGCGTCTAGTAGAGCGTTAAGAAGTGGTAGGCTCAGATGTCGCAGTTGGAGACGGTGAGCGACGTAGCGGCGGATTATAAAGACGACGTTGGAAAACGTACCAGCTTGCCTCATCATCCCGTCCGTAGGTGTCGAATCCACGACGCTCGTCCTGGTGACGCTTCCGACAGAAGCATGCAATGTGGCCCCGATAGCCGCAGTAATAACAGATCGGACGAGGCGGCTGCCATGGTGGGTGAAAGGGCTGTCTAGGTGCCCTCGGAGTTAACGAAGCCAGTGGGACAGGCGTCGAGTGTGCGGGCATCGGTTGTACGACGGGTGGTGAGCCATCGAGGACTTGTGCGTACGTCGGCTGGGGTCGAGGTACTGGAGAATCTACATACGCTGGCCTGGTCATGGATGCCAACTCCTCTTTGATAACGTCGCGAAAAACAGTGTTGGAGGGGGGAGGTGGACTTGGTGTCATTAAGAGGCCGAAAGATTGTAGCTCTTCCCGTATAATCGCCCGGATCATGGCACGCAATGAGGCATCAGTCGCGGTGGTGTTTTCAGCGCTGTCCGGCGGTAACTGTTGGGACTCAAGTTCCTCTAGGCGTTGGCACGTGGCAACAACGTCAGCGACTGTGGTCGGGTTTTGTATGACCAAGGCATTGAACGCGACCGTGCCGATTCCTTTCAATTGATGACGAACTCTCTCTGATTCCGACATGGACATGCTGAAACGGTGACAGAGAGCAAGGACATCCTCTATGTACGATGTGTAAGACTCACCGGATTGTAGCTTGCGAGCATCCAGTGTCTTCTTCGCGAGAACTGAACGAACCACCGGGGTGCCGAAAATTTGGCGAAGCTGTTGCTTGAAACGTGTCCAGTCCGTGATGTCCGTTTCATGATTGAAAAACCATGTTTTCGCTACGCCTTTCAACTAGAAATAAACACGGCGAAGCTTGGTAGGATTATCCCAGTTGTTAGTGGAACTCGCTCGATTGAACTGGTCAAACCAATCCTCCACATCTTCACCTTGAAGTCCAGCGAACGTGGGCGGCTCATGCTGGTGCGCGGTGATAATCCACGATGTGTAGGCCAAGGTAGCCGGGGCCGTGGAAGTAGACGCAGAAGCGCCGGTTGACTCGTCCTGAGGCATGTTACCGGACACCTGGCACAAACGACGACCTGAGTGGAGCTCCAGGAGGCAGATCGGGCTTGGAGAGGGCGAAAGATCGTAGAGCACACTCCACCACATGTGATGTAACGGTGAAGGCAACCTTTATTAGGGCTAGAAGACACGATGAAGCGACCACACGCAAGGCACAGAACTCAAGCAAGCAAAGTCCCCCCAGCAGATGAAGATGACGACCACTCATGATGATGAACGTGTGTAAAGATAGTAGATGTGCCTAATGAATTCCTAATATATATATATATATATATATATTTATTTATATATATGTATAGTTGTAAACTTCGAGAATAGTGCAGTATAGGAAACAAAACAATAAAATATTTATTTTTGTTTCCTATACTGCAACAATATTTATTGTTTTGTTTCCTATACTGCACTATTCACTATTCTCGAAGTTTATAACTTTTATTACGGTAGCCGGAAGAAACTCTGATCATCTATTTCATCTATATATATATATATATATATATATATATATATATATATATATATATATATATATATATATATATATATATATATGACGTACGAAGCGATGGTTGGTAGAGGCAGAGAAGGAAGAAGTGCAGAACAGAATAAACATGGCGTATGAGCCAGGCCACGTCTGCCATTCATCATAGCGTCACACAGGTCGACAGGATGAAGACCTCGCAACCACTTCATCGCCCGGCCATCATCATCGAAGACCTCAGCGAGACGCAGTGACCGAACGCGGACCACAGAAGAACGCGGACAACCAAGACCACCAAGCATCATGACAGCACCATCAGACGACCTTGACATCCCTAAGTACACCGGATCAGCGGACGACGGACCCGTACAGGACTGGTTCAACCTGTTCGAGCTCCATGCCGCCGCTGCATCTTGGTCGGAACGGGAGATGGTTACGAACTTCAGCGACTATGTCACCGGTGAGGCATTTAAGTTTTACCTCACCCACATATTCGACAACGACGAGTCTTGGCAAAAGATAAAAGAAGGAATGATCATCTGGTTTCAAGACTATAATGAAGATTCGATTAGCACACGCACTCTCAGTGCATTCAAACTCAGTCATCGCAGTCATAAGCAGCCTTCACGCACTCGAGTACAGAGCATGCATTTAGAATTCCCGTCAGGTGAAGTTAGCCACATGCTCACAGAAAAACCACATGGTCGTGTTCCCAACCTTCCACCTGGTTCCTCATCCGCGGATATATCACCAATGCTCAACTCACAACTGCATAAAAGAATTGAATCCGCTATTAATGACCGAGATGCATTTAACACTTCATGCCGGATGCGTACTTTGCAAACTGACTTGGCATTCAGCTCAGCAGTGCCACAAAGACAGAAGCATTCACAATCAGCATCTTGTGAAGGAAAGTCTTCTGCAGAAGCGTCTAGTGTTAATCAATTACAAGATCGAAGTGACGTGAATACAGTATACAACCTCATTGCCAACAATGAAAACAAAAGCACAGGTGCGACTTCTGATGACACAAGTAATCTTCAGGCAACCACCAACAATGAACGATTTATGAATACAGAAGATTCAAGTGTACGAAACCCCGCACATTGTTTTGTGCCGGAAACATCTACATTGGTTCACGTCGTAGAAACTTGCGAAGGACTTGCTAAGAATCCTGACACAGCACGATTAATGTCACACCACAAGCAAGTCGACGAAACCAAGAAACTACCACGTCAACGTATACTTCAACATTGTCAACGACGAAAGGAAACCTCATCGAAACCGCTTTTAAGGCTCAAAGAATATTGCAAAAAGGCCCATCGTCGTGGATACATTCTCCACCAAAGATCAAGAATGTGCCTTCCATCAAACCATCTACGACATCGCCATAGAAAAATCTCCAAAAGCCACAAAAGCACCCCTTGTACTCGGCAGAAACACAGGCAGCGCCCAATCAACCTCGATCAACGCGCACACAAGCTGCCTGCACGACCTGTGCCCCGACGAAGAATTCCATGCCTACGATATCCGAACTGTCCATTCTGCAAGATGTTCGAACCTCGTTCATTCTTCATAACAATGCCAGCTGTTATTACCCCTATCTCCACGTCCAAAGCATTTTTGTGTTATCCTGGACGCAACCACCAGCCTCGCCCACCAGAACTCCTGCGTTAACCGGACTGCTGCACTCTCCCATGAAGTCTTTGAAAGTTTACGGAACTACCCTGGAGCAGAGAACCAATTGTGAATTTCGACATTTGTGACTTTTTAACCTCTACTTGTTTACTTTTTCTTGTTCGTAATCCATGCCTTCTTTCGGGGGGAGGGGGAATCGTGTGACGTACGAAGCGATGGTTGGTAGAGGCAGAGAAGGAAGAAGTGAAGAACAGAATAAACATGGCGTATGAGCCAGGCCACGTCTGCCATTCATCATAGCGTCACACACACACACACACACACACACACACACACACACACACACACACACACACACACACACACACACACACACACACACATATATATATATATATATATATATATATATATATATATATATATATATATATATATATATATATATATATATATATATATATATATATATATATATATATATGTATATATATATATAAGTGTTCTGATAAACTTGGAGCCTTCGAGCATACTTCAATTTACATTAGTGAGAGGGTAGGGGAACTTCGGTGAACAATTATCACTGCGATTGAAAAAGAGCGATCGAAGAGCTTATCTAACGAGTTCTTTTTTTAACGAGTGATGCGGTCTGATAATTGTGCCTGTGTTTACTTAACGCTCAAGCACAAATCGTTGTTCTGAACTAACGAAGTACAATCGCAAAGGAATTGCGACACTTAAAGAGCAACCTGCAACGGGAGCTAAGTTGTCTCAAATGCAGTTTTGTTCGCTCAACAAAGACTGTTAAAAATGATTGTCCGTGGGATAACGGTATATAGTGTGCGTAAACGAGGTCACACGGGAAGAATGGTATTTAACGGCGGGTCAACGGCCAAATTAGCCTGCCGGCAAGTTTGACAGGTCGCCGAGGTTCGGCTGCGCTGCTCGCCTGTCACGCCTTATCGTGGTTGCGCTCCCTTCGTCGTCCACGTCCGGACGATTAGATGGGAGCCTTCATTAGGGATTCAGAAGCAATTGTGCGAGTGTGCGCTAATGGCTTTCCTTCCGGTTCCAGGAACGGATGAGTTACGCTTGCGCGCCAGCGTCGATACAACGCGCTGTCGTCCGTGCCGATAAGTAGCCGAGCACACCTGAGTGGATATCGGCAAAGCGAAGTGTGCGATATCTGAGGGGACGAGCTCCGCCGAGTTAGCTATTGCGCTATTTGTGCCCTGTGGAACGAGCTCATTGACTTGCACAGACGAGACGCTGGGAGACGTACGCACCACGCGTACGTTATACGCTGTCCACGTTTCGTCCAAATATAACTCTTGACATGCAGCCTTGCCCGACCGAAACAGTCGAGTAGCGCGGAAGGCATAGCTAACATCGAACAATCTTACTCCGAGTTGCGGGAACGGTGTTCACTGTTGACTCGTGTGCTGACTTGCCAATATGGATTTTCCTTGGCTTGCCGGCTGAACGTCTAGCGCAGAGGCTAATACATCATACTTAAGATAAGAGCTCAGTAAGCTCTCTTGTCATAACTTCACGTAAAAACAGGAAGACCGATACCGAGTCAAGCTTTGGACAAACGATACTGCGTTTCACTGTGCCTGCGTAGAAACTTCCTTCCTTATAGATCGTTCACACGTCACATTGAGTAAAGAAAAGGAAAGAGTTTTGGATTTTGAAGAAATCTTAGACGTTTTCCATGGTAATATCGGAGGCGTACGTCCTACCCAGAGCTTAGATATTGCAAATCCTGCAAAATTTGATTGGTGTCCTGGTAGATGAGCTACTCCAAACTTGTGTACGCTGAGCCTGGGGCTCTTGGTGGGCATTCAATGCTTACTTTAAGTGTTTTAAAGCGGCGCTTTTATGCCCGCCGTTTTCCCGTTAAGCGGTGTAGACAAAAAAAAAGTCAGCATATCCACGGAGTGAATTATGATGAGTGGGGCGAAACGTCCGTAAGCCCGTCCTTGCTTCCGTCCGTCCGTTCGTTCTTGCTTCCGTTCGTCCGCGCGAAAATCCGTGCGTCCATCCAGGCGTCCTTCCGTTAGTCCGTCCATTAGTCTGTCCATCCGTTCTTGCGTCCATCCGTCCGTCCTTGAGTCCGTCCATCTGTCTGTTTGTCCATCCGTGCGTCCACCTAGCGAACACTCCAAGTGCCGCCATATCGCATCTCGCATCCTCTGGGGCACATACCCGCTCCGCGCGTCCATCCATCCGTCCGTACGTCTGCTAGTCTGTCTGTCCGTCTGTCCATGAGTCCGTCCGTGCGTCCATCTAGTGAACACTCCAAGTACCGCCATCTCACATCTTGCATCCCCAGTGGCTCTGAGCGGGTATGCGCCACCGGTGGCTACGTACAACAACATCGGAGGATGTACAGACCCACGCTTTAGGAAGCTTCGCCCCTAAAAATTGGCCCCGTATCTGCATGTTTCACTGCAAACGTCGTCGAAAGACGATAGTCTGGCTCTCTAGTCTGGCGTCTGGAGAGAGTGAACAAAACGTTAATTTGATGTTCTGCGCGAGAACATCGGTGAATTCATTCTGGAGGCGCTGTAGAGTGCCTCGATCCGTGCAGCGGAGGCGAACGAGTGCATTGAGGCACGTGAGACACGAGTGCTATCTGGCAGTTATCTTCGAAAACGAAAGATGGTATGCGCGCCTGTCTCGAATGCGATAACGTGTAGAACACAAAGTGACGGGTAGGCGCCACCACCGTGTCGTTTTAGCAAAGCGTTGGAGACGCTTGCCTTTTTGTGCATAGCGTTGCATTGTCAGCGCAGCGTCATAAACGCTACGGTCCTTAGAATTACTTATGTATGCCTTTTCTATAAAGAAACACATACGCAATATTGACGTGTTGTTATTGTGCCTCAGATATGCTCAATAATTGCTTTTAATTGGCGATCGCACAAGTATGAATGAACGCTGAAACTTGAGCAATATTGGTGGGTGCTGCAGATGGTGTCGGAATTTTCGGCCCTTTCAGGTACCGTTTAGGTGGACAAAGAGACAATCGAATGGACAGACTGAGAGAACTAAATTTTTGCGTCTAAGTACCCCAAGATAGATTGTCGTCTTTACAAAGCTATTATCACTATGCCAGCGCGTGCCCACTTTGCCATCTTCCGCTTCGCTCCCTGAATAAGTGTGCCAGGCGCACGCCCTCCCGCTGCACTGATATGTCCGGTGTGGGGTGCAATAACTCGGATGGGTGAGAGAACATGTACGAACAGAGAGAAAGAGAAGTAGACACAAAGAAAAGTAGAATCAGAGAGAGAGAGAGAGAGTGAAAAGAAAAGAAAAACAGACAGAGGGGAAAAGAAACAAACACGAAAAATACAGAGACACAATTCATGACTGAAGGCGAAACAAAGGAAGAGAGAGAGAAACAAAGAAAGGTATCACTGACTTGAGACAAAAAGAAATAAAGAAAGAGAGAGTGAAAGAAAAAAAAGATTTAAAGAAATGGAGACAGACACTGACAGAACCCGATAGATACCTATTGAATAATCGGGAGTCGCAATTTTATCCTGTAAATACTTCTTGCATCGGGTTGTGAATGCATGTGTGCCTCATCAAGTCAGCATCAGCTGAGTATCGACCAGTACTGCTCTGTTCCAACCTTGTGCATTTTTTTTTCAGTGAGTCAAATGATATGTGCTAATTACATGACAACATATAAGAATGTAATAGTGTGCAAACATTTCAAACTGCTTGCTGTGACTTTGCTTCTAATGATATTGTCACGGGCTGAGTAGATGCCTGAGGATGACGACGACGAAGTGCTGAACGTGACCGTGCTCGGACTGCAGCAGCGTTGTACGCAATAGCTCGCCAGTATATTCGCCAGTACGCATTTGCTCGCCAGTGTATACTTTATTCCCCGTAACATCATTGATGGAGGTGCGGGGTACCACTCGCTATACAGCCCAACTAGCTGAATCTTCGCAGCGGACGGCGCATTGCAGCTTCCACGATGACTGACCAGGCTACTCAAAGTCAACAAGATCCGTCAGCCCCGCAGCCGATCGTTGTGGTGCAACCTCGTGACCCAGGCCCATTCAACGGCACAAGTGGCTAGACGTCGATGACTGGCCGGTTCAATATGAGCGCATCAGCAGCAGCAACCATTGGGATCCGACGCTTATATTGGCGAACATCATCTTCTACTTGCATGGCACGGCAAAACTCTGGTACGAGACACATCAAGAAGAGTTGACTAGCTGGGACGTCTGTAAGCAGAAATTACGCTATCTATTTGGGAAACCCATCGGACGTCAAGTGGCCGCAAAGAAAGAGCTTGCGACTCGTGCCCAGACATCCACAGAGCCGTACATCACGTACATCCAGGACGTGTTGGCTTTGTTCCGCAAGGTCGACAAAGACATGCTCGACGAGGACAAAGTCGGACACATCCTGAAAAGAATTGCCGATGACGCCTTCAATTTTCATCTGTGCAAGGACTGATCGACAGTGGAGTTGGTCATCGAAGCATGTCGTCGCTTTGAACAGGCAAAAAGTAGGCGCATAGTTCACCGATTTGACCGCCTTCCCAACACGACGGCTACGTCCTCTTGCGACGATTTGCCCCTACTACATCAACCACCAGCGCCAGAAAACGTCACCAGAATAGTCCGTCGGGAACTCGAGGCTATGGCTCCCGCTATGTCTAGCGTCAGCGCGCCAGGACACAACCTCGATGCTGTTTCAATGATACAGACCGTGGTTCGCCAAGATATCACGAATATGGGCATTTCGCCACCTCATCAAAATGCCCCTGCTACTTCCAGCTCGGCTCCAGTCGTTGCGGCTACCACTCCGAACCGCACGTTCGCGCCACGACGAAACCCAGCTGAATGGCGCACTCATGATGATCGGCCCATATGTTTCACGTGCCATCGGATAGGACACATCGCTCGCCATTGCCGCAGCCGTTGGACCTCATCACCTCGACCGAGCTTCTATGATTGGCGGCCTCGCTCTGAACGTGCACCTTATGCCCCGTCCTACCGTGCTGAGACAGGTGCAGAGCATAATCCAGAACGTCCGACCAGCCGCTCGCCATCGCCCGTGCGTCGTCAGTCCCGCTCGCCCCAACCCCGCCGTTCTCGGTCTCCCTATGACCGTCGCTCGGAAAACTAGCCGGTGCAGCCCCCGGAGGTGACGCTGCATACACGACTCGGACTGCAAATCCTCTGATTACTCCCGACCAGCGGTGCAACCTTTTTACAATTCTCGTTGATGGTTTACCTGTAACTGCTCTTATTGATACCGGTGCACAAATATATGTGATGAGCTCAGACCTCCGCCGCCGCCTCCAAAAAGTTCTGACGCCTGCGATTGCACCTACCGTTCGTACAGCGGATGGGAGTACTCCTGCTGTGCTTGGAATGTGCACTGCGCGATTAACGATTTCTGAGCATGAAACTTCAGTTCTGTTCGCTGTACTGGAAAATTGCCCTCATGACCTCATCCTTGGACTCGACTTTCTGACTTCACACGCTGCGCTCATTGACTGTTCCAAAGGTCTTCTTCGGCTTGAACTACCATCCTTCTCAGAGACCGTCTCTACCAGCCCACCTCGTCTACGCTCTGTCGATTTCCTCAGACTTCCGCCGCAAGCCGCAGTCCAAGTTCAACTCTCGCCATAACCTCCAGTACCCGATGCTGATTATATTGCTACCCCAATTTCTGACGTGGCCATGACACGCTATGTTGCACTCCCCATCACGGTGGTTACCGTTAAGGACAACCGAACTTCATTTCCCGTCCTCAATTTCGGCTTCTCAGCGCAAGTTATTCCTCGTGGCATGTCACTTGCGCATCTGATACCACTGGTCGACCACACAGTTTCCGCCCTAACCACCGATTCGCCACCCAATTTTTCGTCAACGTCGCTCTCGTCACGTTCTTGTTTCGACCTTTTCAAGCCAATGCTATCTGACAAGCTTACCTCTTAACAAGTCTCTGCTTTCTGCCGTGTGCTTGCTTCTTATCAGGACATCTTTGACTTCGGCGACCGTAATTTGGGCCAGACATCCGTGGTAACCCATCGCATCGACACCGGTGACGCTCGACCCATTCGTCGACGACCCTACCGTGTGTCAGCCCCGGAGCATGCTATTATACAACGAGAAGTCAATAAAATGCTTGATAAGGGCATAACCGAACCCTAATCTAGTCCCTGGTTCTCACCCGTTGTACTTCTTAAAAAGAAGGACAATAGCTGGAGATTCTGTGTTGATTACCGCCATTTCAACCATATCACCAAGAAAGATGTCTATCCTCTACCGCGCATAGATGATGCACTCGATTGCTTGCACGGTGCCAAATATTTCTCTTCAATAGACCTTCGCTCAGGCTACTGGCAGATCGCTGTGGACGACAAAGACAGAGAGAAGACGGCCTTCGTGACTCCTGATGGACTTTATCAGTTCAATATGATGCCTTTTGGATTATGCAATGCCCCCGCGACATTTGAGCGCATGATGGACTCTCTCCTTCAGGGCATGAAGTGGACCATCTGCCTCTGCTATCTTGGCGACGTTATTGTTTTTTCGACTACTTTCGACGACCATCTTACCCGTCTGTCTACAGTGCTTGATGTTTTTCGACGTGCCAACTTGCAACTTAACTCGTCCAAATGCCGCTTTGGGCAACGCCAAATCTGCGTACTCGGCCATCTTTTTAACGCTGCGGGCGTTCAACCAGACCCTGCGAAAGTCCGAGCAGTTCGCGACTTCCCCACACCCCGCTCAGCCAAGGACGCCCGAAGTTTTCTGGGACTGTGCTCCTATTTCCGTCGTTTTGTCGAGAAGTTTGCTGAAGTAGCCCGTCCTCTAACCTGCCTCCTCAAAACGGATGTCGCATTCACCTGGGGCCAACAGCAAGCAAACGCCTTCTCGTCGCTCATTGACATTCTCACCAATCCACCAGTCCTAGCACACTTCGATCCATCTGCCGCCACGGAGCTTGGTACTGACGCCAGTGGCCACGGCATAGGCGCAGTGCTGGCGCAGCGGCAACAAGGCATGCACCGCGTCGTCGCGTACGCAAGCCGACTGTTGTCGCGCTCGGAACAAAATTATTCCGTCACAGAACGCGAGTGCTTAGCTCTCGTCTGGGCCATTGCGAAATTCCGACCGTACCTGTATGGCCGACCATTCTCAGTTATTACGGACCACCATACGCTTTGCTGGCTCTCCTCACTCAAGGACCCTACGAGACGCCTTGGTCGCTGGGCGCTGCGCTTACAAGAGTACACTTTTTCCGTATCCTATAAATCCGGACAACTTCATAAGGATGCTGACTGTTTGTCCCGTTACCCAGTCGATCCCCCTGACACGAGGGAAGATAAACAAGAGGCCCTCGTTCTTTCAATTACCGACTTCACCGACATAGCTGCTGAACAACGCCGCGACCCCTCTTTGCGTGCTATTATCAATGGTCTGCACTCTCCCCACCCTGACCACTCCTTACAACTGTTCGTTCTTCACAACGACATCTTGCACCGCTACAACGCCTGCCCTGATGGTGCTGAGCTTTTACTCGTTGTTCCTGTGCATCTTCGCTCAGACGTTTTGGCCCAGCTGCATGATGCCCCCTCCGCTGGGCACCTAGGGGTGTCACGCACGCATGACCGCATTCGCCGCCGATTCTTTTGGCCTGGCCTCTACCGTTCTGTGCGACAGTACGTTGCGGCATGCGACCTCTGCCAGCGCCGCAAGACACCTGCTCTGAGACCTGCTGGTACCCTCCAGCCCATTGAAGTACCAGATGAGCCATTTTTCCGAGTCGGCCTCAATCTTCTAGGACCTCTTCCCGTGTCGGCCACCGGTAATAAGTGGATTGCTATTGCTACCGAGTACGCAACGCGGTATGCCGTTACACGCGCCATCCCCACCAGCTGCGCTACTGATATAGCCGATTTCCTTCTTCATGACATCATTCTGCGTCATGGTGCTCCTCGTCAGTTGATCACCGACCGCGGCAGCTGTTTTCTATCTAAAGTAGTCGACGAGCTCCTGCGATCCTGCTCTACCCACCACAAGTTCACTACAGCGTACCATCCGCAAACCAACGGCCTCACGGAACGCCTCAACCGTACCCTGAAGAATATGTTAGCGATGTACGTCTCCAAGGATCACAAAGATTGGGACATCCACTTACCTTTCGTTACCTTCGCATACAACAGTTCACGTCAAGATACAGCTGGATTTTCACCTTTTTACCTACTGTTTGGTTATGACCCGCCTTTGCCCATGGACACCATGCTCCAATCTGACGCCTCCTCATCGACTGCTTATGCTCGTGATGCCCTGGCCCGAGCTGACATCGCCCGCCAAGTCGCCCGAGATCGTTTATGTGCCTCGCAGTTTAACCAAAAGAGTGCTTACGATCGCCGGCACCGCGACGTACAGTACTCTCCGGGGTCACTCATTTTGCTGTGGTTACCATCACGTCGTGTTGGTCTCTGCGAAAAACTGATGTCCCGTTACGTTGGCCCCTACCGCGTCTAAGTACCCCAAGATAGATTGTCGTCTTTACAAAGCTATTATCACTATGCCAGCGCGTGCCCACTTCGCCATCTTCCGCTTCGCTCCCTGAATAAGTGTGCCAGGCGCACGCCCTCCTGCTGCGCTGATATGTCCGGTGTGGGGTGCAATAACTCGGATGGGCGAGAGAACATGTACGAACAGAAAGAAAGAGAAGTAGACATAAAGAAAAGTAGAAACAGAGAGAGAGAGAGAGAAAAGAAAAGAAAAACAGACAGAGAGGAAAAGACTGATTGATTTGTGGGGTTTAACGTCCCAAAACCACCATATGATTATGAGAGACGCCGTAGTGGACGGCTCCGGAAATTTCGTCCACCTGGGGTTCTTTAACGTGCACCCAAATCTCAGAGAGGAAAAGAAACAAACACGAAAAATACAGAGAAACAAATCATGGCTGAAGGCGATTTAAAGGAAGAGAGAGAAACAAAGAAAGGTATCACTGACTTGAGACAAAAAGAAATAAATAAAGAGAGAGTCAAATAAAAAAAAAAGATTTAAAGAAATGGAGACAGCCACTGATAGAACCCGATAGATACCCATTGAATAATTGGAATTTGCAATGTGATCCCGTAAATACTTCTTGCATCGGGTTGTGAATGCATGTGTGCCTCATCAAGCCAGCATCAGCTGAGTATCAACCAGTACTGCTCTGCTCCAACCTTGCGCATTTTTTTTCAGTGAGTCAAATGATATGGGGTAATTACATGACAACATATAAGAATGTAATTGTGTGCAAACATTTCAAACTGCTTGCTGTGACTTTGCTTCTAATGATATTGTGTGGCATAGCAGTTTCTTCCACGATGCATAGCTTGTCGAAAATGCAATTATGATACCTCGAAATACTGTAAAGCAGAAGAAAATTATCACAGCATATCCACGGAGTGAATGATTATGAGTGGGGCAAAACATCCGTAAGTCCATCAGCGTTTCTGTCCGTCCATTCGTTATTGCTTCCGTCCGCCCGTGCATCCGTCCGCACATCCGTCCGTGTGTCTGTCCATCTGTGCATCCGTCTGTCCGTGCATCAAACAGACAGACAGACCACGGACGGACGCGGCCAGCGGATGATTCACGGTTTGCCAATAAAACCCTTCAAACCTTCGCCCCACTCATAATTATTGACTCCGTGGATATGCTGTGATGTGGTTACTACATACATGCATACATACAGGTGACGGCCGAACCACCCATGGCTTAAGGAGCTTCGCCCCTAAAAGACGAACACTATTACGCATGCTAATACCTGTGCTGCGATTAGAACAGTGGCTTGTGCAAGGCGGCTCAATGGTTTCCGTGTGTATCTCGTTAATATTGCGCTGGACTAGGGGCGCGACGTGCCCCATATCTTTCGGTGCACAAGAAACGGCACGAGTAGGAACTGTCCGCGTCATTACGGAAGTCATTTAGTGATACATTAAGGCAGTGTCATATCAATGATGTGAGCGGGAGCTTTAGTGCCGACTGCTCATAAGCCATTATTCCAAGATGTTGGAATAAGCGGCTCATAGTGTGCGACCTTTCGAGCACCGTTCAGGACCGTACGATTAAATATCCCTTATTATTTCCTTTTTTCTCAAAGTGCTCATGTGTAAAAAATAAAAATGACCAGGAAAGCTAGACAGATACAGAAAGAAAACACGCCCTTGGGTAAAACGATCGATCAGGTTGTCCACTCTGTATCCCTCTTTCCCACCATTTTTTTATCTTTCTCAGTAGCAAAAGATGCTCTATTTTTTTTACATTTTTACGCGAAGGGCTCGAACAGCCCGCAGGCCTTGACGAGTCACGTGACGCCCTATGCTTAGGTGTAGTACCCGACCGTGTTGTCACGTCGGCCACTCGCATGTAGGCGCACTTGCCAAGCCGTAGCCACCGTGTTTTTCGAGCAGTTGCTGGTCAAACAAAAACGAGCTGTCCAACTGGCTCGTGTTCCTATTCTTTTTGCACGTACATTTCCTCCCCTTTGCCCTCACACATAGACTCGCTCGCAAACCGAAAGACCCCAGTGCGCACCGACTCAGTACTCGATTTTGGGCCGCAGCCACACGTCGGCCCGGGTTGCATATTTTATCCTCAAATCATTGGAGATGGATGGAGCCCGGAATTGCTATCGCACGTCTTTGTTCTTTTTCTGCTTATCTTACGTGGTGGATCGCCAACTAGATTTGGGCTCGTTTTCACCTCCTGGTTCATGGACTTTTCTTCGGCCGACGCAGTGCATGGTAATACCTCGTATCCGTGAAAAGAAGGGTTGAATTATAGATAGGATAGCGACCAAGAGTGGCAATATTGCATGCGCGAATTGCGCACCTATCTGAAAAGGCATAATGCTCATTTTTATGGTCATGGTTATGTTTAAAGTTGTGTTTTCTTGAAGCATATCTACAACTACATCTCACTTGAATCGAACGCGTCTAAGCGCCGTGCAAATTAAAAAAAATGAAAGGATGGTACGTAACTCACCACTGAGATGCATATTCTTCCGGAAAGCAACACCCCGAAACATCGTCTTCCCAGTAATTTCCACGGCCGTATTCAGAAAGCCTCAAGTATAATATATCACTGGTGAGTCATGGTCACTCGTATGAAAATGACAATGGGGAAGCGGAAGACGAGAAATAACACATCTATGCCGTCGCGTTTGTGACGACTCTATTCACACTTTCTGGCAAGCTATGCTGTCTGCTGCTTCAGGCCGGTCACCGAGCAAAATGCCAGCACTTACTTGTTTTCATTATTTGGTAATTCATAATACTTCTCAGTAATAGGTTCTCATTATTCTTGCGATTAATAAAGAAAAGAAGCCCTTGAACTTACACTTCTTTCCAGCACTTACTAAAGTTATTTGCGCACTGTCTGACACGTACGAGTGAAGGGCGAAAATTGGGCTTACATTTTGTTGTGATTACGATTGTCTCGATCTTTTTTTCCTATCTGATGCAGAGTTATGCTATTTTGTTCTCGTGTTTACGTTGAAACTGGATCCGCGTGCCAAACTTCACGTTCGTGAGTACGAAGGTATGCAGACTCAAGGGGAGGAGCTTGAATGGGAGACTCAGCCAGAATAAACGATCGCTGCTTGAAACCAAGGCATCGGATTTAGCAGCTGATTGCCGAGAGTGTGCATGTGCACCACTTTAAAACTGTTATGGGCGAGGTTTTCCGGGTGTCGCAGATACAATATTACCATCGTCATCAACTAAAACGTGCTCAACCGCAGCCCATGTATGCTGTAAAAATGATTAACAAGAGAAGCTAAAACGTACCCACCAACTCTGCTGCACGACCAAGTTTCACGCTAAATATCGCAAGCTGCGCTGAAGCTTTTAGCGATGCGATGATAATATAGAAGCACGAACACAGAGAGAACGTGAGCGAGGTAATCGAAGTCATTCACAAACGAACGAAGTGGTTGTGTCAGTCAGCAGTCACAGAATATCAATTATTGATCAGCACGTGTGGTAACACAAGAAGATCTTAGACGATGCGCGGCGCATATGTTTCTGCTTCCGGAAGTGAATTAATCGTGATTGCCCGCACGTGTCATTGATTACATTCGTTTCTTTCTTCCCTTTGGGTCCGAATGAAGTTCTGCTGAAGGTCAGTGCATGCAGCCGCGTGTTTCTTCGACATTCATTGTCCTTTTTGCGAGTGCCTTACAAGACACCTCTGAATACATCGCAATGTTTCCGCGAGCCAGTTGTTTCTGCAACACACTGAGCCGAGGCTCTTGATGTATTTCAATATAAAGCTTTCCGCATTGAGAAATCTGTCTTTTCTTTCCCAAAATGAACTCAGATAGATATAAAACAAAAAATGACAAAGCGCATTGCGATGCGTCTTTATTACATTTTGTCGAAGCAGTAATAGGATCGACAAGCCGCTATGACGCTGGTCAAGTAACGTTGGAGGAGCTATTGTAAAGCAAAGGGAAGGTTTTGCACCAGTATACAACGCTTCCACAGAAAAGACAAGAGGGTGCATTGAGAAGTCAAGTGAAATAAAGGTTGGAACGTGAACGTTTTACTTACCTGCTATACAAAATGAGATGAGGAGAAGCTGAAAAAATGCCCGGAGTTCTCCCCACCGTGAGCCACAGAAGCAGATGAACCACGCGGCCATCTCTACGACATGAGTGATACGAAATTCAGTGTGCCAAAGAAAGTAATGGCTTTGCGAGTTCTCCGTAGCAGTGTCCTACTTGGAAAGTCTCTCCTCGGGAAATGGTTCAAGAAAAGAAAACCTTGTGGTGCGCACGTGACTTTACAAACGCTGACGAGAGGGACCACACGGTGGTCCAGGTTACGAAACGCTGTCCACGTGGCTCTTACCGGTCAGCGCATGGGAGCCATTTGAGCAGAGCTTACGAGCAGTGCGCGCGAAAAAAAAAAAAAACTCGCATTGGCAGCATCCACAGCTTCCTGCGGCAGCGTGCTCGGCGGTGCGTCGGTTGGGGATGCGCAGCCCCCGAAACTAGAGTTGGCGCGCGCTTCCCGTTTCGCTCGGAAAAGGGCTCGTCGGGTCGAGCGCCGGCCGCGCCGTTCCCGCCACCGCGCGGGCGATCCCCAAAGCGGGAGCCTCCGCCGCCGCATTGTGCTGTCTCGGACGACGGTTCTTTCGATAGAGTTGCGGTGGCTGCCCTCGGGTTTGGTTACCGCCTTTGTCAAAGCAGGTTTGCGTCGTAAAGTGCTCTGGGCAGTATTAACCACGCTTTACAAGGCAGGTCTGAGAGAAACAGAAGATAAATAAATAAATGAATAAATAATTGACCTCTTAGTATATTACATAAATAATCAAATAAATAAATAATTGAGATCTTAGTAAAGAAGAAAACGAGAGCTCTAATAGCAGTTAGTGTGGTGTATTCACAATGCTTTGCGCTAAATTTAACGCAACAAAAATTAATTACCAGAAATGGAGCAGAAAGCAAGGAAGACGTCACGCTGCATTCTCCCCCCCCCCCTCGTGTCTTGTATCATCAGTAAAGAAGTCAAAAGTTGGACGCTGACCCGTCTGGTCAGAAACAGACATGAAGACAAAGAATACAAGACACTGAGACAATGAAAGCAAAAGAACCAAGTGTTTTTATTTGCTTTTGCCGTGTTCAGCGTCTTGTTTTAATTATATTCATATATGTTTTTAGCAGTCGACACAATGAGCTTATGAAAGTAAGTGACTGCCTGTAGCGGCTGCATTTTCTATGGAGGCGAAAATGCTGTAGGCCCGTGTGCTCTGATTTGGGTGCACGTTAAAGATCCCCAGGTGGTCGGAATTTCCGGAGTCATCCACTACGGCGTCTCTTATATTCATATGGTAGTTTTGGGACGTTACACCCCACATATAAATCAAAATAGGTGACTGACGGGTTTACGTGACATAAAATAAATGTGCTATCAAAAAACGTGTTAATAAACGGCTCTCGTTTGAGTTCCGAGATTAGGTTTATTGCTGAGTCCATTTAGAACAATTTAATTTGTTTAGCGCAAGGCACATGAAGAGTGATCTGGCGAGCAAAAACTGAGATTGTTCAACATTTCAAATTGCTTAAAGGTATACATGTTTGACAAATATATATCTCTCTGGGTAGGTGAAATATTATAAAAGAAACTCTACGGCCACTTTTAGTCTATAGTTTTTAACATTGAAATTAAAAGCTGGTTTTACTTTTCTAGACCCTTCAATCTTCTCTTTAAGTAAGTACTGTCCAGCCGGCTCCGAGGCTAGCTAATTTTCTTAGCGATGGTCCTTCTCTCCGCCGTCGTTCTTCCCGCCCGTCCTTGTTCTGCGTTGTTTTTTCTATGGGGCCCTGCCTAGTGTGCATGTGTAATAGACGGTCTCCGGTACATAGGCACACTCCTATGCACAGTTTTGTACCGTCACCGGAATGAAGGAACGCGCCTGATGACGAAGGCATGACATATCAATAATTGCGGAAGCGCACGCGTGAATCAATCATCGGTTAACTTGCACGTTGATGACACGAAACGTCTTAACAGTTATCTTGCACGTAGGGCCCCTCGCGTGCCAGATTGGTAGGTTTACACGTGGCACGGGCACGCGCAGATAAGTTTTCGTGCCTTGTTTCTTTCCCGCCGTTGTGCGCTTCTTGAATCGTTAGTTGATTAATATCTGGGGTTCAACGTTCCAAAACCACCATATGATTATGAGAGACGCCGTAGTAGAGGGCTCCGGAAATTTCGACCACCTGGGGTTCTTTAACGTGCACCCAAATCTGAGCACACGGGCCTACAACATTTCCGCCTCCATCGAAAATGCAGCCGCCGCAGCCGGGATTCGAACCCGCGACCTGCGGGTCTGTAGCCGAGTACCTTAGCCACTAGACCACCACGGCGGAGCGCAGGTCAAGGGATTGAACCCCGGCTGCGGCAGCATTTTTGATGAAGCCAGTAAAGCTCAAGGACCGTGTACTTAGATTTAGTGCACAGTAATGAAACCCAGGTTGCCAAAATTTCCTCACCCCACCAGTAGGGAATCTCTCACAATCATATCGTAGTTTTGGGGCATTAAATTCTGCCAATTGTTATTTTAATTCGATAGCCTTAGAGGGCTCATGTCGCAGAAATCCCGCCGTCGGCGTTGGCCCCGTCGGTTGTGAGCGAAAATTCGTCTGTGCATATGTGAGCGATAAAGCAAGTTACAGAGGTCACTGTGAGAGGCCGCTACTTGTCCACGCGTGCGCAAGCGATAACACTGAAAAAGCCGCGCATTCAAAGAAAAAAAGAGCGCTCAAGGTCACGAGGCGCGGTAGGTTCTTTGCCCCTGCCACCCCTCCCTGCTTAGCTTCCAGCGCTTTCGTCTGGACGAGAGAAGAGATAGTGCTATTGCAGCATGCGACACGCACTGGACTTATTGTTAAAATTTTTGCGGTGTTCAATTCGTGAGGTAGTAAGCTCTTCTAGTGAATTCAATCCATGGTTATTTGAAAAAAAGTGTTTCAGGTCCCCTATAACGCATTTTGTTTGGCAGGAGTCACGACGAAAACGAGCCCATTCGGCAATTTGTAGGCGCATTTGGGAAGCCTCAAACTACGTCGAAAAAGGCTGAGATAGTTCAGATATTGCCGCTAAAAACACAGGAACTTTCAAACAGCTCTAAAACTCGACAACGATGTCCACCTAGCGGAAAACATATCATGCCTTTCCAGAGGCGTTGATTAAGCAAACAGCAAATGCTAGATAATGTGCTGCTATATGTGAGGCATTGTGAGAATCTTTATGGCCTCCGAGATGACGAGCGTGCAGCGCGTATCTTGGAGGCCATGCGAGATCAGAAACCTGTATGTATCATTCGCACGCGGGCGCTGATACGATCTACTGTGTGCGTGTGTGTGTCTGTAACAAAACATATTATAAGTATGCACTTAGCGCTTGAAGGGCGCACTATAGGGCCGGATTTCGCTATCGTGTTGCACTCTTAAAGGCGAAGCTTAAAAGTCCCCCAATTTTTACGTTAGACCATGAGTTATCATTGGAACGCCAGTGTAGTCGTCGTACCTGGGGAGCCGAATGTGTGCACACAACGCCTCCACTTACAAAAGCCCGTCGATTCATACGATAACCCATGGCTCAGAACCAAAGGATGCAACATAGAACTACTGGCTGAATGCTTCGAAAAATGCTAGTTTTCACAAAGCGTGCAACCTGCCGTATTTTTGCACAGACGCATTCAGAAATCGTCTTCTAGTCATCATTTTTTATTGTAAGTCTTAAAGGAGGAGAACACCTTAGTCGGTAGCCTACATCAACCGGTCGGCATGAAGTTTGACATTCGCAGCTGGAAACAGGAAAACTTTATTTAGTCCGGTCCTCCGACCTATTGTCAAAAAGAATCTGGAAGTGAACTTACTAGACTGAAAATGATTATCTGAAAGTACTTTGCCTTAACTATAACACGTAGAACTTGAGTTAGAGGTGATAACACTGGATACGCTGCTATTTTGTTTAAGTTTGCAGTGCAATCGATTCGGTCAGACAAGAGCAGCCACCTTCAGCAACATCTAGAGAAGTTTACAAACTTTGATTTAAACTAAAAAGCGCATATGACGCGAAGAAATATTCGAGATATATTTAGTATATATCTTTTTTTCTTTTTTTTGCACCCGAATGAACTTACACAGCACTATAGGAAGGTATCGACCATCCTGAAGTGAACCGCGTGTCAAACAACCCTATCCCAAGAACCTTACTTACGAGCACGCCAGCAATATTGCCGATCCCGCTAATTCTTTCCGTCATGTATCTGCGTGGCTGTGTTTATAATCTATCGGTGTGTTTTATAGTCTGCACGCGTGACAGTGCATTTTGTTGTCCGATACCCACCCATTTGTTATTCGATGCTAGCGCGAAGAAAAAGTTTTCTTCATTTTTTTTTGTGTGTGTGTGTAGGGTAGAGCGGGGAGTGGGGTTACACTCTAAAACCCTGATAAGATTATAATGAATGCCATAATGGAAGACTGCGGAAATTTGGTCATCTGGTGCTCTTTATCGTTATCATCAGCGTGACTTCACTCACTGAAGGTCGAAGGTCTTTCTAATGTTCTGTCAGTTAACCCTGACCTGCGCTTGAACTTTAACATAAATCGAAGCCTGTTGACCTCTAGCACTTCGCCTCCACTGAAATGCGACCACAGCGGCCGTGATTCGCGCCTGCGACCTTCGGGTTTGAGCACTGTAGTCTCTAGACCAATGTGAGAGCACAAGTTTCATTTCGCATTACTCTGTTGTTTTCATGAAATGATTGATGGTTTGGAAGCTCGTTCAGAAGCATGGTGAACGCTTATAGCATTGACTGACCTAAACTACGCCGTATATGCGGAACACACATGTCTTCTGCATGTCGCTTTCTGGTATTTCCACCGTATTTCAACGTGTTAAACAATCCTCTTATTATTATAGATAAAATACGAACTTACTAAGGTAATTAAGCAAAGTGAAAATACCTTCAGTCTTCAATGTTTCGATATTCGCTCTTTTGCTTTATTACGCTTCACTTTTTAATCTCACAGTTGGCTAACCTCCCTGTCCTTCCTCATTTATTCCTCCTCCTTAATCTCACAGTGGTCAAACTCAATTAAAGTTGCAACCATGCAGAAGCGTAAACAAAAAATGCACGTTTTTAGCAGATTGTACACGTGATAGAACTTTTTTCAACAAAAAGAAAACATACCGTTCAGGAAATCAGACACAGATAACACCCGTTGCTAGAAGGATAGTCTATATACTGTTCGCTTGTTGCTAGGGAGATAAAAAATATCAACGAGCGTTTCCTGTAGCCATCGAAATACTGATTAAAATTGTACATTCTGAGCGACCTACGGAACTCTCGCTGCATATTGAGAGGCCCAAGCTTCCTTACATCGGTTGAAATTACAAATTCAGGGCACCGAACGTATACGGTTGCGGTCGAAGGGACCAGACCACTCAGCTACAGCTCGTCGGCGAAGTCTAAGGCAGCAACTTGAGAAATAGCTAGAAAAGACCTGGCGGCCTAGAAGTTTAGATTAAGAGGATGATAATTTTAGTAATATAACAACAACACATAGATGGGGACCTTCCACCCATCACAGGGTACACTTAAGGTGCCTGCATAGTTGCACAGCACGAAACGTATGAGAAGGGATGAGACGACACAACGCAGGTACTTAGTTAACCTTATAGTTAACCTTAGTTAACCTCACTGACGCTCCCCCATTTCTTCTTTCTCAAGCCGAAGGGTTTCATGTTTAGTAGCGCCATTCATGTATGTTGGATAGTATAAAGAAGCACACATAAATTTCTCACATGGTGTCAAGTGGGAACAGTTTTTTTTTAATAGAGACCAATCCACGAGAGCACAGAAGGAAATAGGAACGAGGGCAGATGCGCTAGTTTGAAAGCATGCTATTATTACCAGGGCACACCATGAGTATTCTTGGTGGCTTTTTCCTGTATGCTCTACCTTATAATGCAGTTTTAGAATATCGTGCCGAATTATTTGCGTTAATGCTTGTCGTCACTGCGCATGCGTCATACGCTATTCTCTTGCGAGCCCCCGTTATATGACGGAAATAGCGGTCGACCACGACGAACGCAAACATTGAGTACACTATTCTAAAACTCCCTACTGACTTGGTTTCCCGATTTTGAAGCAAGCTTGTTGGCAGAGTGGAATCGGACGGGAAGCGGATGCAACATGCCGAATGCGGTCGCTACCAGAGGTTGGTGGCGCCGATACGCGGTCGAAGCGCGACTTTCTTGATTGAAGTTTCGGGCCCAGTTGTAAAGTTTGCGATTGCTTGCGGTTCGACAATAGTTAGACAAAAAATGCTAACGTTCAGAACGAATGGTCCCGCTTTAGTGCTCACAGTGAGTACGTGATTCACTCTGTATGTAAAGACTCTTTGTTGGCCCGCAAAGTCCCGCTAATGAACGTTACGTATACGACTACTGCTACCCACCCAAACCTGATCACTTACCTGCTTTGAAACATGCAAGGGAAACGTAGAAAAACGTTTTAAACGTATCTGAATGCCTGAACTTCCCGATTTTCGCCCACTCATCATAATTCACGTTGGGAATACGGGGTGTTTTTTAACCCCGACGCGCGCGTAAGGTGATCTTGAAGACGCTGCCTTTTGGAGAGACCGAAACTATATTCGCATAGAATGGTATAAAGCTAAGACTGGCAGTGCACGTCAGGATTCAAAAAATAAAAAAAATAAATGAAAGCAAGCAAGAAAAAGAAAGTGCAGTGTTCTGATCGCAACAGCTCTGTAAACATCCTTCAACACGTTGAACGATGGGGAGCGTGAAGTGTCGTGCCATTCTGAGACTCAATTATTCAACGCAACGGCTGAACGAGCGCCCTGAATAATTTCGCAGGAGATCCCCCCAAAAAAAACTGATGTAAGGGGCTTAAAATAGGATACCAGGGAGGAAAAATAAATGTAAAAAAGAGAAGAAAAGGAGGAGTCTGTGGTTGAGTGGTATCGAAACTAATGTACAAAAGTGCGCAGTGAAAGCTGTGTAACCACGAACGAGATGAAATGAGCTTTTATTCATTATTTTATTTTAAAGATCGCTCTATCAATCCCACATGTTTCGCCATCACCGCTGGCGACATGGCTGGTCATTGACCGCTCGCTCAGAGCTATATTACGGAGCCTTCATATTTTATGCCGAGGCATAACGCCAGTGGTTGTGCTACCTTGCATTGCCTTACAGAAATTGTGTAAGAAAAAAAATTTTTCTTACACTGCGCTTATAGCTGATTTCATGAGGACGGAATGCGGCCATCGCAAGCTTTACTCCGGTTGCAACACAAACTCTTTCAATGGCTGTCGTTGAATCAAGAGCAAGACATGTCCCAGATGCAATGCGGGGGGCTTATTCAGTAAAGTCGCTTTTGGGACGGCTTATTTGTCAACTTGCGCTTGAGTCACTAGCTGTGGCGACTGTCACTGATGGCATTGTTTGAAACCTATCGCACATGCCGGCAGACTATAGTGTGGGGCTGTATAGAGTTTTGTTGCGGATGCCTCCGGCTAACATTTTCTGATTTAACTGGCAGCAGGTCTACGACGTGCTCCGTGTTGACTAAAAAAAAAATGTAAGAATGACCGTGCGCAGACATTGTTTTGGCAGGTTCCAGTGCAAACAATCGAAATACGCCAGTGTCTAAGAACCGTATACAAGATTTTAAAAGACATCGCTTGTGTGAAATGTGCCGGGGACGGCGCGCCGACTTTATACCACCAGATGGCGTGCTGCCACGGTTGAATAATGGCGCTGCTTTTCAAGAGGGAAAATAAAACCCTGGATGAGGGATTTGGTTTCTCGGGATGACGTGGTTCGAACACCCCGTGAGATGGTATTATGAACAGTTGGCATTGCGAATCCGCCACTGCGAAACTGGCAGTAACAGCCCTTGCCATTTTGAAAATGTGTTCGTCTTACTGAAACTCTAAAGCTATTTTGTTTTTGTTTTTCTGACTGTGTAGTCGTAAGCATATCACCGCAATCCTTTTGTTCTTTTGGCTGGATTGGCTTTTTAAGCACGACTGGCAAGTGTGATCCAGTGTTGCAGTGTCCGCACGTCCACTTTTTGCCCCCCCCCCCTCTCTATTTGGTCTTTTTGGTCGACATTGCCCATATTCTCTCGGCGTTGTCCAGCTCATCAGCTCCTTTTTTGTTATCCTCCTCATCATCTGCCTTTATTTTTGTGTTTATGCTTTCCTCTTTGGCAATGTGCTGAGGTGTCTCTACGAGAAGAAATCGCATTTATACTTCTACATAGATTTTTTCGTTATTGCCCCGCCGCGGCGGTCTAGTGGCTAAGGTACTCGGCTGCTGACCCGCAGGTCGCGGAATCGAATCCCGGCTGCGGCGGCTGCGTTTTCGATGAAAGCGGAAATGTAGGCCCGTGTGCTCAGATTTGGCTGCACTGTAAAGAACCCTGAAGATTAATTTTAAGACCCACCTTTCTGCTCTCCTTGTCTAACTCCTTAATCATGAGTTGCAATTCATCCCCTGAGTTACTCAGCAATGCAATGTCATCGGCGAAGCGCAGGTTACTAAGGTATTCTCCATTGACTCTTATCCCTAACTGTTCCCATTCTAGGCTTCTGAAAACTTCCTGTAAGCACGCGGTAAATAGCATTGGGGAGATTATGTCCCCCTGCCTTACACCCTTCTTGATTGGTATTCTGTTGCTTTTTTATGAAGCACTATGGTAGCAGTTGATCGCCTGTAGATTTCTTCGAGAATGTATATATACTTCATCTACGCCCTGATTCCGCAGTGTCTGCATGACGGCTGATATTTCTACTGAATCAAATGCCTTCTCATAATCTATGAAGGCTATGTATAGGGGTTGGTTATACTCTGAGCATTTTTCTATTACCTGATTGATAGTATGGATGTGGTCAATTGTTGAGTAGCCTGTTCGAAATTTTACAATTAATCTTCAGAAAACGAAAGTAATGTACAACAACCTCGGAAAGAAGCAGCGCTTCGAGATAGGTAATAGTGCACTTGAAGTTGTAAAAGACTATGTCTACTTAGGGCAGGTAATAACCGCAGAGCCGAACCACGAGATTGAAGTAACTAGAAGAATAAGAATGGGGTGGAGCATATTCGGCAAGCACCCCCAAATTATGACAGGTAGATTGCCACTATCCCTCAAGAGGAAGGTATATAACAGCTGTATCTTGCTAGTACTTAGCTACGGAGCAGAAACCTGGAGACTTACAAAGAGGGTTCAGCTTAAATTGAGGACGACGCAGCGAGCAATGGAAAGAAAAATGGTAGGTGTAACCTTAAGAGACAAGAAGAGAGCAGAGTGGATTAGGGGACAAACGGGGGTTAACGATATAATAGTTGAAATAAAGAAGAGGAAATGGACTTGGGCCGGGCATATAGCGCGTAGACAGGATAACCGCTGGTCATTGAGGGTAACTAACTGGATTCCCAGAGAAGGGAAGCGGCTTAGGGGGAGACAGAAGGTTAGGTGGGCAGATGGGATTAAGAAGTTTGCGGGTATAAATTGGCAGCAGCGAGCACAGGACCGGGTTAACTGGCGGAACATGGGAGAGGCCTTTGTCCTGCAGTGGACGTAGTCAGGCTGCTGCTGCTGATGATGAAAGAACCCTAGGTGGTCGAAATTTCCAGAGTCCTCCACTACGGCGTCTCTCATAATCATATGGTGGTTTTGGGACGTTAAACACCACATATCAATCAAACAATCTTTTGTTATTCATATTAAATTCAATTGAGGAAAACCAAAGGATCTCAGAGCTGTCAGATTATCAAGGACATTTTATTCAGAAAACATTCTAAGCATTCATAGTAATAGGATTTATTCAGGAGAAAAAATAACCGTCATAATACAATACAAACTCTCATTTGCACGGGTTCGCAGTAATCATACAAGTAACAACTCACTTGAGTTTGCCCTGAAGCTACTGAAGTGAAACGCACGTGCTCGTATGTCTCGTTATGTTTCTCGTTATACTTTTCAGCGTACTTTCTCCTCAAACATCTTAACAGGATGGCTTGCAGTATACTCGCTAATTTAGGGACGGCATCATTTTCTTCAGTATGACGAGTGGTATGCGCGATGGCGCTCCAGATAACCACGTCTTGTCGCTACGAGCCTTGTCTCTAAAGGTAACGTTTGCTACATATACCCACGCGTTGTGTCGAAATTACGTCGATATGACCTGCACTGAATACGGTGGGGAACGAAAGCATGTGTCACTTAGCTTTAAGTCGCCCAGTTTTAATCCGTGAGTACTGTACGTTCGTTTTACGGAGGCTTTCAATGCGTTATGGGTTATATTTGTAAGGGTTAAAAAAAGACAGTCACTTGTTAAAAATAAAGACCACACTTATACGAATATTTCCGGACGTTAATATTAGGAAGTTATCTATATGACAAAGTACTTGTGACAAAACTTCCAATTTCCGCGTGTATTGCGAGTAACTTTGCAGTGTGGCGTACAACAAAAAAATTGCATAGAAGCACACATCTCAAATAACTAGCGACGTGAAAATGGCGGCAGTGCATGAATTTAAAAATATAGGCTGCTCTGTTGTGTGGTCACGTATCTTAGAGAGAGAATAAAATGAGGGAAAGGCAGGGAGGTTAACCAGAAAATGGAGCATACGGTTTGCTACCCTGCACTAGGGGAAGGGGGAATGGGAAGAAAGATTGGAAAGAAAGCGAAGAGGGAAATAGACGCGCGCGAAAAAAAAAAGGGGGGGGGGGTGAGCTGGGGTGATACAGTCTATACAATAGGCCGCCGCCACGCAAAAAGTTCAGTAAGGCCTTGACTGATTTTCTGTGAGCACACAAATCATGCCGTCTTTCCAGCACTGATTGTTGAGACAAAGGTCTGTCGTAAAGGCGAGCTAACGCAGCAGCTAGTTGCCGTCTTTGCACGCTGTAACGAGGGCAGTGACAGAGAACGTGCTCTATAGTTTCGTCGCTGCCGCAATGACCGCAAGCAGCACTGTCTTCCATGCCGATTTGGAAGGCGAAAGCTTTGGTGAAGGCGACACCAAGCCATAGTAGGCAAAGCACCGTTGTCTCGAGTCGAGAGAGTCCAGACGAAGGCCGGCGTCGACAAAACGTGTCCAGTCTATGCAGTCGCATGTGCCGTAAGCACTCGGTGTTCCACAGGGATTTTAATTCTGCACTAGCGATTTTTCGGATGGTCATTGCAGCATCAGTCCTTGAAAATGGTATAGATTTTTCTTCACCATCTTCGTGTGCTGATCGGGCAGCTGCATCGGCATGTTCGTTGCCCAATATGCCGCAGTGACTTGGAAGCCACTGAAACGTGATTCTGTGTCCTTCGTCGAAGAGGTGGCGAAGCAGTTTTCTAATTTCCAACACTAGTTTTTCATGAGGTCCACGGCGTAAGGCGAATATCAAACACTGCAGTGCTGCCTTAGAGTCCGTGAACACGCTCCATTTCTTGGCTTCTTGGTGTTTAATGACTTGAATTGCGCTACGTAGAGCAGCAAGTTCCGCAGCTGTCGATGATGTCTGGTGGGATAAACGAAACTTCACCGTTGTCGCTGTTGCAGGAAAGATCACCGACCCTGCAGACCCATTCACTTTAGTTGAAGCGTCAATATATAGATAAGTATGCTCACTGTATTTCTCATATAACAAGAGAAGAGAAAGCTGCTTTAGCGCTGGAGACGAGAGCCGGGCTTTTGACCCTATGCCTAGAACCGTGAGTTCAACATGTGCATAGGTCATACACCATGGGGGAGTTGAAATCCTCGATGGAGTTGTATATCCCGTAAGAATGCGTGTGCGATATGACAAGACTGTCTGGCAAAATGAGGCACGAGGTCGAGATTCTGGCAGTGAAGCTAGCTTAGTTTTATATCTTTTCAGTGAGAATTATCCGCCTTGTCCGGGTATATGCAACGAGGAAACACGCGCGTTCATGCGTCGGGCTGTGCCAATATATCAATACGACAGTTGAAGTCGATAACATAATGATCCCAGCTTAGATGCCGTGCACGTGAATACTATACAACATCGCATACAGTGACGTCAACCGCGTTGGAAGCTTCATGTCGCGAGGAGGCATGTGCACTTCGATCATATCAATAGGGAGTTTTAGAATAGTGTTTGCAAGCACTGCGGGCGTTGCGGGCGTTGCGGGCGTAGCGGGCGCCATATGAGTTTTAGAACAGCGTTTGCGTTGCTGCGATCCGCAACGCACGATCGCGGCTACATCGTAGCCTCGAAACCAGCGCTTGCGGGCCACATGCGGGCCGCCATCACCGCACGCAATTTTGGAACTTTTGCGTGCGGTCCGCGAACGCCGACTCACGTTACGACGCATGCGCAGTGGCAGCGACCGCACTGCAAAGGCTCGCGGTGCGCTATTCAAAAACTCCCTAATGAAACAATTGCGTTCTTACAGCCGGCAAATCGAGCTACACATTCAGCGGTGTACCACGTGGAACTATTCGGAGCTTTCAGTTAGGTTAGGCTGGTTCTACTCGCTACACTGCGTCAAATACCTTAGCTGCCAGCTTGTCGCACCCTAATGAATTCATAACTTAACGTGTTTCACACGATAACTGGTGACTACTGGTGCCAAAAGAGAAGCTGAGGATACAACTCTACGAAGAAGGAAACGTCGAGTGATGCTGTGGATAGCGCTCGACTTTCGTGATCGAGCCGCAGGTTGCAGGATTGAATCCCAGATGTGGCGGCTGCATTTTCGATAGAGGCGGAAATGTTGTAGGCCCATGTGCTCAGATTTGGGTGCACGTTAAAGAACCCCAGGTGGTCGAAAATCTCCGGAGCCCTCCACTACGGCGTCTCTCATAATCATATGGTGGTTTTGGGACGTTAAACCCCACAAATAAATCAATCAAACATGATCGAGCGTTACATCCCAGAAGTCGACTACTTCGCCGCGCAGCGAAATCTGATTGAACCCAGTGATTGTGTTCATGAGAATTGACGCCGCATAGGTGCACGGAGCAAGCGGCAAGCGAAAAAAAAAGCAGCTTCACCCTACTTGTGCCAAGAGTGAAGGAAGTGCCAAATGAATGAATGAATGAATGGTATAATGATGATCATGATGGTGATTATGATGACCTGATATGAATGCGCTCACTCAAAAAGGGGTGTGGGCCTGTATGCCCTCTTTTTTTCTCTTTGGTTTCTTTTTAATTCCTACTCTCTGTCTTTGTTGTTCTCCTTTCTAGCTTTTCTTGTTTTCTCATTTGTTTCAACTTATTTCTAAATTTCTCCCTACTTACTTATATTCTTTTCTCTCTATTTATCACTTGCTTGCTTTTTAAATTTTTATACGCGTTTGTGTGTTAATGTTTCTTAAGGCATAGTATAAATGTCCGCACTTAATATCACCATCAAGGTGCTCGAAGAACAAGAGTAACAAGGCTTTTCTTTGGCGTGAGCGTGCCCTCTAGATGCTGCAGCTGGCTATACTGTGTGTTTCGCCCAGCGACGAAAACAACCCGATGACACCATACGACAGCCCGGCCTCCTGAAACGCTCCGCACCCAAACAGGTTGCGCGAGTGTATAGCTCGTTGCTAGGTTAAGCCTTACGTATCTGACTTTCTCAACGCTACTGCAGCGTCACTATTACTGGCGTTGGCAATAGAATCGCAGCGCCGCCTACATGCGTGGTTCCTCGTGTTATTCGAACGAACCTGAGCTTAAGGGTTCGCAGACAGGTCATTGGCCGTAATCGCAGTTCAAGCAATCGACTTGCCGTTGGGGATGGCTTGCCAGTTGCATAAGATACTGCGACACAGTATATCCATCCCAGAAGCGTTTCTCATTGCAACTCAAGGACGCGCGTATCAGATTGAGTGGCGCTCAAGATATCCCACATAACCTGTACCACATAGAATAATATTTATAAGTTTAGGTAGCAACGTCAGAAGTGAGGTTCTGTGCGCTGGTGGCGAGGCTGTCCTAAGGTTTCATAAGAAAAAAAGACGGAACGAGAAGAAAACGTGACCTTGCAAAAAGCAGCGAGGCAGAAAAGCACGTCTTGTTTTTGTGCGCGGTGTCCGCATTTATTCCAGCGGTATAAATAGGCGCCTGCGGGCTTTTGTGACTTGCAACGCGATCATGATTGATGCCCTGTGGAAACGAAATGCAGAATCCTGCGGCGGTACTGACCATCTCTTGCTCAATTTGAGAACTAATGATGAGGTGATTGTTCGCGATACACATGCAGACGCTCCCAAAGCGTTACATCTGGTAATGCTATAAGTGACGAGGCTAAATCGATGGCGCTCTCGTATTAGGGCACGGTCTTTCGTTTCTCATGTATGCGGGCTTGTAACGTGCAGGGATCGATTCGGCTGCTTATGTTGGGAATGAGTAATCGATTTCCTCGGTAATCCCGCAATTGAGTAGCGGATATGTTTCGCTCTAAACTGGTTCGCTATGCACGCGATCTGTCCAGGCGGGCGCGTTCAAAAAAAAATATCTAAGAAAAGAAATGGCGAAACAACCAGAACTATAAACATATCACTCGGTGCTTGAAGTAATTTGTAAATTAAAAGCTAACACGGCCACAGCTCCGCGAGATGGCACCGAAATCCGTTGATATGCTAATTGAGAGTTCAGCTGATGCACGCTGTACAGAAATTGACCAGTGAAGTCCATAACATGGAGACCTGCGCATAGAGGATGACAAGCGAACTAAAACAGAACATTTTGTTTTTATTTGCAAATGAGGGCGATTGATGACGAAGAACCTCAACACGAGCTTGAAAGGCAAATATTGCTCCCTCCACCAAAAAAAAAAGAGAGAAAGAAAAACTGATGCGAAAGTTTCATGCGCCAACTTGACCGTTTAATCTATTCACAAACATTTAGAAGCCTTATCCAGAAAAAAAAAAGTCAGGAGATCGCAGCTGATTGTTTCTAGCCACCACATTTTCGTCACTTGATGTTTTGCAAGGGCGCAGATGTGAGTGCGAAATTGAAATGCAGCTGACGGGTGCACTGGAATAAACTTCCTACTTGAGTCTCTATGACATACAGCATGCATTGTGGCTACATATACGCTTTGGCATAAAAAAGAAAGATGCGTTTCTAAAGATAAATATAAACTAGAATGAAAAGTGTCCAACCCCATTTAGTGGTAGGATACTTGTTGATGTTTTCAGCCCATTTCGCAGATGAAAAGAACACATTGGTCGAATTAAAAAGAAAATCAAATACTACGCACGAAGCTTACTGTCTTTATTATTGTTTTTCCTCATATATTAATTTTTTTACAATTTTCGAATGTGATATTAGCCGACAACCATGTGGGGAAGCAAGTTACACAACCAATGCTGTGGAGTCGACTTTCTTGCTTAACTAATGTAGGCGTGCAGGGTGTTCAGTCGTGAACGGGAAATTAATGTTAGTTATGTCGTTGACTTTTTATAAGAATTATGTTTCGTGTTGAGTAGCCAGCCAGTAGTTTCGTTAGTCTACCTGCCCTTCTATACATTCGACCACCTGGGGTTCTTTAACGTGCACCCAACACGGGCCTACAGCATTTTCGACTTCATGGAAGATGCAGCCGCCGCAGCCGGCATTCGATCCCGCGACCTGCGGGTCAGCAGCCGAGTACCTTAGCCTCCAGACCACCATGGTGGGGCAGGCAGTGTGTGGCAGGCTCTCAGGTGAAAGGAGGCTGACAGAAAGGAGACGTGTAGATGCACCTTTGCATCAATTCTTTCCGAGGGCGCAAAAAAAAACGCACGACGGTGAAGTAAAACAGATCAGCAACACTCGATGGTTTAAGAAACGAATTAGCTTCCAGGAAACTCCCTGCATACGATCGCCGAAGATCTTTGCTTATAGCGTGCATTAGCACACTCGCTACAACAACATTAGAAAGAGGACACCCACTGCCGGCGATTTCTGTTTTTCGTCTGGCCCGTTAAACTCGAAAATCGGCGCTGCGCGCGAAATGCGACAGCCTGAGCAGCGTCGCCCTGCCCGAAACGTTTCGAAGCCGGCTGTCGCGAACCTGGCTGAGAGGGTTTCTCAACCCGAGGCGGGCACGAATGGAGCGGTATAGCTTCGGTTAAGTTACACAAACGCCTTTCAATAACTCGGTCATGATCGGTGAGCTCGCACTGGAGCATTACAAGAGATAATTTCTGTTACTTGTTTCCTTACCTTCTGGCTCCTTTGCTTCCTTTTTTAAAGGAGTGGATAGAAAGAAAGGTTGTATGGGGGCCTTCAAAGGTTCTTGAAATCGACGGGCTAGTATGAAAAGAGTGTACAGCCACTAAATTGGCTAGACAGTGAAAATCTAAGCACGAGCGCACATCGAGATACAGGCGCGCCAAAAAAAAAGGAGGAAAAAAAGAAAAGTAGTATGAAGTGAGTTAAAACAGAACGTTGTCCAAGACAATAACAATGAGTGGGACCTCCCCCTCCCCTTTTCCACTACTCGTTTATGCTATATACACTCACTCTGTCGAGCTTTCCGGGCATTCTGTGCGATCTGGTGCGGGCCGTTCTCAATTCCGGTCGCGTTGCAGAAGACAACACAGCCGGCATAAGGAGACGACGCGCTGCTTCGCAATGAGTTCGAAGTGGGAAGTTTATTTCTTGCGAAGCTGGAGAACGTTTCTCAGTCTCGCCGGCTATGACTTTTTCCTTTAACTTCATTTTTGTTTCTCCCACGTCCTGGTTCAATTCACACATGCGAGCGTGCTTCTGTCATTGTTTGAGGTGCAACGTCGTCGTCACATCGGCCTCGCTTTGCGACAAGGAGAAAGATGACGAAACCTTTATTATGAAGAAAAATATATACACACTTATGTACATATATGAAAGTGCGTCGATGAAGCGAATAAGTTATGATCTGCGTGAAGATCTGCGAATCTCCAAGGCCGCAACTGTTGTGCCTTGAAGTCTTGCATCACAACGGCATTCAGTCCGTTTGGGGACCCCGTTTTACTGAAAGCGTTTAATTTGGTTCGAGCGGCAGAAAAAGCAATATGAAGCCACGCAGATTGAGTTAGAGGTTAGAGTTTGTCGTGTTGTATGCTTCTCTTGGGCTCATTTTGATAGTCGCGTGGTACATTGAATGATTTCGTGATGACGGCAGGGCGAACCCGCATCGTAACCTTGGGGTTCTTATTCCTACACATCGTCGAGGACGTGTACGACTGGTTGAAACGAGACAGAAATTGAAGCTGGCTCCTGCGCAGGGAACGTGATCGTTTTTTGCGAGGTCAGAGTGGTAGAAGTACCATCTGCAAGAGTGGGTTGAGGTCACGGACCTCCACGTAGTCTCATGCTGCGTGCCAGCGGCTACTCCCTGATGGACCCGATGGACACATTACGAGAAACAGACGGACAGACAGACGGACGGTTGGACGGATGGACAGACAGACATACAGATAGACATACAGATCGACAGACAGATCGACAGACAGATCGACAGATCGACAGACAGATCGACAGATCGATCGATCTCGATAGATCGATAGATCGATAGATCGATAGATAGATAAATAGATAGATAGATAGATAGATGGATAGATAAATAGATAGATAGATAGATAGATAGATAGATAGATAGATAGATAGATAACGACTTGGGAAGAGCTGGATCAATAACCTGGAAACAAGCTTTTTGGTTGGCAACCCTGCACTAGTAGAGGGGCGTCGGGAGATAGAAAAGCGCATTTTGCAGGAGAGAAAAAAATAAAATTGTCAAGAGAGGCGGCGAAAAGCACCTCAGAATAGTAGTGTGCCCTATAGAAAGTAGGAAAAAAAATCCGTATGCAGGGGTTGTATGCTCGAGCCGGCGTTTGGACAAGTGGAGTGGTCTTCCTCGAAGCTAGACCTCTATCGTTGGGGAAGACCACTCTACTTGTTGAATAGTTGTCTCGAGCATACAGCCCCTGTTTACGCGTGCATTTTTTCAGAGCAGGTTTCCATCTTCTCTTCTAACTATTTTTTGAACTATAGAAGCCAGGAATATATTTTCGACATCGCACAAAAAAGAAACTGGATTGGAATGCAGTCTGCCATAAACTTTCTTTATCACTACGTCTTGGTTGTTGAGCCAATCGTGTCGTGCTGAAAACTGCGCATACTTCGAGCGAGCAGTCCTATATCTCTTCAACGGGTCTCCCATACCTGCAGTGTATGCCTTGCCCTCCATGCCGGCTGCTTTCTTACGTTCTGTGTAGCCCATACTTCTCACAGAGCATTGTGCATCATTGGTGTCCCGTGTTGGACAGCAGCTTAGCCGGGCCACACGTACACGTAATGCCACGAAAGCAGACATCGCGCCACGTGACTCCCATTTAATCTTCGCGCTCGTCGCGTCGTCTAGCGCCATTTAACGGCCCCCGACGACGTATCAGCAGCAGCAGTTAGGCAACCGTCCTTTCTTTTGCGGCGCTCCCGTATCCGCCCATCCAGCACGTGCCAACGGACGCGCCTCTGGCGTATGCAGCGCCGTAACCCACCGGTCTCTTCCCTAAATATTTTCAGCTCACCATCTTCCCGCCTCCCCTGCTGCCTTTAGAGTGGCCACAGCCGCAAGTACTCGCTCCTAGTGATGATTATGAGAGCTTTGGGAGGGCCACAGTGGCCATTTGCGGCACGGGCTCGATTCCATTAGGTTCTCCGGGGTCCAGTTTATCGATCGGGGGAAAATAGGGAAAGGAGGTAGAAGGATGGGCGGCACTCTTTTTGCCTCTGCACGGCTGCTTGCGTTCCTGTTCTTCTAGGGCACCAGCTCCCTGAAGTTGTGTCTGTTCCTTATTTTCTTACGTATCTTTTGCCTTCAATAATGCAGTTTTTTTTGCTTCCCTCGTGGGAATATACAAGACTGCGTTGGGAAAGCAACGTACACGCACGCTCTTACTCGGCTAGCGATCTGGCGGTATAAGCAGGCGCCAATGCGCCGTCTGATTAAGAAATGGAACTGGCGTGAACGGTGCCCCGACGGCGAGAAATTAAGCCGCATTGAGCAGGAAAGAGCACGCCACTCTGAAAATCCTTGCAATGGGCCGTAGCATATTTAGGCTAAGTTGCCGCTTCCCTCTGCTTTTTGTGTTGTTCTCAAACGCCGCTAGAGGTATGAATTGCTGCGCACGGTAAGGCGTTCTATATAGGGCGGATCAGTGACTGAGAGCGAAAATGAAGTGGCCGAAAAAAAAAGTTACGCTATGACGACACAAGTAAATTAAAATTTCGCACGCAGCTGAAGGAGACGCTGTTTATAATCAATACACAGAGACGAAAAACATAAGTTATGCGTGAATTTCTCATAATTGCGGTGATTTAGAATCGCTGTCACGTTATTAACCTTGCTTATTTAATCTTGCACCTAAGGAATGCATCTATTTTTATGAAGGAAGACAGTAGCTGAAGACGCTACAGAGCTATAGTACAAGTTTCTCACGACAACTGCTAAATTTATTTATACAGTCATCGGAAGATGGCATCGTTCCTCAAGAATGGAAGCGCAGCCGTCTTGTGCCACTTCTAAAAGCAGGAAAATCCCCTCTGGTGCTGACATCATACCGGCCTATAGCTCTCGCCAGCTGTGTTGGAAAACTCATGGAACGCATGATTCTCACGCGCCAGAAATGGTTCCTTGAACGGCACAACATTTACCCTGACTTCATGGCGGGATTTCGATGAGGCCGTTCATCGATTGACAATGTCATCGATTTGGTACCATCAGTAGAGCAGCAGAAATTAAGGAAACGACTAGCACTTGCGCTCTTTCTTGATGTGAAAGGTGCATGTGGTAGCGTTTTCCATCAAGCTATACTAGACACACTGCTGTTAATTGAACTGAAAGGGCGAATGTTTCGATGGATCCAAAGCTACCTGGCATGGAGATCCTTTTTTTATATACTGAAGATGGCCCTACCTCAGACCACTACACGTGCCATGGCGTCCCACCAGGTGGTGTTTTAAGACCAGTTTTTTTAAATCTTGCCTTGCTTGGCCTGCCGGAAGCTCTCTCGGAAACAGTCAATGTTTCAATATGCGCTGATGACATCTGTGTCTGGGCATCAGCATTGACACGCCTACAAGTTCGAGCAAGGATACAGAGGGCAGCGTCACAAGCATCTGACTATCTTCGCACGCAAGGTATAACAATCTCAGCAGAAAAATGGGCTCTGGTGGCCTTCACGCGCAAGGCGATGACAAGTTACCCGATAAGCATTAATGGCGAGCCATGCACTCTTACATGCACCTCTTACAAGCGTAGCCATCGTTTCCTAGGTGTACTTGTTGACCTCAACCTCTCTTGGAGCCCTCACGTGACTAGCTTGAAAGCTAAACTGCTATCTATTGCCCACGTCCTGAAAGTCATCGCTGGAAAAAGATGGGGTCCGTCATTGAGGTGCATGCTACAGCTGTACCACGTACTTTTTTATTGGTGTACTTCGCTACAGTTCTCCTCTGCTTACTAAAACTGTCAAGTCAAACATTCGAGCACTTCAGAGCGTGCAAGCACATGCACTACGTGTTTGTCTCGGCTTACCACGGACTACCTCGACCACTGGAACAGTTATATTGGCTCGGGATCATCGTGTTACAACCTACGTCACAACCGACGTGCTGATAGCACATATTCGGCACATTTCGCGGATGGTATCGAGCCATTTGGCGTTTCTGCCAGAACAACGACCACAGGCGTCGTTCTCAAAGTCGTCAGCTCCCACCGCGCTTTGCTACCATCCAGTTTTATACCCTTGGCGCGTTCACCGTCCACCTTGTGGAGCCTACGACAACTCGACGTGCGCCTTTCCGTCCGAGGAATAAAAAAATAGAAAAGTCATTTCTACCTTGGCCTTGAAGCAAGCAACTCTGGACTGTTTACACAACTTTTCGCTGACAGAATCCACGTATACACGAATGGATCCACCACCCAGACTAGGTCCACCAGCGCCACAGTCATCCCATCGCGACACATCGACATCATCCACAAACTTTGTCACGTTAGCACGCCGACTGGTTCGGAAATTGTTGCTCTGTGAGGTGCCATCGATTATATCAAGCAACAACCGGCATATTGTTGGGCAGTATTCTGCGACTCCAAGGCGGCTCTACATTGTCTTTCGTCAGCACTTTATCGCGGGTCGTATGAACAACTGGTGTGGGAGGTCAGAGAAATGCTGCACTATGCGACCTAACAAGGACACAACGTTGTGTTTCAGTGGACACCAAGTCATTGCGGTATCTCCGGCAACGACCTCGCCGATGAGGCAGCCAGAAATGCACACGTACAAACAAACCGAGTTTCTGTACATTTATCTAGGATTGACTCGGCTAGATACCTAAGTAAGCTGGCTGGCGCAGAACATGACACTCCACAAGTGGCAGTCATCACAGTTTGCACATCATAGACTGTATTCTCTCGACCCATCTCTACGACTCCGGCTACCCTCTGGTCTTTTTAGGGAGGAAGAAGCAGTGTTGTGCCGTCTGCGTTTGGGCGTAGCCTTCATCAATGCCTACTCATTTAAGATTGGGATGACCGACTGCGCGGAGTGCAACGACTGCACCGTTGATGGGACTTTTGAACACCTCTTATGTTACTGCCCGGCATACACAACCGAGAGGCTTCACCTGCGCAGTGTCTTAAATCAACGTGACAGAATTGATTTCACTGTCGAGAAAGTATTGGGACCATGGCACTGCCCATCCCAATTCGGAAAAGCAACGAAAGCGCTGTTGCGTTTTCTCAAAGACACCAGCCTGTATCATCGTTTGTGATGTAAAACTGTTACGCGTCGGCCCAGTCAGTGACCTTTTTTCTCCTCCTCTATAACTTTCCGTCCTCCTCTCCTCTTCCCCAGTGCAGGGTAACCTACCGGGGCTCAGCCCTGGTTAACCTCCCTGCCTTTCTCGTACTGTTTTCTCTCTCTCTTCTCACTTCTACATACCAGCAGAGCATCGACTGGTGGTTCTCATGTGGAAATATTACATTACCATGAGCTATAACATTACAGATGAGATTGAAGCTATAGGCCCGACTTCCCAGGAGCACGTGAAATGTATTTTGTAAAAGTATGTGGACGGTTGTTGCGTGAAGTTTAGACGAATGCGGGGGTTTAAAAAAAGTCAATATTTCTAAATCTATATCACGCCGCGTAACATTTCCATATGCAGCCCGTGGTAGCATATGTGCACAACATAGTGTTACACGTACTGAGGAGTTGCAAGCAAAAAAAAAATCGCCGTTTTTTTTAGAGTGGTAGAGCATCGGACGCGGTATTCGAAAGCCGCAGCTTCGGTCCTTACCGGTGGCAAGTTACCTTTTCGTCCACGTTTATTTATTCACACTTGCATTACAATTACTTCTGCTAACATCTTCTATACTTTCCTTGACCTCATTGTCTGTTAGTTTTCATGAATATTCCAGTTCCCTGTTATCGCATTCATTGCTTCGCCCTCGCGACGAAAGTGACCTGTTTGAGAGAATGGCGATTCCTGAAGGCATGGTCTAAGCGTGCGTTCAGGACTCAGAGCTTTATATTAAATAGTTGTGCGATGGACGCTGGGAGTTGCGTTGCGTTGCGTTGCGTCAGTGCGGTATTTTTCTTACGTTGTTTACACACTGTCTCGCTCAATTGAATCTTATTCCCATCACCAATTTACACAGAACAGGGTGGACATCTGGCTAATCACTCAAATTTTTCTTATTTTTTCTTTCCTCCTCCTCTATTGTTAGTCGAAGCGTCAGCGATCAGCGAATATCTATTTCTGAGAAGGAGGTGAAACCGATGCGACGAGTCCGAGCTCACTTGAACAGAAAGTGCGCATGGAGCTTACAAGCGATAAAGCAATAAACGGATGATTTCTGGGCTGTGGCGTAATACTAAGCACTCGATACATCATTTTTTTATTGACGAGATGTAAGGAGATGTTGGCGCACAAATGGGGCGCCGGCTACTCCATATGCCTTAGAGGTGTCACTTATCGGTACACCACTTATCGTGATCAGAACGCATCATTGGCAAGCACGCATGATTTACCTTAACTTTCTAAACCAGTATTGTAGACAATTTGCTTGATATTGTCTTTATGAAGGACCACTAAACCACACCCGATAACACGAACAACGAGCACGTTACTTTTTCCCGGCATTTACAGTTTTTGTGGCATGAACCCCAGTTGGTCGAAATTTCCGGAGCCCTCCACTATGGTGTCTCTCATAGTCATATGGTGGTTTTAGGACGTTAAACCCCACATATCACCAGTTCTCGTGGCACAGTTCGTGGCGCCATCTCTGTATTCACCTGGTGTCAGGACAAAAATAAACACTCGATTGGCCGGTGTAGGATAGGTATATGCTGCAAATTGTCACTTATCTTGGTTTGCTATTCAGTGGCACGCCCGGTATGTCTTCTGCGGCATGACTGTCATGCTAGATAAGCTGATTTCACTTTTTTTCTGCGTTTGCAGCTGCGCAAGAGGGTGGTACCAGCGTGTAGTCGAGTGGCGCAAGATCTTGACTGGCTCAGTGCTTAAGTCTGGCATCGCACTTAGTTTCTGAAGAAATGAGTGGTCAGGAGGTCATGGCACTTGTTCGAAAGGTTTTGAAGGCGAGAAATAAACTAACGTTATGTCTTTGAACTCGGTGCGGTTGAGAAGCGCTTTAAATCTTGCAAGAAAATTTTCTGTGCAAGCTTCTCTACTTATTTTTGTATGTTTCTTGGGGGGAAGAGAGAATGGACGAAGCAATATTGCGTCCTGCCTTCACGTACGCTCAAACTAGCACGATTATTGAGACGTAGCGCAACTTTAACACTGTCGACACTACGTATGTGATGAAAAAGCAAAAAATAACGAAAAGTCAGCGTTTCTCTTGCTAAAAAAGTTCAGTTACCGAGCGAGCCAGGCAGCGTCAGACAGATGCAATGACCTCCGAGAAACACATCTTTTTTTCATTCACTTGGTAAGGACTGCACCGGTAACTAGAGGCGCTTGCATCATAAAACGAACGTGATCCCTGACAAGAAAATAATAAAGAGAGAATTTAGAAGGTGAAGTAATACAAACCCACAAAGAAATGGAGCTGCTATAAAACTGAGCGTTGTGGTGCAGCGTGATATAAAAAGCTCAAAAGCCTCGCTGTTTTCAAGCGTTGGAACGACGTATACGTTGCGTCGACTTTCAACGCCCTGCGATGACTGGGTAGCATGTCGAGCTTAATATTCTTGTATACATCCCGGGCGATGTTTTGTAAGACTGCCTTCTTACAGCGCTATCTGAAATGTCAGGGCTGTAAAGGACAACATGACACGTACAGCACAGAAGACAGCCGCAGGATCTTGATCAGGCAGAAAGCCTGTGGTGGGCTTCTTTCTTTGCCCCATTTTCGCAAGGAAATGCGTGTCTTTTCTGCGTCAAACACCCACACGCCAGTGTTCTTGTCGACGCGGCAAGGCGGGCAGGTGAACAACATGGAAAGTAAGCGGTTGTAAAAAAAGAAAAGAAGTAAAGTTGCACGCAGTGCACGCCATCTTTGTCCTTCCTTCACACGGTGAGCGTAATAATGACGCTTACTATGAGAATAATATCTGCAGGGATTCACGTCCCAAAGCAGCGATAGGATGGAAAGAGGCCTCGGTGGAGGGCTTCAAAGACTTCCACCGTCTGGTGTTCTTTGTTAACGAGCTCCGACATCGTTCAGTACAGGGGCCTGTGACATTCGAACTCCGTCGAAATGTGAGCGCCGTGGACGGGGATCACACCCACGACCTTCGGCTCAGCAACCGAGCACCATAAGCACTGCTCCACCGTGGCGGACTGCCAGAGTTGCTTCGCGTCTCCAGTACAAAAACAGAGTTTATATAAGTTATTGAAGGCTTTCGTTATACATCACATAATTGTGCCTAACTCTTAATGAACACAAAATACATTAAAGTGAGGTGTTAGCTAGGTGCAAGGTGTGAGCGAGAAACAACATAAGAGAGAGAGAAAAAAGGGGGGAATAGAAAGAGTGCATACTTCCAAGTTTAGACAGCGAAAACACGTGCACTATTAAGGTATGAAAATGCGCGTGAGGTCGGACAATATATATATATATATATATATATATATATATATATATATATATATATATATATATATATATATATATATATATATATATATATATATATATATATATATATATATATATATATATATATATATATATATATATATATATATATTTATATATATATATATATATATATATATATACATATATATATATATATATATATATATATATATATATATATATATATATATATATATATATATATATATATATATATATATATATATATATATATATATATATATATATATATATATATATATATATATATATATATATATATATATATATATAATGCACCACACATGCAAAAACATTATAAATGGTTTAAGTAGCAGAGATAATCATAACCGGGGCCAGCGGCAACAATCATTGATAACTTTGAAGTCGCTTTTGTGCAAAGTTATTGGTTAGAAGCTGATGCATGAATTACTATCTCTTGCGATGAGAGTTGAGCTATTTTCTAGCAAATGCATACTTTCAAACTGCAGCATGCAGCCGCAAGGTGTACAATGAAAGTGAAAGTGCCGTCATTTATCAACAAACTACTTATTTGTGGTATAAGTTATTTTTATTTTTCTATTTCTCTTTGTCTGACATTGTACACCTTTCTGATTTTATATTGCTTGTTTCCTTTGAGCAAACTTAGTTGGAAGTGCCAATCTTTTTGTGCTGTCTCTTTGTTAGTTATTTGAATTATTGCCCCTTTGAGCCTTTAATATTGAGCCATATATAGACCAACTATAGCACATCGCACGCTGCATGAGCTGGAACTTTTCTGGTAGTGTATTTTTTGCCTGAAACCGTTTGCAATGCCAGCCAGCACAGTGGTAGTTATTGGAGTTTATGAAAAAAAACCACCTCCGACAAAAAAAAAAGTAAACGCGTCAAAAACTTTGGCGTTGAACTAACATTACAAGCAGTGCGTAGGTTGGTCACCAAGAGCGGGCGTGGGGGGTTGTCATGCTATAATAACCTGCTTTGAAAGCCTTCGTAACAGGGAAGCCGTATTCGTATGGACGTGCATGTAAAGCTTACATAAAGCAATGATAAGTTCATCTATCTCTAGTTTTTTTGGCCTAAAACACGTTGTTGCTTTGTTTTTGTTAAATTTTATTATACAGTTGAAAATTTAGGATCATTACCTAACTCTATGTCATACCAATAATCCTGCACTTGCATTTTTCCTGCATAATCCTGCATTTTTTTCTTATTCCACTCTATTGTTCTAGTGTTTTAACGAAAAGGTCAGCTAATTATAGCACTGAACTTACTGCTATATTTAAAAAAAAAGTCCGATACGCATCATTATTCCTGCGGCAGTAGTTGCGGTTAAAACAAACACCTAATTAAGCATCATCTGAGCCCCCACTCGCCAATCAACGAAGTGTTTCGTAACCATCGAAGTTCACGTGCTCTTAAATGCCACAAGGAGCGGCACCGGCAGATTGGAGTGAACGCACCTAAAAGGACGCCACCTCGTGGCTCCGAGGAAATCCGATAGGCTGCAAGATTGAAGACTCTCGTGAAGTTGTTGCTAACTTTCGGAAAATAAGTTCGAACGACCGTCCCTCTACGTTGATGTTCTTTTTTCTTCTTTTTGCCTTCATTTTCTTCACCGCCCTGAATTTGTCGACATGCGCCGAGAATGGCGTTGAGCGTGCAAGGCATACCCGACACCGCGCTATCTGGTTACGCTGTGTTTAATGACATGTTTTCAGATGAGGCAGGCCATGCATATTGAATACATGTAGTTTTCGTACACGACAGCATATTTTACTCTGCCTACATTAATTCACGCCTCTCTTCTATATCTTCAATGAAATATATATATATATATATATATATATATATATATGAGATATAACAGACAGTAATGCCAAGGAATGTACAGGGGAAGTTATTAGAACCAATGGAATGTAAATAAGAAGAAAGAAGAAAGAAAAGTGGATGAAAAAATTACTAGCTGTGAGCAGGAATTTTTTCATCCACTTTTCTTTCTTCTTTCTTCTTATTTACATTCCATTGGTTCTAATAACTTCCCCTGTACATTCCTTGGCATTACTGTCTGTTATATCTCATTAATATTGTGTTAAACCACAGAAATACGAGCCCTTAGGTATACACTTCTCTCCCTTATATATTATATATATATACAAACTTTTTTCTTAACGTATGCCTGACCACATGCATCAGAGATATTTCAACATGCAACGTCACTATATACCTTATTCAGGACATAGCCTTTAAGTATATGAGCGTGGGATAAATATCCCTCAACGAGGGGCCTTAATGCATATCTCTTAGCGTTTCTGAGCGAGACGTGCGTGGTCGTACATGCTTGCAAACGCGAGCCTCGGGTGTATTACTTCTCCATTTTCTTTTTCTAAACATGTACGGCACACCTGTAGGTGGGTTGTACGGTACATATTATGTCTGCGGAAGCTTTTAGCTCCCCGCTTTGCCTCGTCCTAGAACTGAAATGAAGACTAACATAATTTTTTCAAAAAGAAAACAAACAAGAAAACAAACAAAAACTAAATAAAAAAGAGAACCGATGCACACCCACGCTGCTTAGTTTTTCATACGCGCGAAGTGCCGTGACGTGCATTTCGTGCAGTGACTGTCGTTAGGACAAGCAGGTATTGTAATTCGTTTCCTTGCACTTTTTTGCTTGCATATGTTTTTCTTTCAGGTTGACACGTCTACTTTGTCAAGATGCGCAGTCGAGATATTTTCGTGTGGGCACCGGACTTACCGGTTGCCTATAGGGTCGTTCGAAATGGGCGTGGTTAGAGATTCTCGCTGAAGCTCACCTCGAATAAGGAAAACTAGCGAGACCTTATAGTAGCTGTAAATGAGATGAGTAATGCTCGCTTGTGAATGTAACAAAAATTGATGATAATGATAATAATTATGATAATATAGATAATAATGATAATATAAACAATAAAAATAATGATATTAATATTGTTACGGTGCATCATCGACAGGAGCAAGCGTGGCACTTAGCGAAGATGAAGAAGACGCCTGTGCGTTAGGCGCTTGCACGAGAGGCAACTCAGACATCTTGTTCGGCTGCCGACTCTCGGTGGACGCTGTCCTGTAAGCCAAGACCTCGCTCCGTCACATTTGGTGGAAGTGCTGGGCAACCACCTCGCAACGGAACTTCGCAGCGGCCGACGTTTGAAGGGTCATTCCACAACGATGACGGAGAGTACGGCGTCTGCATCTGCTCCTGGTGTTCCTGCGGCCGGAGATGATGCGGTAACTACATCTCCTTCTGCGACCACAACCTTTGTGCTCGAACCTCCGCGGGATCCTGGCACGTTCAGCGGTTCCGGCGATCCAGATGAAGTTGACGTTGAAGATTGGCTGGCAGAGTACGAACGTGTGAGTACTCGATACCGATGGGGCCCGACTCTTATGCTGGCAAACCTGTTATTCTATCTTAGGGGAACCACCAAATCGTGCTATGAGAACCATGAAACAGAATTTGTGAGTTGGGCAGTGTGCAGGGAGAAAATGCTAGACCTGTTCGGAAAGCCGATTGGAAGAAAAATGGCCGCGAACAAAATGCTCGCGTCTCGGGCGCAGACCTCGACCGAGTCTTACGTCTCCTATATAGAAGATGTGTTGTCGTTGTGTCGCAAAGCCAATGCCGATATGCCGGAGGCTGACAAGGTCGGGCATATTCTTAAGGGGATTGCGGATGACGCATTCAACCTTCTCATCTGCAAAAATTTTTCTACAGTGGACGCCATTATAAAAGAATGTCGGCGCTTTGAGCAAGCGAAGAGCCGGCGGATTAACAGCGTGTTCACCCGCCTTCCGAATACGGCCGCAACATCATCTTGCGAAGACCGTGCAAGAAGACAGCCACCACCTCTAGATTCATCGGATCAGGTGACCCGAATTGTACGGCGTGAACTTGAAGCCATTGCCTCTGCTCCGGCTCACACCGCTGCAAGTGACACCACCCCACTCACTGCTAACATGGTTCAAGCCATCGTCCGCCAAGAACTCGCCAGCATAGGTATTCCCTCGGTGTGCGCTTTGCCCAGCCCGCAGCGAGCTTCATGGCGTCCACCCTCGTCCTATCGCGAGCAGCAGTTCACGGCCCGATCTCGCGACCCTGCGGCGTGGAGAACCGTCGGCAATCGACCAATTTGTTTTCATTGCCACCGTATCGGTCATGTCGTCCGTTACTGCAATTACCGCTGGTCCTCGCCACCTCGGACTTCATCTCAACCTCACTACCGACAGGACAGCACCCGCTTCGTGTCTGCCGCGCAGCCTTCTCCGCAAAACAACTACAGAAGGTTCAACAGCCGATCTCCGTCACCGCATGGTCATCAGTCGCGTTCGCCTCCAGGACGTCGCCAGTCGTCTCGCTCACCGCAGACTCGCAGGCCGTCATCTCCATTCAACCCCGCTCCTGCCTACCCGGAAAACTAAACGGTGCAGCGCCCGGAGGTGACGCTGCATATTCGACTCCCTCCACAAATCCTCTCTTGACGCTTCCGACGAGACAAAATTTGTTAGACGTTGCCGTTGACGGTGTGCCTATTTCTGCCCTTATAGATACTGGAGCGCACATTTCTGTAATAAGTGCGAACCTTCGCCGACGCCTACATAAAGTGCTCACGCCTGCCGCTTCCCACAAACTTCGTGTCGCTGATGGGAGGACCCCTGATGTTCAAGGGATGTGCACGGCCCGTGTGTCCATTGCTGGTCATCCTACATTAGTTCAGTTTGCCGTCATTGAAATGTGTCCTCATGACCTAATACTTGGTTTGGACTTCCTGTCACGTCATTCTGCGCTCATTGATTGTGCCACTGGTGCTCTTCAGCTTGAACTGCCGCAGTTTGCCGATTTTCCAGCAGATTATTCTCCCCGTTTACGCTCTCGTCACCACGTTCGCTTGCCTCCGCAAGCTGCTACATATGTCACTTTGTCGTGCTCACGTCATGTGCCCGACGGTGACTACCTCGTCACTCCTATAGTCGACGTACTGATGGCCCGAGACGTCGCCCTTGCTCACACTGTTGTCGCCGTCGCTAATAATACAGTGGTTATACCACTACTCAACGTGAGTTTCTTGACTCAAGTTATTCCGCAAGACATGTCTTTGGCCACCCTATCTCCACTTGACAGCTGCAACGTTACTGGTTTGGACACCGATACTACATCCCTCTGTCTTGGCCGCAATTACACTCTGCCTGCAGATGACATTAACAAGATGATTGCTCCCGACCTCACTGCAGTGCAAGCTGCCAGCCTCCGTAGTCTGCTAACATCATATAGAGACGTTTTCGACTTTGACCACCGCCCTCTCAGCCAAACAACTGCAGTGACTCACCGGATCAACACTGGTAATGCCAGTCCTATACGGCGGCGTCCATATCGCGTATCTCACAAGGAACGCCAAGTAATCCAAAATGAAGTGGATAAAATGATTACTAAAGACGTAACAGAACCCTCATCCAGCCCCTGGGCCTCCCCAGTCGTGCTCGTTCAGAAGAAAGATGGCAGCTGGCACTTTTGCGTGGACTATCGCCATTTAAACAAAGTGACCCACAAAGATGTCTACCCTTTGCCTCGGATTGATGACGCCCTCGATTGCCTCCATGGTGCCCAATACTTTTCGTCTATCGACCTTCGATCCGGCTATTGGCAAATTCCCGTCGACCCCATGGATCGTGAAAAAACCGCTTTCGTTACGCCCGACGGCCTCTACCAGTTCAAAGTCATGCCGTTTGGACTGTGTAATGCGCCGGCAACTTTCGAGCGCATGATGGACTCCCTTCTCCGAGGATATAAGTGGTCCATCTGCTTATGTTATTTAGACGATGTCATCGTCTTTTCGCCCACCTTTGACAGCCATATAACACGTCTGTCAGCTGTTCTGGATGTTTTTCGAAGAGCTGCTCTCCAGCTCAATTCTGCAAAATGCCATTTCGGACGTCGCCAAATCACCATACTCGGCCACCTTGTCAGTGCCGATGGTGTTCAACCAGATCCCGAAAAGGTGCGAGCAGTACAACAATTTACTGAACCACGCTCAACCAAGGACGTCCGAAGTTTTGTAGGGCTATGTTCCTATTTTCGTCGATTTGTCCGCAACTTCGCCGACATCGCTCGACCGCTTACTGATCTCTTAAAGAAGGACGTTCCCTTCGCATGGGGTATAGAGCAAACGGACGCCTTTTCGGCTTTTATCCATCTGCTGACTACGCCACCAGTACTGGCCCATTTCGACCCAGCATCACCTACAGAGCTTCGGACCGATGCCAGTGGCCATGGAATTGGAGCGGTCCTTGGCCAACGACAGCACGGGAAGGACCGCGTGATTGCTTACGCCAGTCGTCTTCTTTCACCTGCCGAACGGAAGTTCTCCATCACTGAGCGTGAATGCCTAGCTTTAGTGTGGGCCGTGGCGAAATTCAGGCCTTACCTGTATGGCCGAACTTTTTCCGTTGTTACGGACCATCACGCTCTTTGCTGGCTGTCATAGCTAAAGGACCCATCTGGACGTCTTGGTCGCTGGGCGCTCCGTCTGCAAGAATACTCATTCGTGGTCCACTACAAGTCGGGACGCCTCCACACAGACGCAGACTGTCACGTTATCCGGTTGAAACGCCCGACTTGACAGACCTTGATTCAGACCCCTGCGTTCTCTCCATCCACGCTTTGGGTGATATCTCCACCGAACAACGACGTGACCCGTCGTTACTCTCCATTATCGAGCGTCTGACCTCTGCTCCGACAGACCCTTCCGTTCGCCTGTTCGAACTGCACGACAACATTCTGTACCGTCGCAGCTTCAACGCTGGTGGCCCGGAATTACTACTCGTGCTTCCCCATCACCTGCGTACCAGCGTTCTCGAACAACTACATGACGTACCTACAGCCGGTCACCTAGGCGTCTCTCGTACCTACGATCGTGTGCGACGTTGCTTTTTCTGGCCCGGACTGTATCGTTCTGTGGTTCGCTACGTCACTGCTTGCGACCGCTGCCAACGCCGCAAGCGCCCCTCTGTGCTACCGTCTGGCCTCCTACAGCCCATTGACATACCAACGGAACCATTCTTCCGTGTTGGCCTTGACCTGTTGGGCCCGTTTCCTACGTACACCTCCGGAAATAAATGGGTTGCAGTCGCCACAGACTACGCCACACGCTTTGCCATCACTAAAGCACTGCCGACAAGCTGTTCCACTGACATCGCTGACTTTCTCTTGTATGAAGTCATTCTTCATCACGGCGCTCCGCGGCAGCTGCTTACTGATCGAGGAAGGTACTTTCTTTCACGTGTTGTGGATGATATTCTCCGCGCCTGCTCCACTGAGCACAAGCTTACCACCGCTTATCATCCACAGACAAATGGATTGACCGAGCATCTGAACCGAACGCTGACGCAGATGCTGTCAATGTACGTTTCGCCAGATCACCGTGACTGGGACAAAGCACTCCCCTTGGTCACGTTCGCGTACAATTCTTCACGGCACGACACAGCTAGTTATTCGCCGTTTTATTTGCTATTTGGCCGACATCCAGCATTACCATTTGACACGCTCCTTCCTTCGGCTGCCCCCTTGTCTACTGAGTACGCCAGCGATGTCGTTTCTCGAGCCCATGCAGCCCGTCAGCTTGCCCGTGATCGGCTGCACTTGTCGCAAGCGCAGCAAAAAGACCGCTATGACAGTCGCCACCAAAGCGTGCACTTCTCGCCGGGGTCTCTGGTACTTCTCTGGACACCAAACCGCCAAGTCGGCTTATCAGAGAAGCTACTATCACACTACCATGGCCCCTACAAAGTGTTACGACAACTTAGTGACGTGAGCTACGAGATCGCACCCCTAAACAATGCCTTTTCGACCACCTCACTCCAGACAGACGTTGTACACGTTTCCAGACTGAAACCGTATCACCCTCCTCGTTCGTCGCCGCCGTACTAAGCGCCGTGACGGCGCTTCCGCCGCAGGGGAGTGATGTTACGGTGCATCATCGACAGGAGCAAGCGTGGCACTTAGCGAAGATGAAGAAGACGCCTGTGCGTTAGGCGCTTGCACGAGAGGCAACTCAGACATCTTGTTCGGCTGCCGACTCTCGGTGGACGCTGTCCTGTAAGCCAAGACCTCGCTCCGTCACAATATTAATAATAATAATGATATTATTATTAATAATAATAATTGTCGGGGTTTAAGGTACTAAATTCGCCATATGACTATGAGAGACGCCGTTATTGGAGGGCTCAGGAAATTTCGCCCACCTGGTGTTATATAACTGGCCCCTAAATCTAGGCACACAGGCTTACAGCATTTTCGCCTCCATCAAAAATGGAGCCGCCGTGGCCGCGATTCGATCCCGTGACCGGCGGGTCAGCAGTCGAGTTCCTTAGTCATTAGACCATCTAGGCGGGTCGCTTACGAATGTGAATGAGTTATTTGGATTGCACTTTTCTCCGGATGTAAAAAAGAGAAAGCGCAGCATATCCACGCAGTGAATCATGTTGAGTGCGGTGAAGCGCTTGAGGGTTTTATCTCTAAACTGTGAACCATCCGCGAATATCGCCCACTGCACCAATAAAGACGTGACAAACACTGTATATATTTATACAAGAACTTTTATTATTGGTAAGTGGTAGCTATAGGTCACTTCCGTTCCCCATTCATTATAACGCCTTTAGGGTTGGTTAAGTGATGTATCGGCGTTGGGGCATAGCGAGATGTTTGCGATGACGAAGCAGTGGGCAGTTTGCGAAAATGGAACTATAGGCGGTCACGTAGAATGAAGGAATAGACACAGTGAGAAAATCTTTGGTTCTTTAACGCGCATTGGGATACAACGACCAACTTGCATTTCACATTGGTATACTTCCCAACATTGTTGACTTTTTGGTCGCTGAAGTGGTGGACGGGGGATGGGGTGTAAGGGGATGTTCGCAAGGTGGCTCCATGCACCAACGGAGGAAGGACAAACCGACACCCTGCTTCGCCCCTAAAAGAAGATATTACGCGAACCTTTATTTAATTTCCTAATATGACTGAAAGGAGACAGATGCCTTCTTTAAAGGGCGAAGCACCTTGAGGAAAAGGCTTGTCTCTCCGTGGTTTGCGTTGTCACGGCTGCATCACATGGGGCAACGTTCAGGTAACGTATGGTATCGTCACTGTGCGACACAAAAGAAGGTTTATTAATGCACTTGTATCAATAATGATTGGGTTTGAAGAGGAGGAGGAAAAAATAAGCCAAAGGTTAGCCAGTTCTTAGACCGGCTGGCTACCCTGCGCTGGGGAAAGGGGTGAGGGAAATAAGAAATGATAGAAAATAAATGTTACAAAAAAGAGAAAGAGGAAATACATAAGATAGCAAACGAGGAAAAGCAAAATGAAATAGAATATGACACTAATGTCTAATTGGGTGTAAACAATACTAAATGCCTACAAGCCCACTTTTTATAAAATTGTTCTTCTTCTTCACCTTTTCTTGAGGGTCATACACACTGTGGGGACTTGGCCAAGAGTTGAGTGGTTTTATATAATCTTACAGAATTATAGACTACTGGACCTTATAGAATAAAAATAATATTCGAACCTTATGTACCTTTGAACCTAACTTTCTCGTCAACTCTTTATGTCACCTTATGGTGCTCATCTTGCATTATATGGGGCAATGCTTGGGTGACGTATGATTACTCATCAATACGATACGCAGATATTCGACAACTCATCATGGTTCACTACCTGGAGACGCGCGGATTTTTTTTTTCATTGTCTTTTTTGATTGTGCTCATCCCGCGAAAACGCTTCCCTCACACAACGTGATTTAACGCTGCTATCGACGATGTCGGATAGTCACGTCACAGATCGTGGTCAAGTGACGTCAAGATGACGTCACAAATTTAGCTAGCCCGTGACATCATGACTACGTCATCGTCGGATTTTATTTTTTGGATCCCTCGTGTTTACGACGCTAATGGTCATCATTCACGTTTGATGGATGTTCTAAGGCCTTCACCTTGAAAAAAAAAAAGAAGTCCTGAATGAGGGTTCTTTGTTGAGAGTGCGAGAACAAGAAGTCTAGAAAGGCAAGCAGGGAAGGAGATCCTGATAACCGAGGGCTCTTTCTGAAGGCCATTATCATCTTCTTTTCTTTCTCGCTGAAAAAAGTTATGTTTTTCAGCAGGTTGCATACAAAGGGGCACTGAGCACTTAGTGACCAGGGAGCTAAAATTTACGTCTTGCATCGACAAGAAACCAGGTGTCAAATTTCGGCACGTATAAGCGGTTATTTGGGTGCCATTTTTTTGTAATGTTCGTCCGGACAATCACGCCAAAACGTAGCGCCGAGTGCTCGCCCATGGCTGTCGGAGTGTTACAAATATGTTCTAAATGACGATGCATTCGCCCAGCTCATGAGACGGTATCACATCTCCTCGCTGCGAGTGGAATCATGTTCATATTTGGCAGCCTAGTGCTTATATCCTGGCAATTTTCTTAGAAACAAATAACAACACTGGAAAGACGAGAAAGAGTTATGCGTTACTTTAACTGATTTTGTCGTAGAAACCAATGTACAGTGGAGCTGAGGGGTCAGTTTATTACGTCACAATGATTACATCTTCATAACGTCACACCACGCGCGCTGCTTTTGCACTGCTTCCGTGATGAGTCCGCCTTTGACCCCTCAACAATGTGATGCGATGGCGTCATCATATAACGTCACAAGTGTTTGCATTCTATGATGTCATGATTACTTCATATGTTGATGTAATCAAATGGTTGGTGACGTGACCACGTGAAGATTTTTTTCTTTTTGTGGCGTTCGTGTTGACGCCGCCGACAGTTAGTTTTCACGCTTAACAAGGAATCTGAGGTATCCGATGTTCTATCCGTGTCGAACACCTGCAATTATTCGCATTGGTATTGTGCGCACCCTCCAGTACTCCGCATTGACAGGCGCGCTCATCTGGTCTAGCAGCACTGCGCTTATATGCGCGCCTGCCCACAGTGATAATGGGAGGGCGCGGACAATACCATTGCAAATGCTTGGTGCTGTTCAGGTTTCACTTGACGCTGATAGTACAACAAGATTCCAGAATTTCTTGTGGCCTTTTATTACAGGGTCAAGTCTAATTTTGGCTCTTTCTTGCTGCCCTTTCCACGTTCCACGGCGCACACATCTCGAGCCGGTTGTCTGCCAATAATGGGTCCGATGTTTTCGCTGACCATGCGTTGGCGAAAAGCACGCTACCAAACTAGCCTCGTAAGCAAGCGATCACCTCTTCAGGGACCGGGCGACGGCGCGGCGTCGTTTTGTTTGTCGCTGCCAGGGACAGGCGCGTACGAGCACGTCGTTTCGCGATGGCACGTTCGTGGCGGGAGCACGTTGCCGTGACGCGCAGTGCTAATGACCGTCACGTCTCGTCATTGTGACCTCTTCTTTTCCCGCGCGTCGCCACGGTACACAAGGGCAGATGATGACACACTTGCTTTGCTTGGTGGTTTCGGGCCACTTCGGCACCGACATGCGAACGATCGCTACAGCGAGTTTTTTTGTCTCACGGCCACAGATGTCTGTGTTCTCGAAGATGAATGGTTCGCCTCGTTGATACTGACAAGCATTTATCGATGATTTTGTACGCTAAAGAAGGGAAAAAAAAGAGTAACATTGCAGAGACTGATGTACGGGAGTACGTAATTGTTTTCGGAAGAAAAACAAAAACAAACAAACGACAAAAGCATCAAGATAACTGTATTTTGCCTTGCTCTTGGACTTGTTAGGTGTCAGTATAGACAAACATGTGCGGGGCTGATATTGAGGGGAACAATGACAGTGGTTTGGGGCTGATATTGAGGGGAACAATGACAGTGGTTTGGGAATTTCGTTGCCCATGACCATGTTTGCGTAATTTTTTGGTAACATGTTTAGATACCAAGGTGCCGAATAAGCATCACCGCGGTTGTTCACCTTGATTGGATCGCATCTGTCGCAGGCGATGTGGCTGCAAGCTTTAGACAGCTGCTGGACGTCCGGGTTAGCGTTTTACGCTTACTTGCCTTTTACCTGGAATCCAAACCTCCTAGAATGCGGACGTATTTATTTACACTTATTTTCATTGCCTCAAAGGTCCCCCCTTTCTAGGGGCTTTACATGTGCACTGGGCAACAATTCACCACGTTACATCTTGTACACCTACTTTGAAAGAAATCAAGCGGGAGGGCTCCAAGATGTTGGCAGATGCTTATCCTAATTTTGGGTGGAGTAGGGATTTATAAACAAAGTTTTCATGAAGATGAAACTGGGCGCACGTCCCGGAGAAGGTTGCTGAGTACGTGGAGAGCTTCATACGCCCTAACTGTAGCTGTCCTTTTCTGGCTAGCGTTGTTATAGGCATCGAGAAAATCTGCACAGTTTGCCTGGTTCTATAGGGCTCGTTCTACGTACGGTGTTGTTCTGCTGTGCATGAAAGAGCATCGAGTGATTTTCGAAGTGAAAGTGGCGAAGGGCAGAACATGATGGCACGATACATGAACCGTGAACCCTCATTAGGGAACACTAATTTTTTACTTGCGTGTCTACTAATGCACGCAATGGCGGGAGGTAAGGATAACAGGAGGGGAGGTTTGAACCTTTTTATCCCCTAAGTTTTATAATGTTGGATGTGTATATTTCACGTGCACACACGCACGAACACGAACATATGTAAAGTATGTTGACCCTCCCCCCCCTCCATCTTTTTTTCTTCCTAAATTTTTCTCAGTTTACTGTACTAGCACTGGCCTAATCCTTGGGCCTACTATGTATTCCGCGCGCTGCCACATAAGACAACGTGGGTTAAAGACTCTTTTCGCCAAGCGCTGAGATGATGACAGAATCTTACAATAGTTAAATGAACGTAATCAATGAGTTTTAACTATCTTGAGGGTTATTTAGTCTTTAGTGTAAGTCAAGGTATGCTACGGTATCATAAATACCCGATACATTTTAACTTAAACCGTAGCCATAATTTTCATTTTTCGAAAGGCCGTTTATGAATATTCGCAAAACTAAAGTCAAATTCTCGACCGGCCCTGTTTGGAAGAGAAACGAAATTGTCTCTCGAGGGTCGTGCGACAAAAAGGAGGTGGCTAAACTCGGCTAAGCCAAGCTTGTCGAGGGATGGCAGCAACTAACGCGGAAAGCATGTCGCGGCGTTGTCACGCCTTTGCATGCGTGACGTCAGGCTTGTTAACCTGGGGATCAAGCAAATGTTTACTACAAAACATATGGTGAATTCTACGCTTTGTTAATAAGCATTTGCCTTTCCGGAGACACTGCCATTTCCCTTTTTTTCTTTTTTTGCGAAGCAAAGCCCCTGCACGTCCTCTGCGTATGTTGCTCGGCGCAGTGCATGACATCAAACGAGACGAGATCCAGCAAAAAAAAAAAAGCACAAATGAGAGAGACAGAAAGGAAACACAGGGAAGTTAATCAGATCGTAGTGACCTATTGCCTATTTGCCGGATATGTTGCTTTTGGAAGAAGAAAGAAATAAACCGTTGAGTAAGGATTATAATGCACTTGACAAATTCATTCGCAAGATGATCAGTAATGTAACAAACACATTTTTTATGTTACACCGAATGGCATCTCTGCTGCACGAATATTTAAAAAACCAGCACCTTCTATTCTGGTTAACCTTCCTGACGTGTCCTCGTCTTTTCCTCTCTCTCTGTATTGGCTTATCGGTCGATTTGTAGGATTTAACGCCCCGAAAGGGCTTATGCAGGCAAGCTCTATTTTTGTGCTGTCCAACAGTGATTGGTCACGGCACTTCTTTGGTATGACGTGAAGTGACATCTTCATATACAATGCTGCTGACACTGGCAAAAAAAGTGGGCCATTTGACGCTACGAACCGTACTGACCAAAAAACCATGACGCCGGAACATGATATGTGAAATTCACAAGCATGATAAAAATCGCGTCTCTCAGGGGCAGTCCTGGTGGCTTTAGGTCATGGAGTTCATTTTTATCTATGCCAGGTGTAGCTATGGGTCTGATTTTAGGCATGTTTAATCTCGGCCACGCTATTGGTTGCAGAAGGGCGTCTTCGAGCGCCAGCGGGTACATGATACTGCAAAAAAAAAAAAAACAGCGCGAAAACGAAACGAAGTCGAAGGAACAAACAACTCAAGCACCCACGAACGACTGTGCGCAAGTTTATCGCAACGGGGAATATATACGAAGAATGACAACTATAAAAATAAAAATAAAATAACTTTAACTGTCACATCCTCCGAGCTACGAAACTGTTCCCTCGCAGTATGCTGTTATTATTTGAGAGGGGGAGCAACCTTTGTGCAGACACAGTTGTAATGTGTCAGGCTTCCGTTTAGCTTAATTAATAGATTGTTTCACTTATTTGCGCTCAGGGTTACTACTGATAATAAGATGGGCTGCACACGACGACAGTTGAAGTGACACAAAGTGACACAAGGGGCACTGTCTTCCGTTCCCAAAACACACTTATCGGGGTTGCAGAGCGCATACCAAGATCGAACACGGAATCACAGAGGTGAGCTCGCCCCGTTGATTGATTTGATTGATTGATTGATATGTGGAGTTTAACGTACCATAACCACTATATGATTATGAGAGACGCCGTAGTGGAGGGCTCCGGAAATTTCGACCACCTGGGGTTTTTTAACGTGCACCCTAATCTGAGCACACGGGCCTACAACATTTCCGTCTCCATCGGAAATGCAGCCGCCGCAGCCGGGATTTGAACCCGCGACCTGCGTGTCAGCAGCCGAGTACCTTAGCCACTAGACCACCATGGCGGGGAGCTCACCCAGTTCAGTTCATCTGCGAAGAAAACGAAGCTGTCCGCACATCGACGTCGAGCGTCGTCTTAAGCAGAGTGAAAGGGCCGTGGCGTTGTAGCCGATCGCATCTTGCTCTGATCGGCGCTCGTCGGCCGACAGCTCGCCCGCATCTGGAGCGAACCAAGCGCCGCGCAGATGGACAAGAGGTCTCGCGGGTGAAGCGCCGCTTTGATCGTCCTGACAAATAAGCTCCGGACGACGAGGCGCCACCGCAAATGCACGCCGCTGTTTCAGGCGGCAGTGAATAACGACACGGAGAGAGACAAGTGGTGCGTGGAGGGAAGATATAAAAACATAGAGAGGAAAAGTGGAGGATATGTGAGGGTGGGAAGGAGATAGAATATATGAACGACGCAGGCTGACGTTCGAAGCACGCGGAAGTAATGAGGCGACTAATTAGAGACGGAAGCGACGCGCACTCACTGTTGCAGTCGAGGCGCTTGCCCTCGATGCGTTGCAATGAAAACCCTATGACAGCAATGAGGGCCTGCGGGAACAAGAGCAGGAAACGAAAGACGCGTTCAAAGTGGCCGGCGTGGTAATATGTCGCGTTGCACCTCCAAAATAAAGCAGAAGCTGATGAGGCAGCTTGTAAAAAAATAACAGTTGATTGAGAGCCTTTTTATGATATTATTACCCATAGATGGAATGAATACGTTATACATGCAGAGTTCGTCAGCGTGTCGGTTGCATATGTCTAAACGTCTATTGCAAAATGGTGAATGTACGAGTTTAAAGACGCTGGTCAAGGAAAGTTGCATTTTTACTTTTTTGTTTACCGGACGATATAAAATAGATATGCTGCACCAAGCCTTCCATTTGTTCTTTGCGAACTGTCTCAAAGCTATTTTTAGGATCACATATAGCACTTGCGTGCGACATCACTAAACGCTGTTTTTTTCTTTGTGTGGAAATGTGACAGTTGTCGGCAATCAATTGTAACTTCACATTTTTTTAACCAGATGTAGCACTTAGTAGTGGATCCCGGTAATAACGGTGGCCCTAATTGTTGCAAATCAGTGAAGTGTGAAAATGATAAAAAAGATAATATATCACTATAAAATGCTGTGATTCGTCTATATTTTGATTATTTTTTTACAATAACCAACATGTATGCCTAATGGAGTAATATTACCGATTGCGATTTTTCTTATCCTTTCACCACAATAGCTTTTGGGGTGTGAATGGTCTTAATGAATTTTTGAGCACTTTTCAACTGTCGTTATTTTTAACTAAAGTGTGGTGGAAGATGTGCGAATTGTGTCTCGTCCCTGAGGGTGCAAACTTTGTAATAACTGTGTTTGACACGGTGGAGGATGGAACCCATAGCTCCAGGCTAGGCCTCAGATTGTCAGTGGCGCTGTGTTGCTGGTAGTTCGTCTCTGGGAAGTAGCATAATATGCGTGATGTTTCTATCAGTACTTACAGCGTCTTCATATTGCGTCCTGATAATATATACCATGTCGATGTTAACCATGAGCGTATTCAGATAACACGTGGGCAGAAGGGGGAGTCATATGTTCGAAGGCCTTACCCCCCTTAACGTATACATGTGTATGCCCGGATGAGACCCTACTGAGTCCTCCCATAGGCTGGCTTAACCTTCTCCCCCCCCCCCCCCTCTGCCCACTTCCATAAGCTGACCACCCATTTAGAAAAATTCCGTATCTGCTAATGATTTTAACTGGTTAAAAAGCAATCACTCACAACGATGATCATCAAAGTGTTTTGAAAGAGACCCACGTCTACGTTACGAAGAAGAGAGAGAGAGAGAGAAACACTAATCAAGAAATATATAAAAAGGAAGGTGTCATCCTTGCTGCCACCAGCATACTGACGCCCGCTGAAAGTAAAATACATCTCCGAGCTATCGCCGGCGGTCTCTATCTAGCCAAAGATGACGGCATGTTTTGGCTACGAATTGACTAATTGACGATCTGATTCTCTGGCATACTTGACTGTACTTATCTGGGTTTGAAGCTCATTCCAGAACTATAATGTATATCATTCTCGTTATTTTCTCTACGAAACGGGCTCTCAAGGCCTCATGTCCGAGTGAACCTAATTGCAGATGCCGTGTTAGCTGTGTCGCTGAACGGTACCACAACTTCGTGCCGCATTACTTCGCTCCCACCACAATAGCATGAGATGCACAGAAATATTGGTGAAGGCACAGTCCGACCCGCACGGAATACGGTCCGTGTGAAGGCTCAGTTGCCATCGCCGTCATTTTTGCGCATTTCTTCGTGTCTCGAAATTGACATTATGGGCACACGCTATTTGTCATACACTTTCTGATTAATTAAATCTGATCTCTTAAGAATAAGAAATGTCGCAGCAGAGGCATGTTATAATTTCACGAAAAGAGATACTTACATATTGGTGTTCTGACCTTAACAAAGAGATTCTTATTTATAATAAACTGAAGTATTTATAAATGAGATATATATTTTGACTTACAGCATCACTCCTCGAAAAGACATAAGCTTGGGTTTGCTTAATATATGTGTAAGAGAAAGAATAATAGTAAAATAAAAAGAACACGGACGTCTGTATGTCGTCTCCCTTTACACTAGACATGTCGAAATGTCGAATGGAAACATACAAAAAAAGTTCCGCTCCTGAAAAAAAAAGCGCTAAATTGTAAGAGACGTTAGTAGGAGGGAAAAAAGTGAAAGTAAGCCGAATAAGAGAGCCAGAAGACAAAAGATACGACTACGGTGGAAGGACTTCATTTCGAGGCGTGCGTCGTTGCAGAACAACAGAAATTTATTCTGTCCAGCTTGTCAAGCTCGTTTCCTCAGCGTAGGCGTGTTTCGTGTCTTCATCTCGCGCCCACTTTTTGTAACGCTGTTCTGTCTTTTACATTGCTTTGTTGCGCTTTTTTAAGAAAATTACTTCCTCGTCGGCTTTTCTCTCATCACGGAAGAAAAGGCGCGCGCGACACCGGAGTGAGCGAAGCAGAGAGAGAGAGAGAAACAAAAAACAAAGTGACCAAGGAATAAAAAAGTTGTGACAGGGCAAACAAGTTAACGCAAGTAAACGGAGACAGTGTGAAAGGAGAGTATGGCTAAGTTGATGGAGAACATCAGTGGATAAATGGCCGACTGGGTAGATTTTCTATTGTTTGTTGAGCAGAAAAATTTTTCCTCCTTTTTTCGCGCCTCGCCTGACGTTGCTGCAGTGACCGTTTTGCTCTTTCTTTTATCTTCTGTAACTGGTCAGAGGCTGCTCGTCGGCCGCTTTTGTCAGCATTCTCGTGCCGACGGCCCTTGCCAAAATAGCCTATTTCGCCCCTTTGTTGTATGTGATTTCGCCAGAGGTGCACGTGTTCATGACTGACACATTAGAAGAGAGAATATCAGCGAATCAGACGACCAAAGTGGGCTGATAAACTTACCGCGATACTTTTCCTCTCCTTTCGAGAAGGCAGCGAGTGAGCTACGAGGGCTACAACAAATGGGAGATGTGCTTGCGTGCAAGAAGGATGGCTTGCTGGAACCGACAGACTGAAAAAAAAAAAAACGCCTGAGTGAACGCCTTTGTGACGTCACAGTGGTGCACTCAATGGTGTAAAACGGGGATCGCCTTCCTTGTGAGAGCCATTTGCTTTCGCAATAGCGGGTCCGGTTGTTTCGAAAAAAAAAAAAAGAAACGCCCCACAGAAATGAGTTTTGCAGCCTAAGGATGTAGCCACCTTAGTGCGCATGTTTTTCTTGCTGGTCGTGGTAATTAACGTACCATCTTAGGCGGAAGCCTTCGATGGGTCATCAAACTTGAAATATTGACGATTGGCGTCGGCGACGGCAGCGAACAGCGGCGTCGATGTC